>NC_079151.1:105205710-105805710 GCF_947563725.1 Argiope bruennichi | reverse complement strand
AAGCTAGACAAAAGAAAATACAATAAATTCCAAAATAAGTAAAACGAAAAAAAAAAATGTCACGCGTTTAAATGTGGTTAAGAATTGAATTTTCAGTCTGGAAAATAAATGATATAGTAAGATAAACAACAAGATAAAAATAACGTGATTTGTGATTTTGATCGGAGTCGGGACGAGAGAACGATGCATCTATCAAGAAAATCATTTTTCATATAACAGAATTGAAGCTAGACAAAAGAAAATACAATAAATTCCAAAATAAGTAAAACTAAATTAAAAAAAATGTCACGCGTTTAAATGTGGTTAAGAATTGAATTTTCAGTCTGGAAAATAAATGATATAGTAAGATAAACAACAAGATAAAAATAACGTGATTTGTGATTTTGATCGGAGTCGGGACGAGAGAACGATGCATCTATCAAGAAAATCATTTTTCATATAACAGAATTGAAGCTAGACAAAAGAAAATACAATAAATTCCAAAATAAGTAAAACGAAAAAAAAAATGTCACGCGTTTAAATGTGGTTAAGAATTGAATTTTTTTTCAGTCTGGAAAATAAATGATATAGCAAGATAACTAACAAGATAAAAATAACGTGATTTGTGATTTTGATCGGAGTCGGGACGAGAGAACGATGCATCTATCAAGAAAATCATTTTTCATATAACAGAATTGAAGCTAGACAAAAAAAAAAATAAATTCCAAAATAAGTAAAACGAAAAAAAAAAATGTCACGCGTTTAAATGTGGTTAAGAATTGAATTTTTTTTCAGTCTGGAAAATAAATGATATAGAAAGATAACTAACAAGATAAAAATAACGTGATTTGTGATTTTGATCGGAGCCGGGTCGAGAGAACGATGCATCTATCACGGAAATCATTTTTCATATAACAGAGTTGAAGCTAGACAAAAGAAAATACAATAAATTCCAAAATAAGTAAAACGAAATAAAAAAAAAATGTCACGCGTTTAAATGTGGTTAATAATTGAATTTTCAGTCTGGAAAATAAATGATATAGTAAGATAAACAACAAGATAAAAATAACGTGATTTGTGATTTTGATCGGAGTCGGGACGAGAGAACGATGCATCTATCAAGAAAATCATTTTTCATATAACAGAATTGAATGCTAGACAAAAGAAAATACAATAAATTCCAAAATAAGTAAAACGAAAAAAAAAAATGTCACGAGTTTAAATGTGGTTAAGAATTGAATTTTTTTTCAGTCTGGAAAATAAATGATATAGCAAGATAACTAACAAGATAAAAATAACGAGATTTGTGATTTTGATCGGAGTCGGGACGAGAGAACGATGCATCTATCAAGAAAATCATTTTTCATATAACAGAATTGAAGCTAGACAAAAAAAAATACAATAAATTCCAAAATAAGTAAAACGAAAAAAAAATGTCACGCGTTTAAATGTGGTTAAGAATTGAATTTTTTTTCAGTCTGGAAAATAAATGATATAGCAAGATAACTAACAAGATAAAAATAACGTGATTTGTGATATTGATCGGAGCCGCGTCGAGAGAACGATGCATCTATCACGGAAATCATTTTTCATATAACAGAGTTGAAGCTAGACAAAAGAAAATACAATAAATTCCAAAATAAGTAAAACGAAATAAAAAAAAAATGTCACGCGTTTAAATGTGGTTAAGAATTGAATTTTCAGTCTGGAAAATAAATGATATAGTAAGATAAACAACAAGATAAAAATAACGTGATTTGTGATTTTGATCGGAGTCGGGACGAGAGAACGATGCATCTATCAAGAAAATCATTTTTCATATAACAGAATTGAAGCTAGACAAAAGAAAATACAATAAATTCCAAAATAAGTAAAACGAAAAAAAAAAAAAAAAATGTCACGCGTTTAAATGTGGTTAAGAATTGAATTTTCAGTCTGGAAAATAAATGATATAGTAAGATAAACAACAAGATAAAAATAACGTGATTTGTGATTTTGATCGGAGTCGGGACGAGAGAACGATGCATCTATCAAGAAAATCATTTTTCATATAACAGAATTGAAGCTAGACAAAAGAAAATACAATAAATTCCAAAATAAGTAAAACGAAAAAAAAAAATGTCACGCGTTTAAATGTGGTTAAGAATTGAATTTTCAGTCTGGAAAATAAATGATATAGTAAGATAAACAACAAGATAAAAATAACGTGATTTGTGATTTTGATCGGAGTCGGGACGAGAGAACGATGCATCTATCAAGAAAATCATTTTTCATATAACAGAATTGAAGCTAGACAAAAGAAAATACAATAAATTCCAAAATAAGTAAAACTAAATTAAAAAAAATGTCACGCGTTTAAATGTGGTTAAGAATTGAATTTTCAGTCTGGAAAATAAATGATATAGTAAGATAAACAACAAGATAAAAATAACGTGATTTGTGATTTTGATCGGTGTCGGGACGAGAGAACGATGCATCTATCAAGAAAATCATTTTTCATATAACAGAATTGAAGCTAGACAAAAGAAAATACAATAAATTCCAAAATAAGTAAAACGGAAAAAAAAAATGTCACGCGTTTAAATGTGGTTAAGAATTGAATTTTTTTTCAGTCTGGAAAATAAATGATATAGAAAGATAACTAACAAGATAAAAATAACGTAATTTGTGATTTTGATCGGAGCCGGGTCGAGAGAACGATGCATCTATCACGGAAATCATTTTTCATATAACAGAATTGAAGCTAGACAAAAGAAAATACAATAAATTCCAAAATAAGTAAAACGAAAAAAAAAAAAATGTCACGCGTTTAAATGTGGTTAAGAATTGAATTTTTTTTCAGTCTGGGAAATAAATGATATAGAAAGATAACTAACAAGATAAAAATAACGTGATTTGTGATTTTGATCGGAGTCGGGACGAGAGAACGATGCATCTATCACGGAAATCATTTTTCATATAACAGAATTGAAGCTAGACAAAAGAAAATACAATAAATTCCAAAATAAGTAAAACGAAAAAAAAAAAAAAATGTCACGCGTTTAAATGTGGTTAAGAATTGAATTTTTTTTCAGTCTGGAAAATAAATGATATAGCAAGATAACTAACAAGATAAAAATAACGTGATTTGTGATTTTGATCGGAGTCGGGACGAGAGAACGATGCATCTATCAAGAAAATCATTTTTCATATAACAGAATTGAAGCTAGACAAAAGAAAATACAATAAATTCCAAAATAAGTAAAACGAAATAAAAAAAAATGTCACGCGTTTAAATGTGGTTAAGAATTGAATTTTCAGTCTGGAAAATAAATGATATAGTAAGATAAACAACAAGATAAAAATAACGTGATTTGTGATTTTGATCGGAGTCGGGACGAGAGAACGATGCATCTATCAAGAAAATCATTTTTCATATAACAGAATTGAAGCTAGACAAAAGAAAATACAATAAATTCCAAAATAAGTAAAACGAAAAAAAAAAATGTCACGCGTTTAAATGTGGTTAAGAATTGAATTTTTTTTCAGTCTGGAAAATAAATGATATAGCAAGATAACTAACAAGATAAAAATAACGTGATTTGTGATTTTGATCGGAGTCGGGACGAGAGAACGATGCATCTATCAAGAAAATCATTTTTCATATAACAGAATTGAAGCTAGACAAAAAAAAATACAATAAATTCCAAAATAAGTAAAACGAAAAAAAAAAATGTCACGAGTTTAAATGTGGTTAAGAATTGAATTTTTTTTCAGTCTGGAAAATAAATGATATAGCAAGATAACTAACAAGATAAAAATAACGAGATTTGTGATTTTGATCGGAGTCGGGACGAGAGAACGATGCATCTATCAAGAAAATCATTTTTCATATAACAGAATTGAAGCTATACAAAAGAAAATACAATAAATTCCAAAATAAGTAAAACGAAAAAAAAAAAGTCACGCGTTTAAATATGGTTAAGAATTGAATTTTCAGTCTGGAAAATAAATGATATAGCAAGATAAACAACAAGATAAAAATAACGTGATTTGTGATTTTGATCGGAGCCGGGTAGAGAGAAAGATGCATCTATCACGGATTTAGAAAACGCAGTAAATGGCAAAAATGATTAGAAACTAGTTTTTGTCTCTGTTGTTAAATTTTTAATGTAACAGTTACTACGTTATTCATTTGCAGCCTTCATTTTCTGTTACAAATAATGTATGAAAGTGCTCATTCAATAGGATATATTTATAGAATGCTGAAAATTAGCAAATTATATATTAAAATAATCAAACATTTCAGACATTCATTAATATTCTACAGAATGTCAATTGTCAAAGTGGCAAAGTTTGCACAATCCCTTCTGTGGGAAGTATATTCCATCATCGGTTGAAGGTATCCGATCCCACACCATTTTTGTACCTACTCGGGGGGCGAGAACCAACCAACATACCGGAAGCTTCTCATCCTGTTGTCTGAGATGTCCACGGATGGGATACATGATTATGATATGCTATCCAGAAAGCTTTCCTTTATTGCTCACAGCTATTGGTATTTAAACGAAAAAAGTGACGCACATGAATACACAAAGTGAAATCGAGAAATTCATACCTTTTGTGGTTACTGAATATCATAATGATATTATATGCACTCTTTGTTCATAAATAAAGAAGATTCATTGAGTAATAGTGTATCTTTCGTGCATATTTTGCCTAAATGATATTTAGCATTCTGTGCATTGTTTAGGCACCATATATAATGCCAAACGAAAATGTATTATAATTCTGATATTTCATACTTAGCCTAAAAGCATCATTAACCCAGGTAATTTATAAAATACCGGAGATTCGTAACTTACCGAAAATATAATATGAAATGATAATAAGAATCAATTAAAACCTATGTCTAAATTAACTATATATTTGTTTTTATTTTTTATGCATACAACATTCGAATCTCAATGAAGATGTATATTTCCTTTTGAATGTGTGTTTGTGTGTGTGTGCGCGTGTCCTTCTGTGTGTGTGCGAGCGTTTGTTAGAACTCTAAAGACTAGATAATTTGACCTAGAGCTATCAAACTTGGCAAATCTAATTTGAGAGATAAAAATATGCATCTCAGAGTAATTTTTTTAGATGAAATATAATTTTAAATAACTAAAAATGAGCGAAGGTGTTGAAAGTTTTCCCTGATAACAACAGAAAGCATTAGAATAAGAATATGATTTTCACATCATCTTGAAATTCAAAAACTTACTTTTTCAATGATATCAATTTTCAATTAATCAATTAAGATTTTATTTTAGTCAATTTTTAAGAATAATTTCAAACAATTTCATACAAATAATTTACAACAAAACATAAAAAAAAAATCGCACATTACTCTTACATAGGAAAAAAAGTCAGCTCCCATCAATGTGTTGCCAAAATGTTGAAACTTTTCCTGATTTACTCAAGAGCACATACATATTATCCTTTAGAATTATAAAATTAATAATAAATAAAGAAAATGTTAGGCAGCATTTATGAATCAATATTAGACAATAAAGTTTTATTTTGATATACTATTAAATATGTTTAAAATATGATAGATTAACTGGTTAAAATAAATTATTGCTCAAAATGTTCAATAACTTATTCGCATGAATACTGTTATTAATGAATAAAATTCCATGGAATGTATCATTAATTTTTTACATTAATTTTACGCACATTACATATTTACATGCCACAGGTAAAACGTATTTCCTTTAAATATGAGTATAGTAGTAGTATTTAGATTTAGAATAAAGCCATCTTTAGAAGGTTTGTTCCCCTTTATGAAATAATTATGTTATTAATAACGTCTTCATTATAAATCAGCAGCAGATATAATATGACCAATCAAATCAAAGTTATTCTTCTTATTCGTATATTGCTGAATCGTAAGGTATGCAGTTGTCTTATACCATTAAGATATAAGACTACGTTCGGAATGACTTTTATGAAAACATTCAAAAATTGTTATATTTTTGAATATTTGTATAAAACAAATTGCAATTAACAGCTATGAAACTAAAATCTTCTAGTTTAGAGATCTATCAAATGATTTACGTACAGTTTTACATACAGCTAAAGAAATATATTATCTGGTGTATGAACTAAAAAATAAGCTCTATTTCTATCCATTCTTTAAATATTTGCTTTCGACAGATAAATAACACGGAATTTTCAAGTTTCGATTTCACCTCATAAAGCACTAAAATATCACTTATTCACTAATTCAGGAATTGCAGAACATATTGGGAAATTATTATACTAAATTTGAACAAAAAATATGTCATAGATTTTAATTTGAAACGTTTTTTTGCAAGAAAAGTCTATCATATTCTATATTTAAGAAAACAGCATATAAAGATGTAAAACAACAAACAGCATTAATACATATGCAAAGGAAAATCTAAAATTCTGTGTTACTTTCCAAAAAATAGCCTTATTAACAAATTTCTAACGGTTTTATAAAAACACCTGTTCAAATATTAAAAATATTGAATTTAAAAAAAAAATCATATTTTCGCCAAAAATACATCTTTTTAACGCTGTCACTTATCCTTAAATTATTAAATCTTATTCCAGAGAACTCTCCAGTAAAACAGTGTTATCTAATGGAATGCATTTCTTGTCCCAAAGAGAAGGGAATGATAACTGACAGAAACGAGCGGCAAAAATAAACTGATACTTGCCTTCTTAAATCGTATCCTTTACCTGATAATTGGTAAAACCATTTTGTCTAATAGCAAAAAAGGCGAAAAGAATGAAATATCTTCTCAACAAGAACAAACGATAGAACGATTTGGATGTAGGAAATACAATAACTCCTGGACTTTATCAAATGAGTGTTTTTCTTAAGAACAGTTGCAGCAATTAAGAAAAAAAGTAGTGTTCTGTTTTTCTTGAGAAAATTGTTGGAGAAAATAATCTTATAAAGGAATGTCCCATTATAAGTTTTTTTTTTTTTTTTGTTTATTTCCAAATGGTTGCTAACATTCTTTATTTGTAATGTTCAAAAACATGTCTTAATGAAAGTGGTTAAATAGAGAGAAGAATTTTATCGAATGCTGAACGTCTTTAAACTTTAGGTAAACATTTCTACAGAGGAATAATTTTTCCTTAAAGTATATTTAATAAATTCCAGGTATATTTCTAATTAACTTAAAGAATTAAAATCACAATAAAAGTTCAAATTCAATTTTAAATAATTTTACAGAAAGTTAAAAAGAATATGTTACATAGAAAAAATGGTTCAATTTGAATTTTCTTTGCAATGAGCAGCTCGAAAGTAGGAGGTATTTATAAAATTCATTTTTTATTTTTACAAAATCATACTTCAGTTAATATAATTAATCTGTACATAATAAAACAATTCATGCTGAAACTATCAAAAAGTAATTAAGAGCTCGAAAATAGAAGGTATTTATAAAATTTATTTTTCATTTTTATAAAATCATACTTCAATTAATATAATTAATCTTTACATAATGAAACAATTCACGCTAAAACTATCAAAAAGTAATCAAAAGCTCAAAAGTAGAAGGTATTTATAAAATTTATTTTTTATTTTTATAAAATCATACTTTAATTAATATAATGATTCCTTACATAATTAAACAATTAATGCTGAAACTATCAAAAAATAATCAAAAGTTCGAAAGTAGAAGGTATTTATAAAATTAATTTTTCATTTTCATAAAATCATATTTTAGTTAATATAATTAATCTTTAATAATGAAACAATTCATGCTGAAACTATCAAAAATTAATAGAAGCAAGTCTTTCCCTACTGTTTTGCATGCAAGGAAGTTGTCATTCATGTTGTTTTATAAAAGGTTAACTTATTTTTAACAGATTCGATAATGAATGTCCATGAAAAAAAAATCTTTCATTTCAACATCTAGTATATTTACACATACATTAAAATTCAAGAATAAGAATACAAACTCAGAACTGCATCTAAACGTTTTAAAAACAAAAAAAGAAAAGTTTCAGTGGGTGCGGCACGTGTGTTTGGTTGAAAAAAGTAATGCATAGAATCTGTCTCTGTTAAAACAAATATAATTATCTTTTAATGAAATCTTAAAGCTTTCGTCTAGTTGTGACAAGCTTACCTTGCATATATAATAATAATAACAATACAAAGAATTTCACTGTATTATATTGTTATGAATATGTAATGCTGCTTCCCAGCATAGTTGGTTCCACCATCGGAAAGAATGTTTTACAGTCATCGGTATTGGGCGGAGTCCGGTGTCGCGTCGGAGGGTCCCGGAGCTTGGCGACCATTTAGCGACTTGGCGATGAATTTGGCGACTTTGGCGCCAAAATAGATTATACCCGAAACATTGAGAATTTTCCCGATCCGTCCAGTAGGAACGGAGATCCCCTCGAACGTTCCTGATTGGTTGAGAGGCGTTTAGCTCCGCCTCCTGAGATCTGTAAAAGGAAGCAGCCGCAGCTGCTAGGGCAGAGTAGTCGGAACCGACAATAGAAAACTGGCCTTCCAAAGACAAGCGGAGCAGCGACGGGGTGAAGCTAGTGCTGAACTAAGCTGTGCGCTGCTGTCTGTCTGTCTTGTTATATGCTCCTGTGTATGCTGTTGTTGCTGCACGTCTCGTATGAAGATAATCGTCTTCTGTGCTGTATATAGTTGTTGTCTTTGTGCTGTCCTGTGTGTCTTCGTGTAAATAAACGTCGTTGTTTTATTTTCTACTGCCACCTGGTGATTGAGCGTTCTTCACACCATGTAACAATCTAAACGAACCCCGGAAATTTCGTAACAATATTAAATTTGATTATAAAGATTTTTTATAATAATTGGTGCAACATACAATAAAATTTTAGGAAAAATAATAATTAATTATATTGAAACATAATTAAAATAAAAGTTACATTTCTTTTAGATGAAATCCAATTTCATGGCAAATCCATATTTTTATTCTTATTGTAAAAAACACATTATCATATATTTTTGAAAGTAATAATAATTTGAACATTTCTTTTTGGACTTCTTTTTTCATTATTCCATATGATATTTTAGAATCATCGTGATGACTGCAATTTGAAAAATGTAATTGACTAGAAATTATCATCATCAACAATAGTAAAAATGTTTATTAAAAAATCTAAATCAGAAAACAATTTTCTTCTACTAATTAATAATTTAGCAACGCCTAGCAATGAAAAAATATTTTGATGTAATATACATATTTTAGGCAATAACAATTTATATCCTATTAGGTATCCATTACTGAAGTTGGAAAATTTTAAATTAAAGACGATAAAAAAAATCCATAATGGCGGAGACAATTTTTTATTACAACCGCTGATTTAAATAAAGAAATGTCATGATATTTATTTTTCCTGGATTCTCAGATCATCTCAATAAATGCAGCAACGTACAGAAATGAGTTGATAAATACCTTAAAATAAAGTAGAAATAATTTTTAGTTAATTTTATTTATTTTTTCTTTTATTGAAAGATTACAGCTTTCTTATTTTATATCCACATTAAAGTTACGGAAATCATGTATCCAAAATCTTACTGTTGGGCTGTGTGGTGAAAAATACAAAAAGCTCAATAACAAGTAACAACGCTTTATTATACACAAAATACAACGAACAAAATACAAATGAAGTGTAAACAGCAGCATACAAGCACTAAACATTAATAAATATTCTGATAAACACAGCTTTCAGAGAACTTTTGGAATATCAACATATTTAAAAAGAGAATTCACTAGAATATTCACTTAAATTTAACTCTTCTGTCGATTCATAATTAATTGACTCCATCTCTCGAGTTGTTATAGCCAAGGAAAGGGACAGAGTTTTCTTATAAGTCACAAATAAAAATATCGAATTACTCACATTAGAGAAAAAAAGGAGCACTTTACTATTATGAACATTCACAATAGAATCAATCGAATTACAGTTAAAATGCATTATATCTTTAGTTCCTGGAAAATTTTAATTACCCAGGAATCTCGTCCTTTACATTATTTTAATAGACTCACATCCAATATTATAAGCCTTGACAAACAAATTTTGGGACAAAGAGAGTCATTCAGAAAATGAATTAATTAAAGAAATTCACCTTTGCCTTTGAAATTGCATCTGAAAATTTCATTGCGAAGTTCTTTAATGGAGAAAATGCAATGAAAATGCGTCAGTATGTATAATTAGTTTCATTCTGCCTTTTTTCTGCGAAATGGATAAAAAAAAAACCTGTTATATCATAATGTAAAAAGATCAAATGTTTTTCTTTCATTTTTTTTTGTGAATTTGCTAGTAATTAGTAAATACCAGTAATTCTTTTGATTAATTGAAATGGTCAGGTGACATTATCTTGAAAGAAAACCTAATTTCATTCATATTTAACTTGTTATAAACTAGAAAAAAATAATATTTAACGTTATTTCATTGATTAATATTTAAATGAAATTTATATGAACGTAACGAATATTAATAATTGAATTTCTCCATAGGCACTCAAAAAATATATGCTAAAAAGTTATGTGCTTATATATATACTATGTGTGTGTGTGTGTAGGGATTTCTTTACACGTGTCAATTTGGGTGAAGTAATTATTGGGATTAAGGGATCTTTTTTAAAAAATATATATTTAGATCGACATATTTTTATTCCTTCTCCAGGAGTGTGAGGGCTTTTCGATTTCAGCAATTTTACAGAGCTTCTATTGAATTTATGAAATAAAAAAGGTGGAATTGGGGAATTGAGTCAGGAAATAATAGAACATTTTAGAATGAAGTTAATTTGGACTAAATTAATAAGAAAATTAGGAAATTAGTTAAAATTTAATTTAGATTTGAGATATTATTACACACACACACACACACATATATATATATATATCCAAAAAATACTTTCTTACTGTAAATATGTTCGAACTTTATTGTTTGTTTCTTATGGCACTTGCCACTGACAAGCCCGCTGTTACGAAGACAGCGATTTAAGCCTGAGGGGGAACGTCTCTTATTTTTTATAGCAGCGCCAACTAGTGACAAGAGTACGACTTTGCCACTCACGCATCATTCATTCGATTGCACAACCCCTTTTTACAGGAGGGCACATTCACACATCTCACAGATAGAACAACAGAAGAACAACCATGCCCAAACCGGGACTCGAACCCGGGACGCCCAGATCACGGGGAAGACGCCCTACCCCTATGCCAGGACGCCAGCGTTCGAACTTTAAGTAGTAATGGTCTATAAAAATATCCATATCTGTTAAGCGAGATAATTTACAACATTCTCGCGATTTTGCAAATATATAATACTTATATATTTATTGACTTGACTTATAAATTTTATACAAATTCTTCGTGCTGCTAGTATAAGAGTTTGTAACATCGCCCATTTTTTTTTTCAATTCTTTTCTTAAAACTATATAAAATCTTTGGCCTCGGAAATGAGCAACATTGTTAATATATAATAAAATATCTTTTTTTTCATAGGATGTAAATTTAAATTATCAATTACTTTCCTGCATCATTTTAATAATCGCACGGAACTTTGCCATTGAGAATCCTTTAATTTTCTATCATTAATGTGAAATACAGACGATAGAGATTAATTTTTAACACCGACCTCGAAAAATGCAATAATATACTAATCGCTTCATTTCAAATAACACTAAAATATAAATCTGAAAATATTTTGATTTCTTTATAGGATAAAAATCTAAATAATAATCCAAAATATTATTCTTTGTGCTTTCAATAATTAGAATTATTGAATTACGAAACATAGATATTTCCGAAATAAAATTACGGCAGTATAAATTTATTGTGGAATTCCTTAAATGATATATATCTTTTATTTGTTTAATATAATTAGAGATATTGCAAAGATTATTTCTAACCACTGATTACTTTTATACAGTTGTGCCTTTTCTTTAATACAAAATCCAATTAAGGCCATATTTTTCTCTAAAAAAAGATAATAGCTAAGTTTATTCTGAAATTTCGCCCACATAAATAGATTCCATATAAACAATAAGAATAGTTATTCTTATTTTACAGATTAACAAATATATAAAACATAAATGAAAACTTTCGCATTCTGACTTTAATTCTGAGACGAAAATGTTTGTACTGTGAAAATTTCTAGAAATTCTATATTTCATTTCATTTAGACACTTTGCTTAGTTTCAGTAGATATTAGTTTGTATATCGAAATAGAAAATATATTTATAAAATCTCATAAGAATATGTACGTAGATTCCAGTTTCGTTTCCGCCTATAATCCTTGAGTTAGATGGAATTTATGACTACTGTACACTGGAGTTCTAAATATTAAAATAAGGATATCGACTGGAAATTTGGAGTTTGATACTGAACCTGATTTAATCAGTAAAACATACAAATTTTTAAAAAATAAGATTTTTCTACATTGTTTTAAAGCGGAATAATGATTAGGTTTAATTTTAATTTATTATTATAAATTCATATGTGAATCTTAAATTTAATTCTTCTTATTAATCTATAAATTTGTTATATTTTCAAATAATTTATTTTCTGTTTCTTTTTCCTGTGCCCTCAAGCTATTTTAATATTGCTACAGTATAAAATGTATAAATAATTATAAACTTTGTATTTTAATTTAGGTTTTTTTTATCGAGCATTAATGATAGAAATGATTTTGTTCATTTTTGAAATGAAATAAGTTCAGTACTGCATACAAATATTTTACTCATCTTTGCCTGATAATTTGGTTTCATAATTCTTTCAAGTTTACTCATTTTTAATTATGTTATTTTATTTCGTTTATATCAGGGATATTAAATAATGTTCATAGGTTGAAATTCCGCAGTCTGCTTCATTTTCTAAATTTTTATTTACTTTATAAAAAGTAAAATTCACACAGTTTACGACATTTATGATTTATAAAATAATATATATTTTAGAAAGTTCATAAATTTCTCATGATTGATAAAATATATAACTGTATCAACCTGCACATCCTGAACCCAAAAACGCATCTAATATCCATTATACAAGTATTTTATCAATTATCATGTGAGATCAATCATCTATTTATTATCATGGGAGAACATGACGTTGTTTTAGTTTGAAGTTTTTGAAGCCACAAAATGCGCATGCAAACAAATTGGTGATTTATTACTTTTGAGGTATCAATTTTTCGCTTTTAGGGTTATTAGAAAATAAAGCAGAAGGTTGTCACATTTGGAGATCAACCGCCAACTAAAGTTTCAACTTGAGTTCTAAATTATTCCTTCTCTGAATTATTACGGATTGTCTTAATTAATTTAAATCATTAACCTGTTTAAACATGTTTGAAACAAACACGAGACTATGAGATTATGCATGCGTCGTTATTTAGAAAAGCGATGGATTTATTTATTATCAGAATCCGTCGAACTCCAAAACTTTGTTTTCCTGCTAGAAAAATTGAAAATGAAAGTACACACACACACACACACACACACACACACACACACACACACACATATATATATATATATATATATATATATATATATATATATATACAGTGACTCAAAAAATTATTGAGAGTACACCTTATTATTACTTGATAAATCAGATTTTCAATATAAATACCACATTATCGGGAAGTGCAAACATACTTTTATGTTTACAAATGATTTAATTTAGAGTAAAAATAAAGAGAAATCAACGAAAAACTTCTAAATTAAAAAGTTTCAGAAGCATTTTAAATAAACATACGCAGAATGTTGCCTCAAAAAATTGAGAATACACCAATGAAATTCTTGTAATATCTCGCATAGAAAGAACGTGTCTGTATTTAGTTGCATGTCTTTTGGCTCTTATAATGGCCTCTAAACGTCATGGTACCGATTCGACCCATTTTTGGTGGTATCTGGAGATATTTTACCCCATTCTTCCGGTAACACTTGGTTAAATTGCGTTTTGTTTTTAATTTTGTGTTTTTGAATCACTTTTTCGAGTATGACCCACGAATATTAAATGGCATTGATGTCACGGTACTGTAGTGGTGTGTGTAATTGCTGTTTCAAAAGAAAAATACACTAAATTTTGATGTTACGTGCATTCTGTTTGGGGTCCTAGTCCTGCTAGAAAATGGAATTTCCATCTAAACACAAATACTTTTAACACTTTCCTTTAGATTGCTGCGACCATATGGTTCATCCAACTTGTTGGGAAACTTTTCAAATCATAAGCAGAAGTATAAGTGCCGAAACTGTGTGAAATGCCATTAGTTAAGCTGGATATAAAAGTCGCATTGTCAGAGAGAAACCGTTCATCAGCCTGCAAATTCAGAAAAAGCATCTGGAGTTTGCAAAAACTCATCAATTGAAGAGAAATAACCCTTGGAAGAAAGCTATATTTAGTAACTAGCCGCCTTTGGCGACCAGCCAGTTCGCCAATCTTAATGTTCGTTAAAATTTTAATAATTAAATATTTTATGCAATTTCTACTTTAATAGCTTCTTCATCAAAATATTTTAAAACTTCAAATTTTGATTATCATATAATTCATTCATAATATTATAAAGGCCTTCAGTCATAACGTAATATGTATCTCTCTCATTTCTTGTTAGCACCCGTAGAATTTATGCTTTAAATTAAAGTGGAAAGAATTTATCTTCAATAATATAATAATATTTTTTACTGAAACAAAGCATTTTTTTATAATCTGATTACTGAAAATAGAGTCACTCAGCGTTTAAACTTTATGGGCACTAAAGAATATCTTTTTAAATTTATGTAATATCTCAAGAGTTGGTCAACAAAATTTTCTTAGATTCATTATGAGCAGATCGATTAATTAACAATGTTTAAATTTAAATGCATCAAACAATAAGAAAATAAAACGAATCGTTTAAAATAAACGGTTGAAAACGGTAGAATTTATGCTTTAAATTAAAAGTGGAAAGAATTTATCTTCAATTAATATAATAATATTTTTTACTGAAACAAAGCATTTTTTTATAATCTGATTACTGAAAATAGAGTCACTCAGCGTTTAAACTTTATGGGCACTAAAGAATATCTTTTTTAATTTATGTAATATCTCAAGAGTTGGTCAACAAAATTTTCTTAGATTCATTATGAGCAGATCGATTCATTAACAATGTTTAAATTATATGCATCAAACACTAAGAAAATAAAACGAATCGTTTAAAATAAACGGTTGAAAACAGGTTTTAAAAAAACTACTTAAGAAACGATGTACTTAAAACTATAAGCATATACAAAAAATATATAACTAACATAAATACAATTTACTTACAAAAGCATGCAACTAACCCAAAAATAATTTAAATCATCCAACGTTGTCATGGCAACAATCAGAACAGAATGCGCATGCGTGAATTTTCTTCGCCGGTTACGTAACGCAAATACGTGATTTTTTCTACGCCAGTTGGGGTAACGCTATGCGGATTAGAAATTTTTAATTTCCTTTATTCTGTTTTATTTTAATTCAAAAGTACTTCAGAATGAATCTGAAAGATTGATTCATTAACAATGTTTAATTTTAAATGCATCAAACATTAAGAAAATAAACAGAACCGATTGAAATAATCCGCCGAAAAATTTTAACCCTAGCCTCATTGCTGTTGGGAGAAAAAAAAAAACTGAATCCTTTCTCGTTTGGCGCTGCGGATAATGGAAGATTTTTTTGGCGGAAAAGTTGGCGGTGGGGAAAATGGATGATTTTTTTGGCGGGAAAGTTAGTTTTTAATTAATAATTAAAATTCTAATTAAAAATTCGAAAAAAGAAACCCCAGGTGCACATTCCCAACCTCCAAGGTATACATGTACCAAATTTGGTAGCTGTATGTCAAACGGTCTGGCCTGTAGAGCGCCAACACACACACACACACACACACATTGAGCTTTATTATAAGTATAGATGAAAGAAAACTCAACATTTTTGGCATCATCGTTCTATATGGAGAAAGCCTAATACTATTTTGGATTAAAAAAATTTATATACTACAGTTAAACTTGATGGTGACTCCGTCATGATTTCAGGTTGCATGGCTTCATCCGGGGTAGGAAATTTAATTTTCATAGATGACATTATAAACGATAGGGTTTACTTGGATATACTTCTCAGCAATCTAAAGGAAAGGGCTAAATATTTGGGTTTAGATGGAAATTTCAATTCAACGACCCCAAACAGAATGCACGTAACGACAAAATATGGTGGCTTTTCCATTGTAAACAGCGGTTACGCACACCACCACAGTACCTCGACATCAATACCATTGAATATCTGTGGGCCACACTCGAAGCAGTGGTCCAAAAACACAAAATTATAAACATAACCCATTTAAAACAAGTGATGCAAGAATAGTGGAGTAAAATATATTCAGATACCACCAAAAATGGATCGAATCGGTACCACGACGTTTAGAGGCCGTTTATAAGAGCCAAAAGACATGCAACTAAATACAGACACGTTCTTTCTATGCGAGATATTACAAGAATTTCATTGGTGTATTCTCAATTTTTTGAGGCAAAATCATGTGTATCTTTATTTAAAATGCTTCTAAAAATTTTCTGTTTAGAAGTTGTTTTTTTTTTCGATTTTTCTTTATTCTTACTCTAAATTAAACCATTTGTTATGTGTAAAAATAAAAACCTGTTTGCACTTCCCGATAATGTGTTATTTATATTGAAAGTCGCATTTATCAAATAAAAGTAAGGTGTACTCTTTTTTGAGCCACTGTATATATATATATATATATATATATATATATATATATATATATATATATATATATATATATATATATATATATATATATATATATATATATATATATATATATATATATATGTATAAAGAGAGAGAGAGAGAGACCGATAAAGAAGCCTCGTGATTTTCAGCTGGTTAATGACTTAAATTATTTAAGACAAATAATGACTTAAAAATAATAATGTTCTCATATGATAACTAGATATCAGATCATATGATATGAAGTTTTCGATTGTCGATTGTTTGCGTTGATTTATTTTCACTTAAACCATTTGCTATTTAAAAAGAATATAGATATTTGTTTGCAAATTATTATGTTAGCGTATATTGATTAAATATGAAATAAATTTTGTATTATTCATCAGTTTATTATATTATATCCTTTTCGAGGGTATGATAGTTTTCGAAGAAATTTTCTCCGAATTATCTTGTAAAAAAAGGCAAAACATTCTTTAATTCCTGGAAACCTTGAAATCATCAATTTTCTCAAATATTTGTTTCACTCTCTTGTATCAACTCAATTTTTCTTGTCTGCGTCTGAAAAGAATGTTTTGCTGGTTTTCAGGCATCGTTAAATTATCACATTTTAATTAATGAAAAGCGAGTTAAAGTATTAGGTATGAAAATAAAACAGAAATGTGTTTAATTGTTTTTAAATACATGGTAATTGAAAGAAATATTTTGCAAAATTGAGACTGATATCTTAGAAATAATAACATTTTGAATTTAACAAGTTTTCAAACTATTTATCTTGGATTTATTTCCCTTGAAATTACTTTGAGAAAAATAGAAATCCTAGAAAAATTAAAATGTATTTAATGTTTAAATATTTTTTGAACATTGAAAATTTAATAGTATTGTCTGTTTTTTTTTATCTCGAATCAGTAAGTGATATTTCATTTAAAAACAGTATAGAGCTTTGAGTAATGAGAAATTTGCATTAACAACTTTACGATGGCTGAAAGAAAAAACACTGCACGTTTTAATTGCAATGAAGGCAAAGAAAGTAAATATTTTGTGAGGAAATCAAGTGTTTTTGAAATGCAGACCAAGAATACGACGTACATATGTTCATATGATGTACAAGAACAAATAAAGGAAAATTATTAGTGCCAGGAAAAATATTAATTTGGTTTATTTTCCTGCTTTCTATTAACGAAAAATTAAAGATTCCTCATTATCTGAAAGTGTCCTTTTAAAATTAGACTTCAGTATTTGTGAAAAAAATTTCTTCAAGTAATTCATATAACAAATACTAATATTTTATGGAGAATATTAGTTGCTGTAGGCTTTAAAAAATCGTCTGATTCAACTGCGGTTTTAATTTTAGTTAAAAATCTTTCGGGCGCTAAAAGAATTTCGTATATTATAATATCTTATACAAAAATCGTTTTCTCGTTAAAAGTACATGAAAAATTTTTAAACATCGAGAATAATAACTAGTTTTGAATACAACAGATGATGAAGAGATAGAAGTAATTAATTCCATGGGAAAGCTTTTTGTGGATTTTGTCTATATACAATAGACGGCTCAGATCTCATAAAAATTTTCCACTTCTGAGACAATATATCATGCATTATTTAATTGATTTCATTTAAATAGGTAAATGCAGCTGGATAGGCTTAAATGAATAAATATAATGCCCCATTTAATTTTCGAAACTTTCATAATACCAAATAGTAATGAATGAGGAAAGCAGCAATCCCATAAACATTGTGGAAATCATTAACATCGGAATTAATATTACCACTGTATTATTTTTCAGACGAAAGCAAATAAGAATTCCGTATCCTAATGTTAATCTTCTATTAGGGACGTTTTGTCAAATCTTTTGTATTTAGCTCTCTTCTAATGTAAAAAGTTAACTCTCATTTAATGTATTTTATGCATTTTTAATGTTTCACAACTTAATATGCAATGTAAAATGTAAAGTTTTTTTTTTTCTATTCTATTTCTGTACCAATAAACGTTTTCTCTAGAAGGTTCTTTATTGTTTGCAAGGGTTCAATGTAATCAAGTATAGTTTGTTCATTCATAGTAAGTGGGGTTGCTCTTCGGCGGCCCCGTCAAGTTTCCCGCATGACCTCTGACTAGGACGGGAGGCCTTAAGGCTGGTGGTAAGGTCTCGGCTTGTGAGTAGTAGGGTTTCAGGTTCGATACCCGATTCAACCGAAGAACCGTCGTGTAAGGGGATCTGTTGCACGTTAAATCCGTCTTGCCAAACCCCCTCTCGCTGGTGTGGTGTGGCGTGGAGAGGAGGGTGCCAGCTCAGGTGTCTTCCTTCTCCTCTGACCGCAGTTCAAAATTGCGAGGTCCGTCCCAAAATAGCCCTAGTGTTGATTTACAATGGGACGTTAATATAACTAAACTAAACTAAACTGACTAGGACGGGGTATAGCACAGTATGTAGGAGCCATTGAAAAAATATTTTAATTTTAAGTATTACAGGAATTTTATTCATTAGTCTAATTAGTGGAAAAGTTCAAACGGATTCCAATAGTAACTTTGTTACTTTGGAAATTTAAATTATTGATATTGGTTTTCTATTATTTCTTAAATTTCTATATTTTCTCTGAGAAATTTTATTCTCTTCAAAGCTTTTAAATATCATAAAAATAAAATTATTTTTATCATTTTAATATTTTCAATAAAAAATATTCACAATTAATCCTTTTTGTCTTATTCAAGGTTATTGAATTTCACAAAGGATAATCGGTTAGTGGAATAATGACTTATTTATCACTTGAACTACCAGACCAGTCAAAATGACTGGCTGATCTCTTGAAGAAACTACATCTCTACCGATATCTTGTAAAATTTATATCTATCCCGGCAATATATGCTTATCGTGTTGACGCAATTTGTTCGTCTAATTTAAATAATCTATGTTTCTTCAGTTGTTAAAGTTTAAAAAATGAAAATTTCAACGGTGCATTACATAATATCCTTTTTCAACTGGATGTTCAAAAGTAGTTATTGGTTCTAGAAGCCCTTTTCGGAGCGATAATCAAAAATTTGCTAGAAGACTACTCATGAAAACTATTGCAATTAGTAGACTTTCTATAAGATATCTATCAAAAAATCGTAATCGGCATTTTATATACTGTGTTACCTAAAAATATTTATTTCGTGGAATATAAAAATGTTATATTTAGTGCATCTTATATCAGATATAGTTTACATTTCTTTATCATTTAAATAATTTGTTTCTTAAGGAGGGCTGCAAATTAATTCATTGCGGTGTGTGTTTTTTTTTTAAATTTGTTGTGGTAACTAATGTAATTTGCTAACAAAAACGATGCATTTTAATTTTCATATGATTAAAAAAAAACATTCTATGGTTGCTTGTCTTTGAAAGTGATTTACTAACTGGTTTCAATGAAGCCAAAAGATTTTTTTTTTTGCCTTTTTTATTCAACGATAATAATTTGATGAATAAACATTATATGATTTTAATAGATTTTTTGAAGTGCACAGTATAAAATGGCATTCATCACGAATTCACCACTATTAATTTTATATAAGGACATTTTCTTCAAAAAATATTTTCTGTGAAATCTTAACAATGTTATTTAATTTATATAATAATAATATAAAACATATATAATCATATATGAGCAAACATAATATGATTTGAATAGATTTTTTGAACAGCACAGTATAAATTGGCATCCATCATGAATTTACCACTATTAATTTGATGGAAGTACACTTTCTTCAAAATAATTTTCTGCGAAATCATAACATGCTATTTCATCTCTATAATAATATGAATAAATATATTCAACAAATAAGTTATGAAATGGATATGTTTCAATCAAAAAATATATTTGGAGTTTATTGACAAAAATAATAATGCATATTCGAATTGTACAAAAGTAAATCGCTTTTATTTAAATATTTACATGCGATTTTTTATTTAAATTCATTTTATGATAGTCTCAATGAAGGGATTTAAATTTTATGTATATTTTAGTAAATGTAAAAGAATGTTTTGCACTGAATACTTTTGCATTCTCAGAAATCATCGTTTACTTCATTATAGGTCGTTTATAATGAAGTTTATCGTTTACTTCATTATATGCATAAATATTAGTTTGTTGACTGTAAAAAACGTTTTCTTTGATCTTAATATATATATATTACTTCGTCTCTAGGCTTTCGTTTTGTTTACCAGCTATATAAAAAAATTCATGTTTCTGTGCTCTCTAGAAAATTTCACAGATCTCTATACTTTATACACAAATAAAAAAAAGGGAATAACACATTTTCCAAAGAAAGCAGATAGAGGGAAACACGACCTCAAGAGAGCAGCCCTTGTGCTCTCTGTTTTTTCAAAAGTGGGATTTGTGCTACAGATTTCCAAAGAGAAAACAATGTTTTGTTTTATTTTGTAAAGTTTCGGTGAAAAATAAGTGCATAGGTTTTCAAAAAGTTTTTGTTCGTCTAGGGTTAGATTCGCGAAGAAATAAAGTAATACCATAGGGAGATGTATGGCTAGTATGTCTTAAGATTATATATATATATATATATATATGAAGGGATCATTGTGATGATATTTTTTATCTTTTGCAATGCAAAGTTTTTCAATTCCAATTACTGTCCATTATCGCCAATTCTTACTACACAGTCTATTCATTGAAGCTTCACAGTCTCTCACTCTCTAAAAAGAATTGATCTCTAGATATGTTAACACTAGTTGCCTCAGCCTCACCACCATTTTCAAAACCTCTATTTCACTATACATTCTCTGTGAAAAGAAAAAATCACTACAGAATTTCTTAACCTTGACACTGGAGAGATCAAATCATTTATTTTTAATTTCAGAAGGAAGTTCCTCATCAATTAATGTGCCATCTTTTCACTTTGACTTCGATTTACTAGAATTATTACAAACATATCTTGAAACAACCCCCAGTTTCAACAGCTGACCCAATTTCACCAAATAATTTCATCGTTTTATGTGTATAGCTAAGCAATCGGGATGTTCTTTATTAGTTGTGCATGTCAATTTAAAACAATTTTCATTTATGGTGATACGGTGTATTTAATATGGCGACGTACATCTGATTACCAAAGGCGGGTTAGTTGCTTTTTAAATCAAAATTTTGATCGAAAAAGGAATAATAAATTATTATTTGTTATCAATTTTAGAATGTCATTTTGTTCAAACTTTAATCTTTTTTTATCTGATTACATACAATCAATTTATTAAATCTTTATTCTATTGATTCATCAGTCTGTAATTCTAATATTATCTAGGATTTTTGTTAGCAATTTCCTATTTATCTCTTAAATATTTCAGCGGAGCTTTTAACAGTATTAAATAAGTTGAATATTTTAAAGTCAATTGAACTCAAAAAACTTACTGTAATTAGTAAATTTAACATATTAAATGACTGAAGAATATGGTTTATAATATAATAAATCGACACTTAATTTATATATTTTTTATGTATTTATGCGTTTTTTGCTTTTTTAATTTATTTTATATTATTTTATTTATTTTTATTTTTATTATTTTTTTATTTTTATTTCATTTTATACTAGTCGCCTTTGGCGACCAGCCGGTTCGCCAATCTTAATGTTCGTTTAAATTTTAATAATTAAATAGGTTGAACCGGAGTTTAACCCCCTTCTTCGCCAAGTTGCGACAACGTGCCAGAGCTGGCAATCTTTATTATGCACTATAATTGAACATCTGCTCCTTTGCTTTTGAACATTTCGCAAGGCCGTTGCTGGCGATTTTTAAAAATTTAGCCAAGCAGGGGGTTAGACTCCAGTATTACCATTAAATATTTTACGCAATTCCAGCTTTAATAGATTCTTCAGCAAAATATTTTAAAACTTCAAATTTTGATAGTCATATAAATCACTCATAATATTATAAAGGCCTTCAGTCATAGCGTGATATGTATCTCTCTAATTTTCTGTTACCCCTCGCAGAAATTATGCTTTAGATTAAAGTGTAAATGATTAATCTGCTATTAATATAATAATATTTTTTACTGAAAAAAAGCATTTTTTTTTAATAATATGATTACTTATAATAGAGTCACTGAGCGTTTAAACTTTATGGGCACTAAAGAGTATCTTTCTTAATTTATGTAATATCTCAAGAATTTGTCAACAAAAATTTCTCAGATTCATCATGAACAGATCGATTAATTAACAATGTTTCATTTTAAATGCATCAAACACTAAGAAAATAAAAGGAATCGTTTAAAATAATCGGTCGAAAACAGGTTTAAAAAAAGTACTTAAAAATCGATGCACTTAAAACTATAAGCATATACAAAATAATATATAACTAACATAAATACAATTTCATTACAAAAGCATGCAATTAGCCTAAAAATAATTTAAATCATTGAAAACAGGTTAAAAATAACTACTTAAAAAACGATGTACTTAAAACTATAAGCATATACAAAAAATATATAACTAACATAAATACAATTTACTTACAAGAGCATGCAACTAACCTAAAAATAATTTAAATCATCCGTTGGTTGTCATGTCAACAATCAGAACACAGTGCGCATGCGTGAATTTTCTTTGCCCGTTACGTTAACGCAAATGCATGAATTTTTCTACGCCAGTTGGGGTAACGCTACGCAGATTATACATTTTTAATTTCCTTTATACTGTGTTATTTTAATTCAAAAGTACTTCAGTATGATTCTGAAACATGGATTAATTAACAATGTTTAATTTTAAATGCATAAAACATTAAGAAAATAAACAGAATCGTTTGAAATAATCCGCCGAAAAATGTTAACCCTAGCCTTATTACTGTTGGGAGAAAAAAACAACAACTAAAGCCTTATTCATTTGGCGGTGGGGAAAATGGAAGATTTTTTTGGCGGAAAAGTTGGCGGTGGGGAAAATCGAAGGTTTTTTTGGCGGGAAAGTTAGTTTTTAATTAATAATTAAAATTCTAATTAAAATTTCAAAAAAAGGGACCCCAGGTGCACATTCCCGACCTGTAAGATATACATGTACCAAATTTGATAGCTGTATGTCAAATGACCTGGCCTGTAGAGCGCCAACACACACACACACACACACACACACACATTGAGCTTTATTATAAGTATAGATTATTATTTTTTAAATTTATACGGTTTTGGCTTGGTATTTTGTCACTAGTACATCGTTTTCTTTCCATAAAAGTTATACAAGATCCTGTTAAAATATTTCAACTACTCATTGTATAGCAACTGAGCAACATATAGTAATGCTTCTATATATCATCAAAGAGATTACTGAATTTTATAAAATAATTATGTATATAATGTAATATAATTAACATCAATAATGAAAAAGGAGCCAAAAGAAATAATAGTAGCAAAACTAAAAACGATCTGAAAACAAACTTCGTAAATGAAACACAATTTTGTAAAATACACTTTTTTTAATCTACATACTTCCGAACAATTGTATAATTTAAAAGTTTTTAGTTTAATTTTGGTTTAGTTTTCTGGCGGCGTTAAAGCCGTCTTGGCTATACTGCGACAAATATCATTTAAAAGATAATTGTTAAAATTTTAAGAAGGCTTCAAAATTATTATATTAATTGTTATATTTTCAATAAATATGGCGGAAGAAGAAAAAACTTCTCTTCGTGTTAAATTAAACATTAGAATTTTGAAATAAATTCTCTTGGGATGCACATTTCTGTCTTCCAAAATATATATGAAGCTCTAAATCTAATGCTTTGGTCTGTAGAGTTCCAACACACCGAGAGATAGGCGCCTATATACAATCACATTCATCTATATTATTAACAGATATACAGATCTTTGCATTATTTTGTACTTTTTAAAATATTTTGTAGTTAAATCGCAGTTGCGGTTTTTTATCTTGAATTTTTAAAATGGAAAGTTAACTGATGTCATACGTTATAACTACATTCATTTTACATATATACATATAGACATAAATATCTTACGTTAAAACTTAGTGTTTCATCTGTTTTTAAACCGATAATTAATTGCACCTGGCTATAAATAACTTTTAAATTTAAGAAGAAAAAATATTTCTTAATATATCATTTCAAGAAACAACGTATGAAAAAAAAAGGTTCATAATTAAGGAGTTACTAAAGCTTACGCGATGATTTTAAAATATAAACTCTTGTAACCTAAACTATAACAAAGAAAAGAAAAAATAGCCGATAAACCATTTTATTTTCCATGAATTTATATTAGAACCTGCCATTATCACGTATTTATATTAATTACTACTATCTGATGCATGAAATGATCATTACTTGCATTTTTAATAAGCTAATCTATTCCGAAAAAGATTGTGAAAAACAAATAATTTAAGTGGATTATTGATGACAATTACAAGATTATGCCAGCAAAAAAAAAATGAATATAAGTTTCATTTACAATAGCCTTATTGCATTTTTTGAAAGTGAAAAAAGTAATTCCCTTTAACAGAAGATTGGTGTTTTAGGTAATAGTTATTTATAAAAGGCTTTTTTTATTTTTCAATATAATTACGGACAAAGCAGCAAGTGAGTAGTTTAATATTTGAAGAGAGTTTACGATTATAGATTTGATTCAAAAAGTATTCATATTACTTCATTAATATTGCATGACTTTTTACTCTTCGCCTTTAGCATTTTTATTTAGCTATGAGTTATATTTTTGTTTTCCTTATCATTAGGATTCTCGCAATTGAAATTTAGTAATAAAATATAAGTCTGGTCATTGAGATAATTATTTAATCACTTCTAGCTCAATAACAAACTGTTAAAAAATCCCAAATTTTTCTTTCTGAAATAGAAATTACAGAAATTATCTCATATATGCACTGGCTTTGAAAAGTTAATGTACAGCATGTTTTTCATTCAACATTAAAAGAAGCCAGTCACATTAAGATTCATAGTTTATATGCATGCTATTAATGAAATTTAAGAAAAACATATGCAATTTTATTTTAAAGAATTGAATAGTTATATAAAAGTGAGAGCAAATGTGCAAAAGTCTAACTTTTGTAATTGCGCGTGCAAGTTGTGTGATGATTATTGATCTTTAATTGTTATGGGCAGATTCGTTAAAAATATCCAGTACAGTCTAACAATGTATAGAAGAAGTCATTTATAAGATTCATTAAGGTTACAAGTTGTATGAATGAAAATAGAGTTGTTACAAACTGATGCTGCTAGACGTCTCAATGTTATTCGAAGAGTGGTCAAATGACTATAAGATAAGTTTCAATCCAAGGATTTTATGTCTAGAAGACATATACCAGGCCAATCACGAGTTGAAGCTGTGAAAAAAAGATGAATATAAGTTTTAAAATATTTACATATTATATGCGTTCTCATCCTCGAAATGTTTCAGCATAACCTTTGAATTCCAGTTGGAAAAACTTATATTAAAAGAAAAGGTCTTAAAATGTCTGCAAATTCCACAAATGCTGAAACACATCAAGTTTGAATACAATTAAATGTTTAAAACCATTGTTTTCGGCCATTAGATGCCTCTAAGATTGCAATTGTTTAATTTAATTAAATTTACGACTTCCGAAGTTCATGATTTCCACAGAAAAGCGGTTTTAATAATCAAGCTGCCACATGTGTTAAAACATGCAATTTTTAATAAACGTACACCTTTTGTATTAATGAAACTTTATAAAATGAAATAAGAAAAATATTTCAAGGATATAATTTTTCTTTTTCATAATTTACGCAATGCGATTTCTAGTGCATTTTTCTCCATTTATACAAAGCAAAAATGCATTATTTCTCTCGCATGAATGCGAATCATTTCATGCATTTTTAAATAGAAATCAGAGAATAATAGCAATGCAGTGAAGTCAAAATTCAAATTGACTATTCAATTGACTAGCTCTACTTAAATAAAACGTTTCGTTTCTGTAAAATAAAAATGTAAAGAAACATCCTAGATTGTTAAAAAGAGAGAGAGAAATTTGATTCAGAAAAGTCCATTTTCATAAATCCATCTTTATAAAAAGGTGAAAGTTTATTCTAATTCGCGAATTTCTTTGAAAATACTTTCGAATAAAAACATCTCACTGCTCGTCCATTTCAATCTTTGTACTAAATGTGTATCGTTTCTCTCAGCATCACTCAGCAACTCTATCTTAATTTAGCTAGGCCTTTAAACGGATTTGCCGAAGGAAGTTTAGGTTAAATAACTCCAACAAAGCACACATGACCTTTATTTCTATATATTAATAAACAAAACTAATATGTTTTTGTATTCCAACCTAATCTTATAAGTTTGTAAGAATTCTCTAAAGGCGACGTATTTAAGAAAACTAGATTTTACTCTGAAAACTGATTATTTTTAAAGGATTTTATTTACCGATGAAAGTTGATATTGAAAATTCAGTCTTTGTTTCATTTAATCAATTCATTTCTTTATATCAATGTGCATTTGATTTCAGTTCTAAGTGAACTAGATAATAAGATAAATATATATAAAAGATGAACATTAATTTTTTTAAAAAAAATCATAAATTGATTTCGAAAGTTAAAAAAAAAAAAATATTATTTACCAGAAATTATAAGTAATATAAAATTATTCCAGAATATAAAATTTTAAAATTAAATAAATAAATTAATTTGAGCAATGTAATTTTTTAGAATATACTTATAAAAATGTTTCTCCATGACCCTTTCATAGCTTAACATGCATTTGAAAATTTTCAGGAAATGGCATTCAAAGACGTTATTGTAATAGCATGTATATAGATTTTTCACCAATAATTAAATTCATCATATCTGTATAGTTGGCATTTCATTTATATACTATTTTTAGTAATAATAAGGAATAATTTCCACAGTCTGAATCTATTTAGCTAAATGCTGAAAAATGGAAGCATTTTTTATGTGTTCTAAGTGCTGTAAAATAACGAAGTAAATTTATACGGGGAAAAGTTGTGATAAAGTGAAATATGAGAGACTCTTATTCCATTTTACATCAAAAACGAAAGAAAGTAATTCTAAGTAAATCAGAATAGGCATTATGCATTAGAGAGGAAAAGGTAATTTTTCAGTTCTATTATTAATTGAAATTTGAAATTACACAAATACTTCTTGGTATTTATTTGATGTTTTATATTTTAGAAATGAAGACATCATTTATTGTTTGCTCTGTCTTTCAAACATGAAACGTCATATTGATAAATTCGAAACTATTTTCTACTTAAAAAATATTTTCTACTTAATTGCTTTACTTATATAATATATAAGAAAAAAAAGTAAAATATTTCAGATTTCTATTTAAATCGTTTTTTATTATTATTTTAAAATGAGAGAAATCCAAGTTTTTTGCAAGTTGTATCTTCTCCTCAATTCTAAAGCAGTTTTCAGAACCAACGCTTTTTGGTATTTTCAATATATCATAAATATTTATTGCAGCAAACCATGTCCTGTAGATAAAATTCATTCAAATATATATAGAATTCAAGCTCACGTATATAATCATCATAACGAATTCAATAATAATTTATATGTGTCATCTTCATTCTGCCATCTGCCATCTTCAATTTATTATCTACAATCTTGGGACATTTCGAATGAATGCTTCTTTTTTATATACGAAACATTAAACTGCGATTTTCTGCTTTCCTGTTTGAATTGTTTTGGTTTGGACATTTATTAAAGTGTTCTTTCGTGAAATTTATGGAACTACACTTCAAATATAAGAACATGTTATGTTGATTCTTTTGATTTATACATTTTGCTTAAATTCGGAGCTGAATCTGTCACATTATTGCGAACAGAATGCTGAAATAAATCATTTGTTATTAATGCTTTTCCTCTGAAAAATTTATTTCGTCTTAAATTTAAAATGGAGTTGACCTAAAGAATTTTTCAGAATTTTGACATTCCAGTGATTTCAAAACACTTTTAATGTTTATAGTTGCGATTTATAATTTAAAGTTTAAACGAAAATACATTTAAAATTTGAGTTCAAATTTCATCCACAAAACTATCTCAATCATGAATTTATTATATGTCACATTCAAAACTCGTCTCGGGTTATTAAATATTGGAGAGAATACAAATGAATGCTTGTAATTACTTACAGAATTGTGCTTGCCTGCTTTTAAATGTGAAATTTTCTTTGGTTTAGCAATTTATTGAAATGATCAATTAAAATTCACAAATGTGTTGGTGCTGAATATATTTTCTGTACCTAGTTTAAAATTGGAGCTGAATCTATTGATTTTAGAATTTAATTGTTGCAGGCGGAATTTTGGTATACAATTTGCGTAATAAATATCTTTTTTAAGTGGAATAATTTTCATTTTAAATCACAAACTACTTTTGAATTATTTGTTAATTATATTTTCCCATTAATTTCAAGAGTCGTTAAAGTGAAAGTTGCCTACCATTCTTAGAAGGCTCCATACGAAAAACCTTAATGTCTATATATTTTTACTAATAAAGATACGAATAAATCGAACATGATTGTATTAATTAGCTGAAAAAAATATTAATTTATCGAATTTCGAATGTCAAAACAAAATTGTAGAAGTACAGTGCTACAACTGATGCTTTAATCAGCAATTCTATATACATACACTCATGAAAAAACTCGTATTCATCAAACAGTTACAGCCTTGAGCAATCATTAATAATATACTTTTGAACAAAAAAAATCAAGAAAATGTCATTTAACAAAACAATTACGTTTATTCTTAAAAAATAAAAGAAATAAAAAGAATGATAAGAAACACTCATAATATGGACTTTAAATAAAGATTAAATTTAAAAATCAAACGGAAAACAACTAGAAACTAGAAAAATAGAATCGATCTCTATATGAAATTGCCAGTTAATTTTACTGTTTTTTTTTATTTCGTTCATCCGACTGTCTTTGTAGCTTCCATCTATTACACCTCAGTCTACGTGCATTTATTCTTTCCCGAAATAAGAATTTGAAATATTTTTTTCGTAAAAGTTTCCTTATTTATTTTTTCAATGTAACATTATTATAAATGTATTAAAATTCCAATTTATTTTAAGCTTTACTCTTTGTATGAATCATATACATTTTAATGAACTCTAGGGATTTAATGACTTTTGAATTGCTCTTCCGATGTTTGGTAATTTTCAGTTTTGTAGCTTCTATATGAAAACTTCTGTTATTATTAATTCTGATTAATAAATATTTATTCTATTATATGATTTTTGTGAATGATTTTTTTCTCAAATTTATTTCGTGATATGGACCTTTAAATGGAATACGAATTTGATAAAAATTTATCTGTTATAAAACAATTACTATAAACAAATTATAAAATCTTATAATGCCATTAGTAATCTAAAAGTGTAAGAACTTAAAATATCCAGAATACAAGAATATGAATGAGATATCGATTGAAATCTTCCTTTTCTAAAACTGAGAAGTTTACAAACAGGAAAAAAATGAACGATAAGGATTATGAAATCAGTATAAACTTAAAATAGTTCTTAAAGTATTAAGAACTATTCTTGGATTTTAAAGCATTAAATGGGCATTTGATAATTAAGAAGGATTTTGGTTTGACATACCATTAAAACTTACATTTAACATAAGCAATTGAACTTAATTTAGAATTTTAATAGAAATAAATAATAAAAAACAATTCTTTTTTTTTTTTTGACTTTTAAGTTTTTAACCTCAATTGCACTGATTTTCTAGTCTTCTAAAAATTTTCTCAGTATCATTTATCAGCGCAAATAAGATTTTTTTTAGCAAATCCATTTGAAAGCATTGGTTTAAGGTTATGCTGTATTTCGACTTTAAAGTTAAAGGAAAACGTTCAAAAATAACATCATCTGTTATAGTTGACATCAGATAAAACTGAGACAGCTTTTCAAAGCATTTTTTGAAAGCAGTTTTCAAAGCATTGAAAAGAAAAACCTTTGTTTTGCTATTATTCCATATAGAAATTGATTTAAAATCAAAAAATGATTTACTCCCTATTTAAAAATTCCAATTGTACTTTTTAAGGCTAGATATTCTTAGGAAGGGCAATATTTATGTTCGAAGAATCTATTTTTCGAATCTGAACTGTCGAATTCTATGAAAAGCATATCTTCATTGATCGTTTGTCATGAAAACAGGCCATTTGTCATGGAAAAAATGGCGGAATAAGTGTGTGGTGATTAAAGATTTATTTTCTTTCACTTTGACAGTCTTTAAGATATTTTAGCATAATTGCATTGGCATAATTTTTTAAGTAAGCAATAAGACTGACTCTGGATAAGTGATATTTTCAGTAGTGATAACATATTCTTAAACGATACAGTTTTAGATTATCAGTTCAGACTATTTGCTTTAAAATGAAGATCTTACAAAGCATTTGGGCTTAGGCATAGCGACATTAGTAATAAAGTAGGTATAAAGGTTTTTTTAAAAAAAAAACTATTTTATTTAATATATTTAAATGTTACGAATTGTCTGCAATATTTAAATGTTACTGACATAGAAGAAATTCAGTTTTACATTTCAAAATAAATATTAAAAAAGCACTCATATGCTCAAAAAACCCCGCAAGCGATGATTTGATTTAAATTGTTATTCTAAACAACTCTTCACTCATACTAATTTCATATTTACTTGACATAGAACACAATGATCAAAAACACAAAAATATTTTATTTTTTAAAGAAAATTTGAACATTTGCTTTGGTAATTCTATAATCTGTAACAGTTTTTAAAAATATTTTGTGAACAAGAAGTGCAGTCAAATGTTTGAGAAATATTTGGCAATGACCTAGAATAGAGTTCTGAAATTTAAATTCACAAGTTAAAAAAATATAATTTCACATGTTGTTCAAATGGATACTGAAAGGATGCCCGATTAACTATTGCCCAGGCTTGGTGATAAACTTATAGAATTGTTTTGCTTTTGGAACTGAAAAGAAAGCTCCTATTAGTATCTTTGGAGAAATGGTTGATGAAATTAGATTAGGAGTAAAGATACGATATCCTTCTAGAACATTCGATGCCTTTTCACCGATGTATAAAAGCATGTATTCTTTGACGAGGTCAGTCAGTTTAATTGAGTTAGATGTTCTCAACACCTTTTGCTATTGTAGTTGTTTGATAGCTATTTTCTGCCTGACTGCTGCTTTTCACTAAATGTGCATTGCATTTCGAGTGTGTTTTGCTGCTATGTATTCTTGTAAATTAAGTGTCATTGTTTATTACTGAATCTGTTGGATTTTTATCTTATCTCTTGTAAACGGTGTTTATGATATTTTTCCATAACAATGTAAACAAACATGATTTTGAAGCAGATAAAAATATTATTTTAACAATTAATTATCTGTTTTACTTCTTTATATTAACATATGATTTTAAAATGCATGGATTTTATTTTATTTTAACTAGAATACCTACGTGTTTTTTGCATTTTAATGTTAAAATTAACATTATGCTCTAATTGTCAATTCCAGAATTACAAATGAATGAGCATTGAGTCTTTCAAAAATTCATAAATAAATAAGTTAAGAAATTGTTAGAACATTTTTCGAATGTGGAAAGATGATGAGTATTTTTTTTTTGTCTCTGATGCTACTTAATATCAAACTTTCACTGAATAATGGAACAGCGTGCATCTTTTTATAAGGCTATAAACTTGCATTTATTTTAATCATTCCACTCTTATATAAATTACCTACTGCACATTCCATTTTTAATTAACGAGTTGAACTACACACTTATATGTTAAATACGCGTTGCTTGGAAATGTGAGTCACTGATAACTGTTTCTGGTTGAGCCTATGATTTTATCTAATACTTCAGGCCTTTTCGACTCATATTCTAAAATTCTTTTCATTATGAAACGATTATAAAACAGATAAATATTTTTTTTCCTGCTTAGCGAAATGCTTTTAACTCCGAAGCAAAACCTGACATAAACAACAAAAAATGTTTTAGAGGAATTAAAGATTAAAATTATCATTTGAATTCAGGCTAAATGCCTTTTTTTTTTCGAATATTAAATACTTTAAACAATAACTATCTTAAAGTAATCTCTAATCTGATAAACCATCCTGAAGAATTTGAATTAATGGGATTTTGAATAAATTTCCTATGACCATGGTCAATTTTGTTAAGAACCATAAGGAATCACTTATAAAGAATTTAAGTTTCATCATATTTTTAAATGCATTCATGTCTCCTTATTTGAAAAGCATTAAACTAATATTTTCTAATCTCTGGTGTAAGATGAAAAGGTGGAAAGCAGATAAATTCCATGATTGTGTAACAGACTGTTATCTCCAAATCGATTGTGAGTGGTTTCTCAATCTTTTAACTTTCTTCAGAGGCTTTTGTAGAGTAAAGGTTAGCGAAGTCGTGTCTTCCTAAGTCAAACTCTTAAGGTGTAATTACACACTTGAAACTTCAAAATTCGTTCAAAATATCGAATATTTCTTTATTCTCTGATTCTTTAGCTTTCAAACGATACTAAGATGTTGTCGATATTCGAAATATTTTTCGAGTTATAATTATTTCTCTTGAGGTACTTTCACTAAAAACTCTAGTTTCGGTGTTTTTTAAACTCATTTTATGAAGAATGATATTTTTCATGCTCGTCATGCTCGAAGTTGCAACTTTCCTTTTCTCCTAATGATTTTTAAATTTAAATTTTTATTGTATGCTATTTAATTGCTTATTATCAAATGGATTTAATAAAATGATATATTCCTTCTTAAATAATTCTTAAGGATTTTAGAAACCCAACATGATTAAAGCTACTTTTTTTTCGGTTACACGATCGGAAACTTGCCTTTTGAAAGTGAATCTTTACAATTAAAACAAATTGTAAGAAATCAAGGAGATGTGAACCATTACTATATCATAATCTCATCTTTTCATGTAGATTAAGCAAAAAGAAAGCAATTTGTTTATTAATTCCGTATATTTATCGATTTCACCTCTAATCCTTCTGCTTTGTATTAAGTGGCGCCGGTTCAATGTACAATAAGTAAACCCTTTCCAAATTATAAATGAAGAAATGGAAGTTTATATACACCTTGTTTATATACACTTAAATTTAGTTTTATATAATGTACTAATAATTCAATACTTTATTTTCTGAATAATTTTGCTAGCTCTAGAATTTAAATAGTGAATAAAAACATTGCCAATTATTATTTTAAAAACGGTCTACTAGAAATAGACAATAAAATACATCTTTGCATTTAATACAAATATTTTCTATCTATGAAAGCATCCAAGCATCGAATTAAAGGAACTTAACTTGAACTAAGTAATTCAATTTTTAAAAATACCAATGACTGATACATATTTTTAAAAATTCAGTGCTTATCAAATTGAAATTTCAAAATGAAACAAGGTAGATGAAAATAAAACAAAACAAGTTTAAAATAAACAAACTCATAAAAACAGGTCGATTAGCGAAATTTTTATTCATATTGTTTCCTTATCATGCTTCAAAAAACAAAAACACTATCTGCTAAAAATAAATAAGAACCCGAGTAAAAAGAAATATTATCTACTAAATGGAAATTACTGGTATAGGAACTATTCATCAAAGTTTTTCTAAGTTCCAAATTTTATCCATGTCACTGGATTCTTGGTAAAATAAGGATATTAAATAACAATATATCTCAACTGACTTGATGATAGATTGTTGTTAAAGAAGTTCTTTCTTTCTTTTTTTTCCTTCTTTTGCCTTAACAACTGGTCATTACAAACAAATGCCATGATAGAAAATAAATGCTCCGCTGGGAAAAATATTTTTTGGCAGAACAAATTTCGAGTCCTATTTTTCGACAAAAAGTGATCAAATGGTTTGAAAACTAAAAATAGACCTCTTATCTAATAGCCTTGAATTATTTTAATTTTCATTATGCGTATCACATCATTTATAAAATAAAAAAAAAGCTTTGAAGAATTTTAATAATTTGTTGAACTTACATTGAAGAAGAAAATTTTCCTGGTCTTTTTTGAGGTTTCACAATTTTAAGTGTTATGTATCTCAAGTTAAATATATATTATCACATTTATTATCACTTTTGTTTATAAGCTGTCATTTCTTCTTAATTTCATTAATTTGGATATAATAATTCCAATACGAAAAATTCGAGTTCTTAGTTAGAACTGAAAAGGAAGGAAAAATGCTATTTTAAATTCAAGAAATTTTGTCACCAAAATAATATCAGGACATTAAAGTACGGATTTAAAAAACTATTTATTTAAAAAATATAAGATGCAGATTAAATATTAACTTTTTTCCTTGCAAGGAATCTATTGGAATGTATATCAATGTTTGAGCATTCACTTCATTTAAATAGTTTGTTCAAATTCATTATATTTCACAAATCTTTTATCATCGGCACAAAAAAACAAATGAAGGATTTTAAACCTTACATGCTCCTTTTTTTAATTAATAATGAAATATTACAAAAAAGTGAACATATCTGAAAAAAGGATTTTAATTTATCTGTTGAAATATAAGAAATTTAAAATTCATCTGCGTCATTAAAAGGTTTTAAATCTTTTTTCGGTATATATATTCGATATAAATATATAGTATTTTTGCATTATGTTTCTTAGATAATTTTACAAAATATGCCATAACAAAAGTTTGTAAGTCTTCTAATAAAAATCAGATGTGAATGGAAGTAATATATAATAATTCTGTCTCATAAAAGTGTTCATTTTTTTAAAAATAAAATATTTTTGAATATGCTGAAAACAGATGCCTATTTGTATTTTTAGAATTCTATTATAAAATACTTTCGCAAGAAATATTAAAATTTAATCAACATCAACATCACTTATGTGTAACTGTGTTATAGTTTTTTAATGTAACGATAATTTAAAACTGGAAATTAATTTTTTTATACTTCATATGGGAAAGACTCTAAATGGGAAGAAAGTTATTTCAACTTTAAACAATAATTTTAATGATAATAATGATTTCGGTGAGTGAATTTACATAAATTTTAAACAAATAACTACACAAAAATTTCCATATATTTAATTAATGGGATATTCTAAATTTATTACCATTAAAGTTATACATTATATTCGAATTGTCAAAAAAAAATTCTTTTTACGGACAGTAAATAATTTGAAACATAACGTGCTTATAAGATATAATAATCTACAGTTATATCAAAATCAATAATAAACACAATGTAAGCATCTTAACCAAGGTTTTTTTTTTTTTGTCTCAAGATTTAGTTTTTTTTCGTACAACACTTCTAAGTTGTAGATAGATTTTAGGCACCAGTTTTTCCTAGCCGAAACAAGAGGTGAATCTCTTAGATATGTTCTAAGCCTGTTCGGAAAAAAAACATACCTATAGATGCTCAGAATATATTGTTGATTGCTGCTCGTTTCTTAAATCATTTGTATTACTTGCTCTGTGAATTACTTGCTATGGATGATTTTTAGTCAAATTACCACAATGTGTGGTAAATAATTTGATTATATGTCCTATTTGTATTACTTTCTATGGATGACTTTTAGTCAAATTACCTCCAAGTGTGGTAAATAATTTGATTGAATGTCCAATTTTCAGCTAAGTATAAGTTAATAGAATTTTAAGAAATTAAGAAATCAAGAAATCATTTAATATATTTTAATTTCCAAACGACTAAACCAAGTATTCAATGAATAAATTAAAATTATTTAAAAAGATGTTTAATTATCATTTTGCAATTTAAATATTTTTCAGGTACACGATTTCAAAAATTTCAAGTTGATAGGTTTTGAATCTAAAACTATTTAATGAACAATAACAGCTAAAGTAATAATTATTTTTTCCACAGAAAAATGAATATTAATTTATTTCACATATGTCACTTTTTAAAATACATATTGTTCTGAGAAAATTAAACAGAATAAAACATTATATTAAAATTTTTATTCATACAGTTTTAGTTTAGCTATATGAATGTCTCGTTTTTTAAGCAACACCAAGGCTTTTTTGGAACTGACAAACCGTTTTGAACTATGACCAGATGAGGAGGGTGACACCAGAGCTGGCCTACTATCTCCAAATTTCCACACCACATCAACGGGAGGACATTGAGCTCCGACGGATTCAGCGTGCACCCGACTAGTTTACACGATAGCTTTACAATGGAATCGAGTATCGAACAATCCAGTTCCGAAGCTGGAACCTTACCACGAGGCCACCATGGCCCTGTTATTTATGTAATGGGAAGTTTTTATATATGATTGATAATATATATTACCTTTATTTTCTATTGCAAATGATTCAATATAAGTTGATAAATGATTTTTCATTCGTTCAAATATTTAATAATACTTAATTATAGTTTAAATAAATACATCAGCAAATTCTGTTTCAGATTCTTATAAAACTATGCAGATTACCATTTGTGCTAACAATAAAATTATGACCGAACATGAAGGAAGAAAAGAAAATGAACTTTCATCACATTCAGAATAAAATCTTTTTGCAAAATGTTTCATTTATATGAACACTATAGCGCAAATTTCTGAATTGTAAATAATTATTTCTCTACATATTTTTATGCTTTTTTTAAAGATGAGCAAATCAAACACCCAGAAGATAATAAGATAAATTAATTTTCGAAATAAAGATGTGTTTTAGCCTAATAAATTATCATAAATTCTGGTATTATCTGGTAATTTTCTGATAATTCTTAGGAAAAATATGCAAGACATTAGAAAAAAAAATTAAATCAGTTACTTGCTTAAATTTATCGTTAAATCAATAATGATAAATTTAAGCATTCCCACAGAGTTTGCAAATTTGTGAAGAAAATAGAATATTCAATTTCTGCTCATCGGTTATGAAAAATGCATCTTATATTGCTACAAATGATGTTATTTTTAAAGGAGCGTGCAGTAATATTCAATTTAGATAGTATGCACTATCTTTTTATAATTTGACATTCTATATATGGATTTCGAATACTGAAATGTATTCCTATTGGAAGATTACATATAATCTCATGCCCATATTTCGGGAAAATTCTGCAATTCCATATTGATCATGCTCTCTAGAAACCAAAACCATCGTTCGAAAGTTGCTTGAAATGCAAAAACCTCGAAGAGTTCGCAAATGAGCCATATAGCTCAAAAGGGATGGAAATGTTCATTTCTTTATAAGTTCTTTAATATTGAAGATAGAAAATAAATCAAAAATGTCAAATTAGCGCCTCATTAAGACGTAAAACTGTCGCATTAAAATTGTTTCGATAATTTCAATATTTTAAAAGTTAGAGGATAAAAAGTCATTTTTCAACCCCCAATCTAGATTGTTTTTATCATCAATAATTTACATTGCCAATTTTCAAAAAAAAATGAAATAAAACATTTATTTTTTTTCATTTCTACGGTTTGAAATTGCTTAAATGAGTATGGAGTAATGATTAAAAGATTGAATTAAATAAAGCAGAAGAAGGATTTAATGACAATATTAAGTAAAAGCTATCAGCTTAAAATTTTTCAGAAGGTATGCGTGCTTTAGTTATTTATATATATTTTTTGAAAATAACTTTGTTATTCGGCAATTTTTCAAATTTAATGATCCTTTGGTTTGATGTTTATAGCATTACAGAGAATAATTTGTATTAAAGATATTATAATAATAAAAGACAATTATTATGGCTTTAATTAGTAAACGTTCATTTATTAACCGACTAACAGCAATTGATCAATCAAAAAGATCGATAAAGAAATCATTTTACTCTATTGTCTATGTTTACCAATGGCATACAGTTAAGCCTAAAGTTTGCCAGTAGCATGCAGTTAATAATAAACATAATAGTGCCAAAGAAGTAAAAAAATCTGATTATATGTTTCCTTTTACTTTAGTTAATATATGTAATTGAAATATTGAAATGCTCAATAATAAGATCTTTGTTAGAATATTATTTAAGAAAATCAATTTTTTTCCACCAATACAATCAAAAGATAACTTCGTACTTTCTTCAATAAACTGTTATTGTTTCCATTTAATTGAAAGAACAATATTTATAAACGATTGTTAATTTCTTCAAGTATATTTAAAATGCAGAGATAAACTTTCAGTTCTTGCCGATTAATACAAACATTAAGCACTTGCTAAAAACTTCAAATATTTTCAACTATACAATCTTTGTAACAAGACTGGATTTGCATATTATTTATATAATATTTATACTTTGATATTATCTATTTTTCAGTAAATATTAAGTTATGCGATAAAAATGTAATAGATGAGTTTCGAAAAGTATATTTTTGGCATTATGGTTGTCTGTCAGTCAGTAACAAAGATAACTCAAAAACACTTTGAAACAGACGAATGAAATTTCATACAATGTATATTCGATAAATTTGTAAATGTCTATCAAATGTTTAGCAAAATCTATTTAGAAAAATCTGCCTGTCTCGGCTGTTTCAATACAAATGGACTTAATAATTACAAAACGCAAAGAAGCAAGTGAATAAAATTTGACACAAATAGGCATCGGAAATGAAGATTCATATCCAAGTCAGTTTACGGGTTGAGAATCGGTCGGTCAACGTACACGTTCAACGTTCATAAGTTCACAATCAACATTCTCATACATGCAAATGCGATAAATTGATAAGCGATATGACTTAAATCAATGATATTTACTTGTGACAACAAGTACAATAGTAGTTAAATTTTGGTTTGAATCGGACTACAAAAAAGATGTCTAAAACACGTATTCCCAAAGTAGATTCAATAAAATTGGTAGATTCATGCCAAGAGATCTGGAATTGTTACTACTTTACATTGCGTAATTGAACGTCATTCAAAATATTCGTGGCCTTATACAAGATCCACAATTTTATTCAGGGGAAGGGTTAATAGAAAGTGTATCAGAATGTTTCAGGAAGACCATTACCATTGGTTTTTGTCTAAGGATTGAAAAGAATTTAAAAATAGGAAGTTAAAGAAAAAGGGTTTTACCTTTACTTTTCAGCTTACAGGGATGGTTACTTTTTCTTTTTCTTTTCTTTCTTTCTTTCTTTCTTTTTTTTTTTTGCTTATTTTTCTTTTCTTGGACACTTAAAATCGAAATTTTTTCTTTGTGATTTTTGATAATGATTAATAACGTATTTTATCTTTATACTCTATAAGTTAGATTCTCTCACAGACTCATAGACAATATTGCTTTCTTAGTAACAATATATTTATTCTGTATGTTTTAAAGTTGCTAATAATTCAAATCTTGGTGAATTAAATAGAAATATATCTATGTCGTTTGTTCCCAATTTCAAGTTCACTAAATACGTTATGACGTCATAATTATTCATCATTTTCAATAACCGTCAATTAATATCAAAGGTATATTTATTTGATCCTAACCCCCGGAAGGCACCTCGAAAAGAGAAGGAGATGCTTTCGGTATGGCGGTTGGATCTCGCCACCCTAGATAGTATACAAAAAGGTGGGGGATCTAGCTCCTTCCTTCGATGACGGGACACACTTACTTCGGGAAGAGTTGTACCGTGGCCGGTGATGGCCCTTAGGACCACAGTTCTCTCCAGTGTTACTGTTGCGGCGGTCCGGTCATTCGGTTTTCTTTATCCGTGTGTCTTCGGGCGAATCGGAGAGTCAGTGATATGACTTATTATATGATCTTCTGAATCGAATCGCTGTATCAGTTCAATTTGGTTTCATTTCGTTTCTTAATTTTTAATATGTAGTAATATTAACTAATGCTTAAGTAGATTTCTTATTATTGTATTATTATTACTTAATTTAAAACTGTGTGTACTTAGATCTATTTATCTAACATATTTTTTCTATACATTACACTTGAATGAATCAAACAAGTAACTCATTGCATGATTTCTAGCCAAATGCTTTTTAACAAACTTATATAATATTTTGAAATAATAAAAGTAAAATTTTAAATCTGTATTCGAAATTATTTTTTAAAAAATTCGAATCCTGCTTCTTTCATTTTAAAACTCGCTTTTTTATGATATGCAATAAAAATAAAACCATTTGTACAAATGGTATGAAACTAGGTGGCTGAGTCACTATCCCCATATTTCATCTTTATTGATTAGAAGAAAAGAAAAGTGCCTTAAAGCATTTCTTTTTCTTTAATATTCTTTTCGTTTCCCAAACCGCAAATCATTAGAATCATCTGCAGGAAAAGAATAATCCAACAATTCTTGCCACAATACTTATCCAGCGTTGTGTATCCAAATTAATGTGTCTCGTTTTCCTTTTTGAAATAAAATTTATAACAAAATATAAAACGAGTATAAATAAGGGTTTTTCAGAAAAGATTTTATAATATAATAAATTCTCAACCTCCCATTTTATCCAGAGATGAATTTCAATAGAAAGTTCAGACATGGTATTCATTTAGGAAAGAAATGAATTGTTTCTCTGAGAATAAAAATTTATCATCAAAAGTACATTCCATTATTTATGACTAATCATCCGTTATTTATAACAATTTATAGCTTTATGAGAATTTATCTGCATTTGGGTTGGGAACAATGAGAAACATTTTCATATGTTTATAATGAATATCTTTCAAAAAATATATTAAGTCATTTGTGAATATTTAATATCGAATCCAAATAATTACTTTAATTATATTTTTCTTTCTAATATTACTTGATCATATTATAGTACTTCTTTATAATATCACATGATATACAATCTTTTTGAAAGTCTAGGAAATATATCAACGTTTAAATTTATTTTTAATGAATATCAAAATTTGAGAAATATTCAACTAAAAATTATCACAATCAGTGTAGTCAACGGATACGTATAATTTAGGATATGTTTAAGAAAGGATCAACGCTCTTCGTGACATTTATAGTAAATAGAAGAAATAGAGACTTGTTTTGTTTGGATAAAACATATACGATAAATGAAAATTTTAATTTGCGTCTGACGCAGTAATAATTTGAAATGATGAATGAAAAAGTTGAAGGAGTAATGGAGTCTTCAAGGTTAAACTTGATACGTAGCAATAAAACAAACAACAGACACGGGTTTTCAGTATTAGTAGCTCTCTGTTATAAAAAGTAAAATGGATAATGACTGAAATTGTAACAACATATTTTCATAACTTTTGCAATATTTGCTTCAAAGAAAAAAAAGAAAAAAAAACGATCAATGGACATTTTATGTTGATTTGTATGAAAGAATACCATTAAGTTTATAAAGGTATACAACAAAAAAATAGCTTTCATGCACTATCATATTATAAATATATTTCAAATTTTCTCTGTAATAAGGTTTTAAATCATTCATAAACAAGCAACACAACCTATTCCAGTCTTCCAAAGTTTGCGAAGTTCCCGCAGTGAATAACAAATATAACAAGAAATAAAACCAAAAATGATATGGAAATCCTTCAATTGAATTAATGATTGATGAAAACACGCAATTGAATATTTTGATGGATGACTGCATAGATTAAAAAAAGTTTATTTCAAATAGTGCATCAAATTGAAGTTAAAAAATATTATTAAAATTAAGTGAGAACTATGTAAATATGGAAAAAGGTTATTTTTTAAAGTTTTGTTTGCTTTGGACGATATGAATATCAGTTTCGATAGGAGAGTCATAACTGTTACAAACAGGCTTAAGATTAATCTGCAGTCACCAAAATTAAAATATTTGAAGCTATTTCTCTCCAAATGTAGTCGCAACAATTTTTATTGCACTCTCTATATTATCTGTGTTATCATTTCTGGTATCTTCCAGAATGACAATCTTTAGGCGAGTTTTTGCAAATTGGCACAGATTCGATGTGCTGTCTAGACAGGAGAATCGTGTACATAGTGGACATTCGCACCAAGTTGTAACTTTTTGTTGGCGATTAGTCGCCAAATTTCACAACTTTCTTAATCATTTTCTGATGACCCTAAAAAGAGAAAAAAAGGGATAATTCTCCAATTTTCTGCCCGTGCATTTTGATGCTTCAAGAACCCCAAACCAAAACAACATAATGTTTTCACATGATAACACGATATTTTCCAAAAAATAAAGGCAAGAATTTTTTTTGTAACCCTTTACCACATCTAAATTATTAATTTAAAAAGAAACACGATTTTACTTAAATTAAATGTGATTTAATATACGCTGGACATCCATTATATTCAGGGTCCAACAGCTATTTTGTAACCTTTAATAATAGCCAAACTCTGCTAACAAAATGGACTAAAAGAAGTAAATAAATATTTTTTATGTAATTTCAGTCAATAAACGCTCTGATGAATTGCGATTTATAATTTTTAATTTTAACTTTTTATATATATCCTGTTCTGCGAGTCATATTTAATAAAATATTTTTGAAACACTAATATTTTAAAGGAAAAACTTCCACTTTTTGAAATTAAAACATATTAACTTATGAAATTTTGAATGCGTCTATTCTATGAAAGCGTGCTATTTTAGAATTCTTCATTAACCGTTTAGATGAAAATGTGGCATTCTGGGCTGGGCTTGTAAGACTTTTTGTCCAAGTTAATGTAATTGTTAATTGTCTTAAAATAACAGTATTAAAATCTTTATAACTTGGCCAGGCTTTATTGCAGACGATTGAAAAAATACATTTACTGAATTTGATTTATAGGATAGAAAGGAGTGTATAAAATTTAGACTTTATAATTGTTTTCAGAAGTTCATTTATTGATTGAAATAAAATAAAATATTGTTTACCGTATTTAAATCTTTTTGAAAGGTAAAACTGAATTTTATGATGAATTGGAACATTTTTTAATTGAATAATTCGTTGAAATATTGCATTAATTATTAAAAAAATATGTGGTACACATAAGATTACAATGTTAAGGGATTCGATTTTCTGAAGTCAGATTTTAAAAAAAACATGTTTGGTTTCAGTAGAAAAGTTTTCGCAATTATGAAAGTTTTATGTTGCCCATTTCAGATTCAAATTTAAATTAGAGAGATATACAATGCACCAAACATCGTAAGGCTTCTATAATAATATGAATTATGAGACCATCGAAATTAGAAGCTAAAAATTTGCCGAAGAAGCTATTAAAAGATCAAGATACATAAATATTTAATTGGACATTCTAGAGAGCATTAATTCTGGCGAACCATCTAGTCGCTAAAGGGGGCTAGTATTTATAATAAAGCTCAATGTGTGTGTGGTGGCGCTCTACAGGCCAGACCGTTTGATCTACAGCTACCAAATTTGACACATCTATACCTTGGAGGTCTAGAATGTGTATCTCGGAGCATTTTTTTAATTTTTAATTAGAATTTTAATTAATTAATAATGAAGCGAAATTTCAGCATCGTTTCACTATAATATTATCGCTCAAAAATGATTTTTAGATCGTTAAATTCAAAAAATTACTTTTTAATGAGATCAGTACTTTTACTTATAAATTAAATTTCGATTTTTAACGAATTTTTAAACAAATATTTTAACCATATTTTTCAACAATACATTTCACAAAAAATAAAAATAAATTTAATCTCCACAAGCACGTCAATGGGAAAAAATTAGCTTTTATTAATGTGTTGCCCTCACATTAGCAGAAATTAAAATAAAAAAATAAATAAACTATTATTGCAAATTAAATATATAAAAGTGTAATTTTCAGCACGTGTCTGTATTAAGTGAAAAAGATTTGAAATATGATATTCTCTAAAAAGTGAAAAGAGTAACAGTTTTCTATGATGTTTTATATTATCTATATCTATGTCTATCTATACTTATAATAAAGCTCAATGTGTGTGTGAGTTGGAGCTCTACAGACTAGATAGTTCGACCTTACTGCTACCAAATTTGGCACGTGTATACTTTGGAGGTCAGAAATGTGCACCTCGGAGGGATTTTTTTAATGTTTAATTAGAAATTTAATTAAATCAAAATTATTTGAAATTTCGGCTTTTTCCGCTATAATTTCCAAACATAGTATAGCACAAACATAACTTTTACATCAAATTAAAGATTTTAAAAAAATAGCTGTCTATTGATACCAGTGTTTAACTTACAACTTAAGCTTCTATTTTTAATGAATTTAAAAAATCATTTAAACCATAATTTTCAATAATTTATTTTACGCAAAATAAAAGTTTGCCTGCACGAGCACGTTTCGCGTTCATGGAAATTATGATTGCTATCACATTGAATTTCAATTGCTATCACATTGAAAAAAGCTCCAATTTAAGAAAATAATTTAATTATTTTTGGACATTAAATCTAGAAATTTGTAATTTTCAGCACGTGTCTGTATGAAATGAAATATGATATTTTCTAAAAAATAAATGCAATAAAAATTATTTTGACTTTTTTCAGTATTTATATTATTAATTCAACAAAAGAGTTTAATTTGAAGTAAATATGGATTTATAGGATATCCACTCTAATCGGTACCCAATAGTAACTGGTAGGGATTGCAATACCGGACCAAAATTTCAATACCGGTATTCGGTATTTTTTAAATCTTAATACCGGGATACAGGTTTTAATACCGGTATTAAAAATTTTAGAAAAAGAAAGAAAACACGCGTGTTTGTTTTATTTGCCAGTTTTGTTAGAGAGTGTAAATGTCACAAAAAATAATTTGTAACTTATAAATTATAACAGCATATAATCACAAAAAAGTAAAGGAACTTCTTATTTATTTAAATGACAAAAAAATGTAAATATCTCTATTCAGTCTGTGGTACTATTACAATTTTTGAAATGTGATCTTAAAAAAACATAATGCATCAATTGTATTGTCATTAAGCCTGGAACGAAATTTTGTGTAAAAATTACCAGCTGTCGAAAACGCTCTTTCGGCATCTACGCTAGCTAGTGGTACTGTTAGCAATGCGCGATATATTTTTTCCAAGTATTCACCTCTAAATCCCTCATCTTCAAATAAATCGATTTCTCGTCGGATGGTTTTGGATATAGCTGATTTCTGTATTGTATTTTGGTTCGTTGAATTTTTTTTTATTTATCGCTAATTCTAATTTTTGTTCAAGAGACAATTCCTTTTCTCTATCGACAGTAGTGGCATCATAATCTTCGATACTTGAACCGAATTCTTTTGAATGTGGTTAGGTTTGTGGGTAAAAAATTTTAAGAAAATTTACTCTAAACTTAATCAGATTTGAACTGGTTATTTTTTTTCTTCTCTTTCATTTTCATTTTTAAAATCATTATAATTATGTAAATACCATAAGACATTTTCTATTTCGGTATGCCTTTCTTCTGTGCGATTTTTCAATGTAATATATAATTCTTTAGATAGTGATGTGTGCTGTCCTTTCAGAGCCTGCAACATGAAATTTATTGTTGTATTAGCTGTTATTAGAATCTCTCCGACATAATGCCTCAGTAGTCAGTTTTATTGGAAGTAGAGCTGATATAGTTCTGGATATTAAGTCGAATTCACTATCTGAAAAAATAATTTACAGGTTTAAGTCGATTATTGCTTTTTGTATTGGATTTCTCAGTTTCAAAAATTGTTCCATCATTAGGAGTAAACTGTTCCAACGTGTTTTAGAATCTAATATTAACATATATTCTGTTTTATTTTCAGTTAGTATATATTTTAATAATATATCCTTTTTAATAGGGGAACGTTTAAATATCTTAACAATTTTTCGAACTGTATAAATTATAGGAAGCAATTCTTGATAGATTAATATTTCATAGTCATTAGCAATATCTTCTTCAACAATTATATTGCCATTATCTTCATTGTCAATATCACTCTCACTCTTACTCACTTCAAAGTTGGAATCCGAAGTTTCTATATACACAGTATTTGGATTCTTCTGTTCTTTATTTTTTTGGTATAATACATCTATTACTCCTAAATGAATTCCATGTGCATAGCACAATTGCTGATTTGCACCAATCAACTTTCCAACTTTCTTCATAATTGTTGCTCCATCAGTCGTTATGGATACAATATTTTCTTTCAGGGATAATCCATGTTTCGCTAATTAGATTTAAGCAATTAATTAAGCCATTAATTAGCTAATTAATTTCGACCGTTAGGGAGACATAAAAACTAAAATGTATACTATTTTGCTATGTTCGCGATCCCTGAACATATAGTGGAGACCGTTTTAAAAATTTCTAGAAATACCGAAAAACTGGTATTTAAACTTGTAAATACCGGAATTACAAAATTTTACAAATGGCTCAAAATACCGGTATTCGGTATCCCGGTATACCGATATTGCAATCCCTAGTAACTTGATAAACTTTTAATAATATACATCTTCTGATAATAAAATGCTCTAAATGAAGTAAATAATTATATTTTATGTAACTGGAATCAATAAATACTCTGATGAAATACAAATTTTATATTTTTACATAGATTTACTTTCCAAAAGAATATATTTAACAATATATTTTGGAGACATTAATATTTTAAATGAAAAGAATTGCACTCCAGTCAACTCAATCAATCATTAAAGCTGACTGATTTATGAAAATTTGAATATCACTGTTCTAAGAAACGAGCGATTTTAAAACTTTTCATCCATCATCTTGAACAATATACACCAATCGGTGCCCGGAGTTTCTCCAAGGATGATTATTAGATGCATGTGTGTTTGTATATAAATGTGTGTCTGTATGTGTTGGCACTATACAAAGGAAGAAAACGATTTAAGGGAGAAAGTAAGCTATATTATTAATTCAGTTTTAATTAAGTCATACATATTGTAATATATACAGGATATCCACTCTAATCAGGGACCAACAGTTAATTTGGGACATACATCTGCTAACAAACGGTATAAATGAAGTAAGGTCCTATATTTTTTTATGTAATTTAAGTCAATAAATGATCTGATGAATTAGAGATTTTAAATTTTTACATGCATCCTATGCCCTTTGAATTATATTTAACAAAATTTTTTTGAGACGCTAATACCTTAAATAAAAAGTGTTGCACTTCAATCAACTAAATCAATAACTGAAGCTGACCGATTTATGAAAATTTGAATATCACAATTTTATTGAAAAGGGCGATTTCAAATTATTTCAGCGACCGTCTCAAAGAGGTCAATCATAACCCAGGGTTTCTCATGAGTGATTAGTCTAGATTATAAAAATGTTGATTGTTCTAAAATCGTAATACTCAAAATTTAATAAATTGGCCAGATTTGAATGCAGAAGATAGAAACGTTTATTTATTTATTTGAAAGTCTGAATATCAAGAATATTTTAAAGACTATGATTTTTTTAGGACCAAAAGGCTGTCTAAAATTTAAACTTCCTAATTTTTTGAAATATATATATAAACTAAAAAAATAAATTAAATATTATTATTGACAACACTTATGCCCTTTTAAAAATAAAAATAAAAACTGAATTTATCCTTAAATCCGTGAAATTTTTGTTGAATAATTCTTTGAGATATTATAAATTATGAAAATTATTCTGTAGTGCACATAAGACTTTAATGCCAAACTACTCTGCTTTAATTTCTCATATTTTTTTTTAAAAAAAGTAGGCATGTGTGGATTCACTAAAAAAACATTTTTTTATTAATTGCAGTTTCATTATTTCCACTTTAATTTAAAACTGAATTTTACGGGTGTTAATAGAAAGTTAGAGAGAGATATACATAGTACAATGAACAGAACAGCTTAAGGTCTACATAATAGTATAAGTGAATGATATGATTATCAAAATTTGAAGCTTAATAATATTTTGTTGAAAAGCATATTATGAGAACAAGTCACATAACATATTAATTGAATATTTTAGAGAACATTAAGAATGACGAACCGACTGGTCGTCAAAGGCGGCAACTATAGAATATAAGTCACAATACAAGAAAATTTATTTAAATTTTTGCATGCCAGAAAGAGCATCTGAATGTAGACAAAATTTACCTTTTTATTTAAAAATACATAATGAAAAATCAGTTAAGACTATTATAAAGGCCTCGATAAGTTTTTTATTTAAGGAAATGTCACTATCGATTGACATACTCTTTTGTGCTTTTCATTCCATATATTTTTTTCATTCTATTAATTATTCTTTTTTTGTGTTTATTTTCTATTTCATTATCATCCCTCTTTATGCGTTTTGAACTATCCTTGTTTTTTTACAGATTCGACTTTTGTTTAAATTGAAGATAATATTTTTTAAGGAGGTTTTGAATATTTTCTATGCATCCGCTATTTCAAAAAGAACAATAAAAAAGTAACATTTAGCATTTGAAACACATTCCTAAAACACCATATTCTAATAACGTGCGATCTAACCCTTGTTTGCTAATTATATTTATCAGCAAGAACATCAATCATTGTATGACGGAGCAGAAATTGGAAGGTTAAAGGTTTTTTCTGTAAGTCGTGTTTATAAACATTACTATTATTCCAACACTTTAAAATTCACTCTGGTCGGTTTGAATGCTGCGATTATATCTCTTATAAATGTAACTAACAATTAATTTTCCTAAAAAAAAATTCAGTAAGCTAATCATCTCTCATACATTGGAGGATCCTATAGAAAGAGTTCTATCTGGTTAAAATGTAAATAAAATTGTTGTATAACTATGAAACTGTAGTTGAATTGTCTATCTGAGAAATTATATATTTTTAGCCTGTGTTTATAGACATCATTATTAATTTTAACATCATATCATTATTAATAATACCATTTCTAAAATTCGCTTTGTTCGTGTTCATTGTTGCAGACTTTCTTGATTTTACTCTAAGGAAAGCACAAATAACTTTATGGCATGTTTCTCTGAAATCTTATTGCGAAAGTTCATTGTTATTTAACTCTAGGTTTACAATGAGCATACAGCTATTTCTACCAAAGGGGTCAAAATGATCCCTTTCGGTATTTAATTAGAAAAAAAAATATAAATTGATCTATCTAATATAAAGTTAAAGAAGAAAAATTTTTTGTATGTTCATTATATTTGTTGAAGTGTGGTGTGATGAAAAAACAGATCCTCTGTGTTTTTTTTACTAAAAAATAATGTTTATTTTCTAATCTAGGTCTTCAAGACCATCCATTCTTCTACCATCATCTTCTACCAAAACATTGACTCACACGTCTGCTTACTAACAATCTATGATAGCTTCTATCTGACTCACTTCCGGCTTCGTCTTCGTCTTCTCAATTCATATATACACACATTTTATTAACATATACTTATTTCTATATTTATACATGTATCTATGTGCGTCCCTATTAAGCCGTTACATATTTATATATAAATGTATGTATTCTCAACAATATTTATTCGAATGGTCAAAATGACCTTTTCGGTAAAAGTAGGTATACTATACACATTTTTCCGAATCTGAAAAAAGAAAAAGATAATATTTGCGATTATACGTCTTACAAATGTAAGTAAAAATTAATTAAAATATTCTAATAAAATACGACAATAATTCTCTTCAAGAAAATTAACGAAACGTTTACTCAGAGGGATAAAAAGACCTCTTGGTAAACCTAGTGTTAAAAATAGATATTAAAACCGTTGAATATTTTGCTTAATTTATAGCTAAGAAAGTACAAAAAACTCTTACCTCTTTATAAATAATTCCTTTAACTGGTATGAATAATTATGCAAATTAAAGAAAGCATGATTTGAAAAATTGTCTGCCTCGTTTTCTTTTGTAACTTGCTGAAATGATTAAAGAAGTCTTTGGCCACAGAACGCTTTCCCCCCTAAATGATTTTTTTTCTGTCTTCTGAAGCATTCACAATTTTTTTGGACTAATTATCGCATTCTCACATGAATTATAATTAATTCTCAGAAGGTGTTTTTGAAGTTAATTTGCCTAGCTGTATAATTTTTTAATTAGATTCTCCTATTTCCATGCTGTTTTATTTTCTTTAAAAATAAATATATCCATGAGAAAAATAAAATAAACTGAATTTATAAAATGTCTAAAAATATGCCTATAGAATGCTTTATCTCATTCTGTAATGGACTTTTAACAATTTTGCATCTTAACATGTTTTAATAATAATTCGATGATGAAAAGTTTAATAGAAAATAAGAGGTGATAGAATTTTAAGTTGTATGGCTACATTAAGGATGATTTTTTTTAAATATGTCATAAATTATTTATATTTTTTAATCTATTAATAATAAGAAAGATTAAGGTTAAGAAAACATTTATGAAAAATAAAATATACTATTTAAATACAAAAAGAAATCAGAAAATCCGAAAACATTTACTAAAATACGTTATAAACAAAAACATTCTAGTTTAAACGTTTATCTAATGGATTTTTAACATTCTGCAGACAGCCTAAGAAATATGTTGTATAGTTCTTGAAATAAAAAAACATATATATTTATAAACAATATTTAAAAACTGGATATATTTAAAAAAAAATAGTGAAATGTTTTAATATATATGTTTGCATTATGAAGCATTAAAGCAAGTAAAATATTTTATATGAACCGATTGATTATTCTATTGTACAGGATATCAAATATTAACAACATGTAATATCAAAGTGATGCATTAAAAACACATTAGATATGAATTTTTGATGTCTTTTCAACTCAAATTTTAACAAAATCGAATTTTTTACATTTAGCATTTAAAGATGAAAAATCATATTTAGATGCATATTACGCAAACGCAGAAAGGAACTTAGAAAAAATTCAAATAATGTTATTATATAAAGAAATCTTTTCAAAAATTATGTATATTGCATAAAAAATATTAGATATTTCCACTAAAATACGACTTTTAAACGTAGAACTAAACTGTTTTCTTTCAGAAATCAAAATCATATGCTACTAGCTGAAATTTAGAATTTAAAAATTTAGTAAAAATACCCTAGCATTTTTTTATCCACAGAGAGATTTAAAAAACTTCTGTTTAGTTTGGATCAATCCGCATATAAGAGATGAGAAACCGATATAAGTATCTCCATACTCATATTAAATTTGAATGCAGTCTAAAGGAAATTTTATTATCCTTCTTATGAGGAGGATTGAAATTGTCGTATTGGAAATTTTTTCGAGTAGCAAGACATCTCTCATAAAGCATATTACTATGTGAACGTAATAAAAAAACAATTTAAGCATCAACTAGTGATTCTTTTCAGAAAAATCACAGCATAAATAAAAATTAAGCTTTTTAGTGACATAGAAATATCTGTTTTCAAAATGCTCGCAAAATGATAGAATGCTGAGTTTGCATAACTGTTTTATTTACAGTTGATAAAATTACTTTGTGACCAAAAGCAAAATTCAATTATTTTTTTCCGTATTTATTTTTAGAAACGAATGTTTTACGCTCAAGGAAAAAAAACAAAGGCTTAGTTTAGTTTAGGTACATTAGCACCCCGTTTAAAAAATTCACTAGGGCTCTTTAGGGCTGGATTTTGTAGTTTTGGTCAGATGGCACGGACGACACCTGAGCTGGCATACCCCTTAAAAATTTTCACACCATACAAGAGGGAGGCTGTTTAGGCCAGACGGATTTAACGTGCACTAGACCCGCTTAAACGGCGGTTCTTCGGTGGAATCGGGTCTTGAATCTGAAACCCTCCGGTTCTGCAGCCGTGACCTTGCCACCGCAGTTCTAACAAAGGCTTGGATAGATCAGTCTATGAAGTAAAATAAAGATTTAAATCTATTAAAATCTGAAGACCTAATGAGATATTGTAAACAACTTTAATTTTCGAGTAGTATACCTTCTGAGAAAAACACTGTTGTCCAGGAGACTTCTTTAAATTAATATAAATTACTATTTGATAAGAAATGCCGGCGTCCTGGCCTAGGGGTAGCGCGCCTACCCCGTGATCTGGGCGTCCCGGTTCGGGCATATTAGTTTTCCCCTGTTTAGGGATTGCAATACCGGACCAAAATTTCAATACCGGTATTCGGTATTTTCTAAATCTTAATACCGGGATACCGGTTTTAATACCGGTATTAGAAATTTAAGAAAAAGAAAGAAAACACAGGTGTTTCATTGTTTTATTTGCCAGTTTTGTTAGAGAGTGTAAATATCACAAAAAATAATTTGTAACTTATAAATTATAACAGTATATAATCACAAAAAAGTAAAGGAACATCTTATTTATTTAAATCACAAAAAAAGTGTAAATATCACTATTTAGTCTGTGGTACTATTAGAAATTTTTGAAATGGGATCTTAAAAAAACATAATGTATCAATTGTACTGTCATTAAGCCTGAAAAGTAATTTTGTGTAAAAATTACCAGCTGTCGAAAACGCTCTTTCGGAATCTACGCTAGTTGGTGGTACTGTTAGCAATGCGCGATGTACTTTTTCCAAGTATTTACCTCTAAACCCCTCATCTTCAAATAAATCGATTTCCCATCGGATGGATTTGGATATAACTGATTTCTGTATTGTATTTTTGGTTCGTTGAAATTTTATTTATTTATCGCTAATTCTAATTTTTGTTCAAGAGACAATTCCTTTTCACTATCGACAGTAGTGACATCATAATCTTGGATAATTGAACTGAATTCTTCTGAATGTGAATAGGTTTGTGGGTAAAAAATTTTAAGAAAATTTACTCTAAGCTTAATCAGATTTAAACTGGTTATTTTCTTTTCTTCTTTTTAATTTTCATTTTAAAAATCATTATAATTATGTAAATACCAAAAAACATTTTCTATTTCGGTATGCCTTTCTTCTGTGCGATTTTTCAATGTAATATATAATTCTTTAGATAGTGATGTGTGCTGTTCTTTCAGTGACTACAACATGAAATTTATTGTTGCATTAGCTGTTATTAGAATCTCTCCGACATAATGCCACGTCAGTTTTATTGGAAGTAGAGCTGATATAGTTCTGAATATTAAGTCGAATTCACTATCTGAAAAAATAATTTACAGGTTTAAGTCGATTATTGCTTTTTGGATTGGATTTCTCAGTTTCAAAAATCGTTCCATCATTAGGAGTAAACTGTTCCAACGTGTTTTAGAATCTAATATTAACATATATTTTGTTTTATTTTCAGTTAATATATATTTTAGTAATATATCCTTTTTTATAGGGAAACGTTTAAATATCTTAACAATTTTTCGAACTTTATAAATAATAGGAAGCAATTCTTGATAGATTAATATTTCATCGTCATTAGCAATATCTTCTTCAACAATTACATTGTCATTATCTTCATTGTCAATATCACTCTAACTTTTACTCTCTTCAAAGTTGGAATCGCAAGTTTCTATATCCACAGTATTTGGATTCTTCTGTTCTTTATTTTTTTGGTATGATACATCTATTACTCCTAATTGAATCCATGTGCATATCACAACTGCTGATTTGCACCAATCAACTTTCCAACTTTTTTCATAATTGTTGCTCCATCAGTCGTTATGGATAAAATATTTTTTTTCAGGGATAATCCATGTTTCGCTAATTTAGATTTAAGCAATTAATCAACTAATTAATTTCCCCTGTTACGGAGACATAACAACAAAAATGTTTACTATTTTGCTATGTTCGCGATCCCTGAACATATAGTGGAGACCATTTTAAAAATGTCTAGTAAATATCGAAAAACCGGTATTTAAACTTGTGAATACCGGTATTACAAAATTGTACAAATGGCTCAAAATACCGGTATTCGGTATCCCGGTATACCGGTATTGCAATCCCTACCTGTGTTGTATCTGTGAGGTGTGTGAAAAGCTTCCGCCTCCCCCGTAAAAAATGGGTTGGGCAAGATAGTGTGTAAGTGTCATCTTTCATATGAGCTAGAAGTCAAACTTTTGTTCTCAGGTATTCAGGTCAATTGTGGTCCTTTTTTATTTTTTGGGGTCTTTACCCTCACAGGCTACTGCACCCCCTTTCCGTGGTAACGCTGACATGACATCATTATCATCATTTGACAATAAATGAAGCAGCAGTAACAATAACAAGAAAACCTAATTTCTGTATTGCAAAAAATGAAATTAAATGACAGTTTTTTTGCAGCTAATTCTCTTATAAAGCATTCATGTAAAATCTCTTTCTTTTAAAATATGTCAACTATTAAATTTACGATTTTAATAACGTAGGCAATTTTAAAATTATTTGTTCGAATTCCTATTTTTAAAAATTTTTTTTATTAATGATTCAAAAGTCAGAATTTCACATTATTTCCATTCTTCTTTATTATTAAAATTATTTAAAACAAGGTTTGTAAGCCACATATTCCCGAAATCAGTTATGGTCCTTTTTTATTTGTTGTAACATATTTGCAATGAGGAAATGTTGCCTTCTCTATATTGACCGATTTTCCGATTAAAAGATTAATTGAATAAAACGAACAAATAATGGAAAATTATTTGCTCGATAATTCTGAATTATCTTTCAAAGAACATAAATATCGTTTGAAAGAAAATCGTTTTTCAATCCCTTAGTAAATTGATTTGTTCCAATAAAAGGAACTCTTCATTTAATTAATAAAGAAGTAAAATAATAGGAAATGACTAAATAAATTATACGCTACTTAGGTAGCTGTCTTCATTTTCTTTAGAAGATTAAAGCGTCTACTTCGTTTATATTTTTAAATGATTTCTTTTATTTTTTGCTCACAAAAAGACAATTCAGAAAATTTTAGAATAAATTAACTCAAATATGTAAATAAAAAAAGTAAATATTTTTAAAAACCTTATCTTCACCCAAATCAAGTTTATAAAATCTTGTAAAAATGAGCTTTTATAAATTTATTCATGAAATGTTGCTTGTAGAAATTCATTTGCATTAAAAGTCCTAATAATTCTTTTATAAGCAGGAATCTTGCATAAAGGTGAAATGTTCTGCAAAGTTTCCGTCAAATTTTTAGTTTTGTTTAAATAATTGATTATTCTAAAATCAGTACTTTTCGTTAGTTAATTTAAGAATATTGTTCTTCACAAATACATTTATAAAATGTATTCTTTCTCGATATTTCACCATGAAATCGCAAATATAAATATCAATTTGGTGATGAAAATTAATTTTTAATCTGTAACGGAAAGCAAAACGCTACAAAGTAAACACTAAAAACTTTACTACTTTAAAAGTTACACTACTAACTTTTTAACTAAGTTTGAATTTAATCAAGTCAAAAACTTTCTATTTCTTTTCTACACTTTTAGAAAATTCATTTTGATTTGCAGAATGGAATGCTGGAAGAATTAAATCATAGATTAGAATTCAATTATTTTAAATTAATAGCTGAATATACTTTCGTCTTGATATTAATTTTTAAGAATATAACGAGTATAAGTCAAATGTAGCATATCTTTTTCTTGATGATCGGTGAAATTAAAATTCATCACAAAACCATTTTTACGCTTCCACATTCCCAACATAAGGAGAGAGAGATATATATAGGCAGAGAGCGATTAATGATTTGAAATAAAAGAATAGTATTTATATAAGAGTTATTTTTGAGTTCAGATCCATTTTGAATTAAAATGGACTCAACTAAAAAGTAATGGAAAATTAATTAAAAATAAAGAGAAACGTACTTTTTGATGATACATGCCATTTCCTACTTTTTCCCATATAATTCCATTTTCGGTTTCAATATTTCTGATAACGGCAAATAGTTTTTGAATGCGTTGTTCAAAGATATCTGCTATCAATGAAGATAGTCGTAGTTTTCCTAGTTATTGCACTTTATATCTTTTAAAATTTCTGAAAGCTGTACCTAAATGTTTGCCACCTAGAAAGATATTCCAACTGAGAAGATGTGATAATCGCTAGGGTAAAGATCTGGACATCATGGTATGTGATCAAACATCTGAGTCATCTTGAAATTCAATTCTTAGTTTCACTTCCAAAAAGGTTTAAATGACGTACATAAAAATATTTAATTTTGTTTTGGTTAATAAATATACTTCAAAAATTATGTTGTCTAAATTTTATAGAGTTTTGTAGCCCTAAGTCATCACATTTCGCGTAACATTCCAACTTATAAATAAAAAAAAGAACAATTCCTATCTTCTGCGATCAAACTTGGCTGAATTAATTGAATGTTTTGATATTACAATTTTAGATCAATCAACATTTTCATATTCTTAGGCCAATCAGCCAGGGGAAAACTCTGGGTGCTGATTGTCTTTCTTCTTTGAAACGATAGATAGAGAGACATCAGATCACAGATTTTTATAAGATAATATTATTAAATTTTCTTACCTCATGTTTTTATTCGCAAAATAGTGTTCTTTTCTTTTTATTTAAGAATTATTTTCTTTTGGCGAACCTAGGAATTTTCATTATATGTAATTTTCTATAAATCTTGCTCATATAACTTCATGTCCATGATTCCGCCTAATTCTTTGATATTAAATCTGTGTTTTTAAAATTGTCCTTATATATTTATTATGTACATGATCCTTTTTGATGGAAATCAGCCCTTTGACATCATGGCGCTATTAAAAAAGTAAATATCTGGTTCATCTAACTTTTAAATTTCGCGATATTTTTCATTTTTTATACATTTTGTAAACTACACAAATAATTAACGGAAACCTTTTTATTTGTCTTACAACAATGGAAAATATCATGTTATCAGATAATTGATGAAACCATGTAAACGATGAATTCAGGGCAACAATGTAATCGATTGTTGGGAATTCATTAGAAACATCTTTAAAGGAAATTCAAAATTTCAAAAACAGCTTGCACTATTGTTTAATTAGTATAATGAAAAAGAGATATATATATAAGGAAAATAGAACCTGGGACCTTGTGGTTAGCAGTCCAGTAACTAAACCATTTTACCAAAACGATCGTTCGGGTAGAAGAGTTGTTAACTGGCTTATAAGCTTTCACCACAGTACTCTTCCTCCAGTGAGTCGGAGGTGAGATGAACGATATGGTTGTTGAGTGGTGATGTTATATTAGTAGCTGTTGTCTTAATGGGCCTGTACCCAGTTTGAATAGCGCCAAGCGTTATGGCGAGCGTGTGTGGGTGCTGATGCACCCAGTGTATGCTATTCACCACAGTAGACGTATTAAATTTTCTTGCTGTAAATCAAATAGTCTGATCTATATACCGCAGGTGATTCATTTTTTAAAAAGAAATAATGATTTTTTTTTTAAATTTAATATTCTAAATATTTGAGTAGGTTTCTTTATGAAACCTTTAGAATTTTGTTTCCAAGTCTATTTTTTCCGAAAGTTAAAGCGATTTTTATAATTGCATTTACATAAGTTTTAATGCTATTTTACACTTTTAGATGCTGTATTCTTAAATTCTAATTGAAATATTCCTGAACTAGAAAATAAGTAATAAAATCATTAAAAATATTTCATACTTCTTTTAATGCTTGAAAAAGTGAAAAAAAAAATTGGAAATTTCGTATTATTTATCAGTCGAACTCCAATATTTCAGTAATAAATAGAAATACAGCTTATTTTTGAATTCAGGAACTAGATATATTTTTTCTAAAACTATCTGCAAAAGTTTAAGCAAATCATTTCATAAACCTCTAAACTAGAAGATATTTTCTTTATACCTCTTTTTAGTCAAAAAATGCCTTTTTCCAATTGGAAAAAAATGCCATTTAACTAGTATATTTTAATTTCATAGTAGTTTTTCAATCTTTTTTATACAAAAATATAACCTTTTACGAATACTTTTTAAAAAGTACATCCCGAACGTAGTCATATACCTTAAATTATCTTTAATAAACGTTGCAATCTTTAAAATTTATTTCAAAAATATCTTTTATAAGAATTCATAGAAAACTCTTTGATATATAAGCAGATTTGTCTTTTAAAAATAATAAATGAAATTTGGATGGGAGATGGAATGGTAAGAAGAATACATTAATCATCACATGTCTGGAACTATTTTTTTTAAAACAATACTTTCTTTGAATTCACATGTTTTCTATGTATTCTTCCAATATTTTCTTTGTAATCTTGAATGTAAATAAGCTAGAATGTTTATAGAATTCGACTCGAAATGTGTAATCAACACAACAGTGAAGAGTATGATTTATTATTCTATCATCTTCAAGGAATATTTCAGGCAAACTTTCAGAAGTTTATATCCATGCAACACATAACAATATCAGCAATAAATCATGCATTGTGCAAAAAAAAGTTATATCTGTAATGAATAATCTGTTCCGTAATTTACTTCAGATAAGAAAGTATTATTTAACATAATGCTTTGAATTCTGCAGGCTTAAATATTTTGTAATTTTGCATTTTTATTATATCATAACCATAGGGTTAATTAAATTTTGATAAATTACTTTACATGATTGTGATAATAATACAATAAAAACAAATACAATTAAAATGAAATATTAATATAAATTTTTCGGTTATAGTTCTAAATATCTTTCCAGAATGGAATTCATTGTCTTATTCAAAGGCTTTTAAAAAAATAACTTAGGTTTTTGCACTGATCAGTTATGACGGAATAATAAATAGTAGTTAACAAAAATAGATTACGAACGAAAAATGGCTAACAAGAAAATGTCAAAGAACGAAAAATGGCTAACAAGAAAATGTCACGAACGAACAATGGTTAACAAGAATTAAGATTATATCATTTTCTTAGAAACAAACTGTTTTTGCAAAAGAATATGGAGTCGGAAACACGAAGTGTGACCACAGCAAGGCTCTGTGACATTGACCTAAGTAAAAGAACTAAACAAATTGTGAAATATATATTTAAATTATAGAAGTTTGTAATATCATAATTGTCTAGTTGTATGCATAACAATATACAGAACGTTTCGTTCAGACAGCAACAGTGACTTTAAGTACTCAAAAGAAATGTTAAAAATAATGCCCCCATTTCTCAATAATTAAACTTTATATGTAATGATGCAATTTATATAATTCCTGTCATAATTCAATAGACTTTTAAGTTTTCATTACACATTTTATCTAGTATATCTGTTTTTAAAAATGTATGAAACCACAGCATTATACAGGAAATTAGGCATTTTATAGAATGCTGGCAATTTCAAGGGGAAGTATGAAATGTGAGACTTTTCCTAGACATTGTATGTTATGCTTTGTTATTTTACTGAATGGTAAATACTGTTGAGGCAAAATATGAAAACACGTATCGATAAAGCTATTTCCAGACATTTTATTTTGAATCAAAATAAAGAGGTGAAAAGTAAATCAATATCAAGAAGCAAAAAGTATACTCAATATCATTTTCAACATATTTATTATTATGACCACAGAATGTATGATCTTCCTTGACGACTTTTTCATTCTGTGCATATATATCCATCATTAGTTTCATTTAAATACGCTCAACAGGAAGAAGAAACTGAAATTTCTTTGTTAAATATGTCATCATCATGTTTATTTAATCTTCTATTGAATGTAATCTTGATTTATGCCCAAGTGTAAACTGCGTCGCTTAATGTTTAATAGTATCTTGAAACATTCAGGATATCTATTCTGTAAACTGTAGTTATATAATAATTATTGAAATATAATTATTGTTATCACGTTTTGTTTGAAGGAAATATAATTATTGTCTTGACTAGCTAACTGTAAATTTCATTACCTATGTATCAACATTCATAATGGTCCCTGAAGCACTAGAAATTTCATTTGCTACCATTATGATTCATCATAATTTTACAAATTATTATTTTTTGTTTCAAATTTCGAGATTCGGTCTTCAATAAATGTTGTTGATTTTAATATGGATATGAAGGATATGAATTTGTTGATATTTTTCTTCATCTTGCTTTACGTATCTCCTTTCAAACTATGATAAAGTCAGTGAAATCAGGGACAGTATAAGTCCTTGTCCTTACCAGTATAAGCTTCTATTGGACTGAGTAAAAACCAAATATATTTTTAGCAACTAAACACAAGCTAAGAAAGACTGTAGAGAATTCATTGGAGATAACTATGGAATATATGTCTCGAAATAAAAATAAATTACCTTTAATGACTTTTATCATGACAGTGATTATTTGCTATGTTTAGAAATTAGATTAAAGCTTTGTAATTTGAGGTAATCTGAATTAGATAATTGTAGCAATTATGAATGTATTAATTGTTTCATTGCATATATCAATAATAACAGCAAATGTTATGTGTTATGCAATGCATTATCATTCTCAGCTAGTAGTGTAAAGGAAACTGTTAAAGCCATGCGGATTGAAAAACAAATATTTAACAACAAAGATATCCATAATCATACTGAGGTGAACTACATTGTCTCTGATATCATATAGCTGCAAGAAATGTACTTACATTTGAGTTAGAATCAGAACAGTAAAAGTAGCTACACGAGACTGTTTAATTACATGTATAAATAAATTATTTCCTAAGTACAGCTAAATCGTGCTCAAAAATTAAAACATTACTTAAATTAAATATGACATTAATATCCTAATTTTAATTCATATTCTTATAGATAATATGGGCCGGGATAGCCTGGTTGGTAGAGCTTCGGATTCGTGTCCCATAGGTTGCGAGTTCGAACCCCGCCGGCCGAAAAAACCCCGCGTGCTTGGTGGCTGACGCGCGTAAAATCTGTCGTGGTCACAAAGTCCTCCATGTCGAGAGTAATACCACTGGGGGTACTGGATCAGGGGTGATCGTTCTCTGATTCAGGTATAAATTACGATCTGTAGTTGAGTGCATGAAATGCGTGAATGAAGCCCGCCCAGTAAAAAGGGTCATGACGTGTGTGTAGCTAAGTTGTTCTCTTGGCCCTAGATGGCGCTACTTTGGGAACAAGAGGCGGTCTCCCTTAGGTTTAAATCGGCTGTCTTCGAACAGCCCATGGCAAGTGCCATAAGAAACAACAACAGCAATAGATAATATACACATGAATGTATTGATCCATAGTCATTACATGTATATATTTTGAAACATATACAAAGGAAACATCTAATTACACTTTATACCTATTTTAATTATTTTTATATCTTTTTTGTATATTTGATAGTCTCGCTTGATAATTAATTGGAACATCCCCTCCCAAAAATTATTGCGTTCATTTGTAATTAAATTTGTTTTGCATGATTTAATGTTCCTGATTCCCCTAACAAAATAAATTTAAACATAGTTACGTCAGGCTTTAAGGCCCTTTTTACCAAAATAACTATACTCGTGTTCTGTTTTATTACATTCATGAACCTTCCTAACTGAGTTAAATCCCGTGACATAATAATGACATTAAAATTTGAGTGTCTTCTTGATCAAATGACTCGCAAGAAAATATTTTCATTTTAAAACTGGTGTAAGAATCTCTTTCTTGGATTAGTTTCTTCTGGATTTATCACAGAAATAGTGAAATACTATCGTAATTTTCAATTACTTAAAATTCCAATTAAAATTTCTAAAAAATAACGTTATTCTGAAATACACATTTCTTTATTTAAAGTATAGTAATACGAAATTTTATAGTTCTATTTCAAAAGGTTCATCCTGTATAGTGGACAAACTTACATTCTAAGATAGATATATTCAACTTAATTTCCAGTACATATATTCGATTCTTATTTTGAATCGCTGAAATAACTTTCTATTTGCTTTATAACAAATATATAAATGTTTGCTCTAAAATGTTTTATTCTACTTTAAATCATTTTCAATTTAGAGAAAAGATTAAACGATTTTTTTTTGTAAATCTCGTTAAAAACTGAAAATAGATTCCTAATTTAGAATCAAATAATAGCTTTCCAATCACTTTTGCCTTTGTTCGGTTAAATTTGATATGAAATTTTAAAATTTGAAAAAAATTGAATTTGAAAAAAATATGTTATACCCCTTTTTTTAAGTTTAAAACAGTTCATTTAGAATTTTAAAAATAGAGATATTAAAAAAATTTTCTTTTGCAGCCACATAAAAGGGAACACAATATATTGAAAAAATACTGGATCGACTTTTTTTAATTTTGTTATTGGATAGGAAGTAAGAAACCTAAAATTTATTGAAATAGTTAATTAAAAAGTGTTTAACTGTATATATATTTTTCTTTTCCATTTTAGTTTTCATTTCTTTGTACTTAATGATAATTATATGTCTTTAGAAACTTAACTTTTATAATCTTATTTATTAATTTTAGAATCTTATTTATTTATAATCTTTTTATAATCGTATTTTTATAATCTTTAGATCAATGAAAAAGAGAACAAAGTCTTCTCAATAATAAAAGAAATCTTTTTAAATGGATATATCATTTATAATTGTATATGAAGTGTGTGGGATATAGTATTTTAGGATTTTCTATGTAACTTCGTTCCTTATTTTGTCGCTGCAAACTAATATCTTTCCATGTCTGCCAATACCAGTTCCCTCTGTTATTAATAATTTCAAACCGAAATGATAATCATTAAAATATATTGAAGTCTGAAACAAAGTTGGGTGATAATGAGGACTATGTAGCAATGGAAGTTAATTCTTTTCAGATATCGTTAATTGTTCCGAAAATAATTTTTTTTAAATAATGTTAAAAGTTTGGGGAATTTTATGCATGTTCGAAAGTATCATCGTCCTATTCATTTCATTTTGCATTCAAAAATGGTTTCAACTAGATATTCATAAGTTACCAAGTTAATCGATTTACATAGCAAGATCGAGATAATATTTTCAATATTATCCTGATAATGACAGAAGTTTCAACCGAGGCAATGAAAAATCGAATGTTTAAGTAATGGGCAAAGCATCTCGAGATATATTAATAAAAAATAGCATTATATATTGTAATCATTGTTGTTTCATCTTTAATTGAAGATGTACATGAAAAATAAATTTATTTTTTACGATATTCATACTCATTCTTAAGTCATAAAGATATTTTTTCATAGACATAGAAACCATTTCGTATGTTCACTATGAGTACTAATGACTAATTTCAAAATTCCAATGGAGGTACTAGTTCGATATTATTCCTCATTTTATTTCTATTAGAATATAAATAAGTTGCATCTTCATAGGAATTTGGAGTTATGGAAATCAAATCGACTATGCTTCCCACTTTTAAGAGCATTGTTTTAGAAAAGTGTAATCATTTGGAAAATCATATTTGTAATTTCTTGAAGACAATCATCATAAAATAATATAAAAGTATGCTCATATAATTATTTTAAAAACTACAAAAAATTTACTTTAAGTGTGCGATAAAATATTAAACACTGTTTTCTTTTCCAAACCATGGTATATATTATTTTTATGCTTGATAACTCTAAATATAGTTTTCTTTAAGACGGTTTATTAATTTGCAATCTATTTTTTTATCAATTGATTAGTATTTTTGTAATCTAATGCATGAAATCAACCAAAAACACTTCCGGGCAAAAATAATGTTATTCGTTAAAATGTAAATCATCGTTACTACTCTAAAAATGAGATAAGAATATTAATAATATATTATATTAATGGTGTACCATTTGTATTAATATTGATAGCTTTAACTTTTAGGATATATTATTTTTTAAATATATTATTCTAAAGCACGAAATACTTATTATTCTTATAATAAACCAGAATTTAGATAAATATACATTTGCCACCAATTTTGAATTTTTTTTAATGAATTTTACTACCTATAATATCAATTATATTGAACATTTTGACAATATTCATATTTCTAAGATTATTCATAAGTTGGGTTTTAGAAAACAATATAAAATGATATAATAAATTAAAAAAAAACATATTAAAAATATTATTTGAAGTGAATTTTGAAACAGCAGAAACGAAGATGTAAAAAAATAATATAAGAACCTCAAAAATAAGGATGAAAAGTTTCTGGTATGGTGGTTGGTTCTCGCCGCCCCCCCCAGAGGATTAGAAAGGCTATTTCCCATCGATGACAAGACGTACTTTCCTCCTTGTACCGCTGCCGGTGATGGCCCATAAGACTGAACTATAGTTCTTCCCGCCAGTGCTGCTGTCGTGGGGGTTCGGCCATTCAGTTTTATCCGTGCACGTTATGGCGTATTAGTCAATTTGTGATATGAAATAGCTTTGTGTTTGGCCCATCATTGTATTTGCAATTGAACTCTATATACATGCTCTTTATTTATAATCAACCGGTTTTTAAGAAAGCACTGCTAAATACTTTTATCTTAATGTATTTGAATTAGAAAAAAAAAAATAATTTTATTCAAATAACTTCTAAATTAGATAATAAGTCTTACAATAGAATTTTTTCAATCTATTATTTTACTGTTTGATGAAAAATATGCCGTGTCCGCGTTACCATGGAAAGGGGGTACAGAAGCTTCTGAGGGTAAAGATCCCTGAGCATCCAAGGGCAGAGGTCTGACTTCGAGCTCATATGAAGATGAAACTCGAACATTCGTTGCACAACCTCTTTTTACAGGTGTGCGCATTCACACACCTCACAGATAGAACACAGACGAAGAACAACCATGCCCGGATCAGGATTCGAACCCGGGACGACCAGATCCCGCGGAAGATCCGCTACCCCTATGCAATGACGCCGGCGTTAAGCAGTTTAAATTATGCACTTAAAAAAAGTTACTCTGATAAAAGAAACTGCGTTTCTACTCTAATAAAAGAAAACGATTGAAAATTATTTCAAAACATTTTTGTAACTACAAATCGTATGCCAACATTGGATATCTGTTACATAATATTAATTGAACAAATGGCCTTGCTTAATATTTGAAATTATTCTCGCCTTTACCATTTAGACTATTACGCCTGCCAGAATATATTAGACTTGAAGCTCAACTTTATAAAACTAAGCTTGCGAAAAATCTTTTCCTTTCCAAACGGTGACAAGTGTTAAAGACTTTCCTGACAGTCTATGAAATATTTTCAAATCCCAAAGCACTGATATCCTATCACCTAAAGTGTTAAAAGGATTTCTGCTAATAGAGAAGGTGCAGAGGTTATGAGAAATCGAAGCGTTCAAAAGATTTCGAGACAAAATCCTTTGAGAGATAAAGTCGACATTTGCGATTAATGATCATCTCTAGATAGCTCGGGGAGGGATTATATTTCTTCTTAAAGAATGCGAGACAGCGTCAACTACTTTATCGTCCATCGTTTATCAAAATCGACTCGAGATACAAGAAGATCTAGGTTAACTTAAAGGATTTTAAATTTTGCCATAGTTTTCATATACTTTTAAATTATGGATTAAAGATTCTATACATTCGTTTCATAGTAAAAGAGGATTCGAAATCAGATGAATTTCCGATTGGGTTTTGTTTGAAAAGCAAAATTTATTTATTGCAGTAAAAGTGCTGAAAAGTGGATTTCAGCTGCCATCTTATCAGAGATGTCTTTTTAAATTCATAATTTTAATAATGATGATCATAAACAATAAAACTATATGGAAGAGTCTCTCCAAAATATCCTCACATACTTTCTAATAAACTTGCCGTGCCAGAGAATGACTTGCATAGAACTGGGGTATAACAATTAAGAAATATTAACTTTTGGAGTGAATTTAGAATTTTTACTAAAACTAATTTGTCATCTTTGGTGAGATATTTTGCAATTAATACCTGACATGCAGTTAATACTATCCACAATGCAAATTTTTGCTTTCGATACGTTTTTCTCAACGAACTGATATAAAAATTTGACACAAAATTGCTCTTGTAGTCAAAAACTCCCCTACCAAATTTGATATATATTAGTCATTCCATTTTTGTATTATCGTATTTACGTATTTCTGAAAGTACAGATCAACAGGCAATAAATTCTTAATTTAATTTTGTTCAACAGTTTTCAGGTGTTTACAATATAGGTATTAAATGTGCGTACCAAATTTTATTCACAAAGTTCCTTTCGTTTGATAATTATCTTAACTTATACCGAACAGCCAAACAGACTGACTTCCTCTGAACAGATTTTAATCAAAATTTGACAGAAATCTACAAATTTAATGCAAAGACTATGTACCAAATTTCAACCGTCTAATTTATAGAGTTTCTGTGTTATCTTTGTCACAGACAGACGCACGGACATTTTTCAAAAATGTGTTTGTCCAACTAAGTGAAGTCTGGAACATAGAAATTCGTCAAAATCACGAGTTTGTATTTTTGACGATTACTATTATTTTCTTTGTTCTACGCATAGGAAAAGTAAAAATTAATAAATGCAGATCAATATTATATAATTATGACTTCGTTAAGAAAAGGGAAATACTATTCATTAAAAGAGTTATTGTGAATGAGAGAGTAATTTTATATATGCTAATTTTATGCTAAATATTTTGCTAATATTTATTTTATTCATTCATATCATATGTCAAAAGATCCCTTTTCTCTAAAACATTTTGACATTCAGAAATCAAATTGGAGTTTTTAGCCAAAAAAGAAATGTGTGCCAAAAATAATTTAAAAATAGAAGTATTTTGGAAAAATAAAGGGACATTTTTAACAAACTTTTGCTTAAAGACGGTCGAAGAGTTTCCATTTTAAATTATTGTTAAAACCATTACATTCGTTGTTTCTGTAGAAATCATATTGATGCCATCAATTAATTTTTAATTGAATGCTTGAAAGAAGAAAATATCTAAGGATGAATATGTATATTAAATCAATACTTCATCTGTATAGCGAAAACCTTTATTGCAAATTCATATAAGTTTTCAAAATCAAATGTTATTGCTTCAGAAATTTTTTAGAAATATATTTAAAAGCACTTTGTAAATTTTATATTAAAAACTACATGTTTTCAATGAATTAGTGTTCATTTTTCATGTTCAAATAATTGCCTTAACTGCTTTAATAGTACCAAAAAAAAATTTTGTTCATAAATCATAGGGTATAAGTTTAATACATTTCTGTACTGCCTTATTTTTAAGGCGGCGAGTTTATTTGGTAATTTTCAGACTGTGTCATGATGGCTAATCTCCATTATACGTAGGATGTGCCAAGATTTTGTCAAAATTGGCAAGCTCTATTACGTATACGATGCCAATATTAATCTAATGTGATGGATTTAATTGATGATTTTCAAACTTCGCGAAAACTGCTGAACTCATTTATGCATGGATACAAAGATTTCGCCAAGAAAAGAATTTATTTTTGGTGATTTATTACGGATACTGTAGAAATAAGCACGTATTTACGTTTCATTCATATTTCTCACTGGAAAACTTCGAAAAACAAAAATCAGCTAAATTCTGAATCATGATTTATCAACTATAAAAACAAAATGCATTAATTATGTAACAAACAATATTGGCTTGCTCCATATCCGAATTAAATAGACAGTTGTGGAAGCTTGGCCACAATCATGATCTTCTAAAATTAATTGACAGCAGGTAAAATTTAATTAACTGGATATATTCTAGAAGCGCTTAAACCATAAATTTAATGACTTCTATTCTCTAGAATATTCTAGTCAATATCAGATATTCTAATTTCTTTATATAAAAAGCCTTCACTTTAAAAGTATTACCAGATAATTTTAAGGGGCGATACATTCTAATCATCAGGCTCTTAAATCACTTATTTCATTATAATTTCGATAAGTAAATTAAAAGTATCATGAAATTGTACTGGTTTGTTTTTCTATTCTTCTGCCATCTTTCTAGATACACATAGTTAAAACTTTATTTTGTATTAAAAAATATTTACACATCCATTACTATAAATTTGATCTTTAATTAATAGGTGCAAGCAAATTTCAGTTTAATTTTTGGAATATTTTTCTAAAAATTGGAATTTTTGAAGCATTGCTTTGCTAGAGTTTTTGAAGTATTTGTAAATTGGCACAGTTATATTGTTAGATAGAATTATAAGTATTCAATGACATTTATATTTATAAATATTTTATTAAATATTGAAATTATCGCTTTTAAAATACGAAATAAATATGCCTGACAGAGATGGAAATAATGTAAAGTTGTGATAATGATTATGTCGCATCTAATCATGCTTCAAGGAATGTAATATGATTGTTATGTTTAAAACATTGTTGCAAAGCTGGGAAAGATATCTTTCATTATATCAGAGCTGCTAGTGAAACAACTATTCATCAAGAGTCTTAATGCTCTGCGATTTATTCGCATCACTGTATTCCTGGTAAAATAAGGATATTAAAAGACAATATATTTCAAACAACTTGATGGTAGATTTTTGCTATATGAGTTCTTTTTTGTCTTGCTTCAACAACTGGTTGTTATTAGAATGAAACAACTGAAAAATGTATTAATTGAAAACAAATCTATAGAAATATGATTCTGATAAAAAATTGAAAACGATTTCTCTCTTATACGATACCAAATATGTATATTAATTATTTTTGGACATTCTCTTAATTGATAAGAATTAATTATTTCTTTTTTTTTCTAAATCTATATTTTTTTTAAAGAAATGATAATAGCTTTGAAGCTATTTTTAAGATGCAAGTAAATATATAGCAAGCAAAACAGTTTTTCAAGTTTAATTAATTTTTCTTCCTTCTGCAACTTTTAAAATGGTTTTCTTACCTTCATTCATACATGGACACTTTAGAAGGATTCCATTAGATTTGGATGTTCCTAATGCATTAAGTGTCATTAAAATGCCATTTTTCGAAAATCAGAATCGTAAAAAAAAGATTCATCGACTACAAATAAGCTAGGAATGCATTTGTAAGATCAAGAATTTCAAATTATTTCAGAAGTTACGAGTGCAAAATAAAAAATAAGGCTGCTTTGAAAAACATAATGCACGGATCTTAAGATTTGCATTTCTCTGAAAATACTTGAACCAAGGCAGTTACTTGATCATTTTTTGCTGAAAAGTTTTTTAAGATTCATTAAATATGTAGTGATCTTAAATATGTACAAAAAATAATACGATAATGACGGATTTTATCAATTTGTTTTTAATCATTTGTAGTTAGCAGTTTTTTTTCCAAAACTGTAAACTAATGGATAAACTAAAAGTTGAAGCTTATGTGATTTATTTCTATTGTAATTTTTTTTTATCGATGTAGGTATGAGAGATATGATGATAATATAAAGGTTTCAGAACAAAATAAGTTTTAAAGTCTAATAATTATAGGGTCTATACATTTTATAGCAGAGATTCTGATTATAGGTTTATAATATGAAGTACATTAACATAAAGAATATTCCACTCTAAAATGAAATACTTGCACGACAGGCAAAATGTGATTTAAAAAATATTAATTAAATAAAAAAGACATTTTATGCATCTATCTTAAGTGCATTCTTAATTAATTAATTTTTATTAATTAAACATAAGGGGTTAATGTAAATAATGCATTTTTCGATTAATTCTGCTCATAATATTATTTTTTGAACTAATAAGTTGCCTAATACGTAAATGCTTATTTAAGTTCTAAATGTAGAATAATATTAAAAACGAAGAGCCAATAAGGAAATAGAAATCACGAAATAGCGCCAAACAACAGTTAATACAAAATAGAAAAAATAGCCAATAGTCAACCGCATCTACTTCATATACGAATCCACATTCATGTTTTCACGCTGAGGAACATTGGAGTAAAACAAGATATTTTTTGTCCAAACAGACAGCGAAATGGGCTACCTGCTTTAATGAGTATTCAAATTTCGCCATCATCACAGATATAATGAAAAGTTACATTTGGTTCTTTGAAGAAAAATATTTTTTTCCACTTTGAGCTTATTGAGAGGGTAGAACCCGACTCATTTTTGGCTCCGGTCCGTAATACGCCATATGGCCTTGCATGTATTGATGACATGGGTTTGGCAGCGTTATATACAAAAAATCCATATATAATAAATAGCGTGTTTGCGATTATATTACGATTTTAACATTTTAAATTTATTATGGGCCCTTGATTAATTTTGCATGCAATAGACTGTATGCTCAGGCGAAATTTCAAAGTGTAGTTTAAAGTTAAAGTATTTTTAAAAATAAATTTTTCGTTGGGTTCAACTAGTTAATAATCTATTCTTACGTGGTTTCTATCATTAGGAATTCAATTATATCATAAACCTTTCTTTTTCCTTCCCTTCAAAGAAATAAAAAGTTTAAATAAACGACGGAATTATCAATATACATAAGGAAAATTTCTATAATCTAAATAACAGTAATTTTTTTGAGATTGTTTAAACATCAAATTATTAGTAACGATCGTACAATCTTTTAAATATTTTGAGAGTCTGTCAAAAAGAGAGAAATAAATAATTCTGCTACTGTGTATTCATAAATTGTGCCACTACGTAATAAATCGATGATATTTTACATCTTATTAATATATCTTTTTACCACGTATATCTTATTGTTATAGAAATAAGAGCGCCGACACCGAATTTAGACATTAAATGGCGATGTAAATAGTCTCATCATATCGTCAATGCCAATACCATGATGCAATTTTTAAGAATAAAAATCTATCATCGTTCTCAGGTTAAGGGAAGGAGCGAATTTAATTAATTTCTATATTGATATTTTAATAATCCAGTGTTGAATGACTCATATAAGATTTTTATTGTTATCAGTTATTAATATTCCGATTGAAAATTAAAAGTTTTTTTTTCTTTCACTGTTTTTGGTGCAGATTTTTATAAATTTAAAACTTTTTCTTATAAGTTTAAACACCTTTGGAATCAAGAGATAAATTAAAAAAAAAAAAAAAAACTTTATTTTATCACAAGAGAAATAATTTTCACACGGAAAGGATAAATGATAAAGAGGCGTGTGTGTTTACATCATAATACAAAAGCAAAGTGCAAGTAATTTTTCCCGTTTCATTAATAGATAGGGATTTCTTTAGCATGTGTCATCTTAGGAAATGGAATCTTAGGTATATTTGAAAGGAATGCGTAAGTGTTAGGAATTTTTATAATTCTCGGTCTTGGCGTGGGATATTTGAAACTGAGCAATTTTTAGAACGTGTGTTAGGAATAATTAAATAAATAAATAGGGATTGAATCAGAAAATAAGATAAAATTTTAAAATAAAGTAACATGGACTAATTTAAGCTAGCAAAACGGATTTAAATTATATAATTTAATAATTACATACATTACAGAAATGTAATCTATCTATCTATCTATCTATCTATATATATATATATATATATATATATATATATATATATATATATATATATATATATATATATATATATATATATATATATATATATATATATATATATATATATATATATATATATATATATATATATATATATATATATATATATAAAAGTATTAGAATCAAGTTAATAGGAAAAACAAAAACCAAATAAAAATTAAACCAAAAAAATTATTAAAAAATATTAAAAAAGAATCCGGCCTGAAGACTTTTTCAAGGGTCACCCTCAGGCAGGGATTCAAATAAAGGGATTTTTTCTGTGAGGACATACAGACATTAAGTCTAATAATGATTCCTCGTGACCCGAAAATCCCCCGAAATTATGCTCAAGAGATATACCATTTTAACAGAAAGGAAATACAAAATAACAAATTAGAAAAAAACCACAAAGTAAAAATACAATAAAAACAATAAAAATAAAAACAAAAACAGCATTAAAATTAAAATTAAAATTAAAAACGAAAAGGCCAAGACATACCATCCAACAGTGAACGAAACTTTAAACAATCGATTGTGATTTCCTGTTTTTGAAAGTTAACGGTAAATTATGTAAACAGAGGTAGGCACCCAGCGCCATCTATTGAGTGATCCAATATGCAAGTAAATTTCTATTTTTATTTAAGCCAAAAGATTAATCCCAAACCATACCTTGTTTAATTAAAAAATTGACATTACAGTAATTTCTAGGAAAATCATTTTTAATTAAATTTTTAAGGAGGATATTTGATGCTTCAATATAAGAATTTTTATTATTGCAAACCCTTTTGATCCTGTTAACTTGTGAGAAAATAAGATTTTTGAAAATTTTAGAGTTTAGATTGGAATGGTAGTTACATAGTTTTGTTATTTTAAAGTTGAAATCATCCCTTTTATCGTATATACCAACTATTGTTTTATCATTAGCAATTTCGATTTTTAAATCTAGAAAGGTAGCCTCAAGTTGATTTATATTTGTATCTTTTAGAATTAAATCTTTTGGATAGCAATTAGTAATAATATTAGTATTGTCGAAGTTAATCAAAAGTAGGTCATCAATATATCTCCACCCGTTTATTAAATTATATTTAATTATTTTTTTCTCATAGTAATGCAGGAAAATATTAGCTAAAGCACTTGAGAAAGTTGTCCCCATTGGAATGCCCTTGACTTGTTTATAAAAATTAATACCATTAAACACGTAATTTTCAGTAATATTAAAATTACATAACTCAAGCCAGTTATTTTTAGGAATGATATTTTCATTTAAATATTCGTCATAAATAAAAGTGCAGACCTTTATTAATTTTTCATGAGGTATATTAGTGTATAAATTTTCGAAATCAAAAGTATTAAGTTTATTAATGTTGTTATCTTTAAGAAAATCCAATACTTCTTTGTTACTAGAAATAATAAAGTTGTCTTCATTTTTTATTTTGTCCAGGATAATTTTTAAGTATTTAAAGAAATGTTTACCCGTATAGTAATTATAACTACCAGTGCTACAGGTTACGAATCTGAATTTTAATGGATTTTTATGAAATTTAACTGTTGGGAATAAATAAGGATAGTTAAGAGAGCAAGTCTTAGTTTTGGTTTTTTTTTGCGAAAGCTAGCATTCTTTTATCTAATTCCTTTTTTCCGGTGTTCTTTAACATATAAGTTGCATTAGAGTTATATTCATTAATTAAAAGTTCTTTATAATAATATTTACAAATTAAACAGAAATTATTTGCTGATTTATCTATTACTGTAATAACAAATTTTTCTTTTAAATTTTTTATTTCATTTTTTAATGTTTTACTAAAATAAATCCCACGTTCTTTAGATCTGTCAAAATCAGTAATATATATATAACCAATCTAAAGTAAGAAAAAGTTTGAAAACGAAACTAAAATGAAAACGAAACAAAACAGTTTCGAAATCTCAACTAAAATTTATTACCTATTTAAACTAAAACCAAAAAGGAACTTCATAGTATTTAGAGAGCGCAATTGCAGCTACTTCTAAAACACAGATGAATTGATACAAAAGTATTAGAATCAAGTTAATAGGAAAAACAAAAATCAAATAAAAATTAAACCAAAAAAATTATTAAAAAAATATTAAAAAAGAATCCGGCCTGAAGACTTTTTCAAGGGTCACCCTCAGGCAGGGATTCAAATAAAGGGATTTTTTCTTCTAATAATTCAAATAAAGGAAAAAATCCCTTTATTTGAATCCCTGCCTGAGGGTGACCCTTGAAAAAGTCTTCAGGCCGGATTCTTTTTTAATATTTTTTTAATAATTTTTTTGGTTTAATTTTTATTTGATTTTTGTTTTTCCTATTAACTTGATTCTAATACTTTTGTATATATATATATATATATATATATATATATATATATATATATATATCTTATTTGTGATTTCGATTATATTGTTGTTTATTTTAATAACTTATCTTTTTCCTTTTCCTCACTCTCAAAAATCATCAAGGAATCCATTTTTTTAAAAATTTGATTGTTATAAGTTATCATTTTGTATACTTTGTAGATAAAAGGTTTATATATATACTTGTATCTAAAATAATTTTGTATATTTTAAAATTCATATATCACAGTCAAGTTTTAAGCATTTTAAAACTTTCCTGGTTTTTCTGGTTATATAAACTTTTCCTGGTTTTTTTCATATAATTTCTATAAGAAAAATTATTCTCTACAATATAATTAATCGCCTTCATTGTATTTCAATTTCTTTAGTTTTCTGGGCCTTCTTTTCTTTTTCTTACTTGAATTCTCTCCTCCGAGGGGACCAAATAATGATCTAAAACTAATTGGTAACGATGAACCTCGTGAGAGCTGGATGAGTTAAAAGAAAGAAGTGTAGTTACAGTTCGTTAGTGGATATTTTATATAACAGAAAATATTATTACGAATTTTTGTATGGATAGTCATATGGAATCCTTCAAAATAAAGATTTAATAAGTATATTTCATATCGAGTGTTGTTAATGAGGTAATATGAAGAAAATATTTACATATTCGCTTTAATTTGTTTAATAAATATTCAAAAAACATATCGTTTGTGTAAACTTTCATATATAGAAAACATTTAGATTAGTAGGTATAATTGGTAATCTATAATCACCTTGCGTCTTGCATATCTTTGTAAATTCTTTATATTTAAACTAAATTATATTTAATTTTTCCTATCATAATTATTTTTGCATAACGTTGATAACTGTCAGATTAATTCACATGATAACTAAAAGAAATTAAGATAAATATGTTAAATATGTAGTATAAAGTTATCCAAAGACATTTTCCTACTATGTTCCTGTTTGATAACAAAGTGGTTTCGTTATATCTTATACAATATAATTATTTCACTGCTTTGAAACACAAAAGAGCCTCTTCTACATCATATATAGTTTAATTACTAATACCTCCTGAAATCTCTTCTCTGTAGTGATTATTTGTTCGAGGCAAGTATTGTTTAATGGAAGTCCAAACCATGAAACTCACAGGATATGGAATTTTCCCCTTTATGTATCTCAAATTATTCAACTAAGCAGGAACTCTGTCACTGTAGATGAAATTACCCAATGCAACGATAAAAGCTTCAGGAGGATGATCCTGTGCTTTTAGTTTCATTTTAAAGCATGCTTCATTAATTTAATCAGTGCCGCGGGCTCGCTAATTGCTACCGAACTGTCAAAATCGATAGGCACATATAAGATGATTCCGTTACAATTAGACAAGGACATCTCGAATGGAATGAAGCATACTTCAATCCTGTTTAATTCAATTCCTTTGTAATAAATTTCATATAAATGTAATGCAGTAAATATTTCGAAGCAAGTATTACATTATAAAGTTATTCGAGCCATTTTTTATTATAATGATAGGATAATGATAAATAGGTTTATAACATGCAGCTCGGAGAATTTTTTCCTAAAATGTCTTGTGTTGTTTGAAAAATGTTTAATAGTAAAACAATAATGTGACACCGCATCTCATGTTTGCAGAAGAATATCATAGAGGAGAGAGGAGAGAAATGAAAAATGAATTAGTTTATGCTCACATTATCCAAATTTAAGCACCTTACAGATACTACTAGCGCTCTTGAATGCTATACGCAGTTACGCTGTTTTTTCTTAAATGATGTTTTGACTTCCGTAATGGAATTTTCAGTCTACATATCAAGATTTTGCTGATTAACCTATAACATATTTAATTATTCTTCGTTATATATATATATATATATATATATATATATATATATATATATTATTACCTTACAAAATCTATATTTTATAATCCCTATTTATATCTTATTCTAATTTATTCTATCAAAACCTAAATTTTTTTAATGCAGCAATTTGCAGCAAGATGACTGAAATAAACTGAAACGATGGTGTCAATTAGTCTGATATGCTTCCTATTGTTTTCTTCTATTTGGCGTTTCCATGCATTTATCACTTACTTTGTTCGATTACATAACATAATTTACAAACGATTTATATACCATACTATAAACTGCATATATCTACATTTCATGTTTTATAGTTACACCTTCGGAATTTGTGTTATTTCCCAAAGAAGTACTTCAGACACAAACTATACATTTCAACCAACAAAGGTAAGAGGAAAAAAAGAAGTTTTGTTACTAATTTTTTTTCCTGGCACTCATAATATAAGGTGGAACTTCCTAAGAATGTGCAACTCAGTTCCTGCATATGTTGTGAAAAATATTTTGATCATTTGCAGGAAATTAGAAAAGAACGTTCCAAAATATAACTGTAGCGTAAGAGATATTAATACTTTTATAAAGTGTTCATAATTTTGTTTCATTGTGTTCATAATTGTATTAATATGTTCATAATTTTCTAATAAATAATATCTATTTGATTTATATTAATTTATTATGACCTGGACTTTTTAAACATGCTGTCTTTTTTTTATATATATTTTACTAAAAGACATTAATTTATGAGTGTATAATGTGTAATCAGTATGTAATATTTAATCGGTGATAGTTTTTACTTAATCAATGTCTTTTATTTTCTAATATAGTCAATGTTACTGTTTGTTATTTTGCTCGAAGTCGAAATCATCTCGTTCCAGTAATGAAACAAAATAATATTTTTATATTACTTTAAAAAAAAATATTACGTAATATTGATAATATCAAAATAAAAAAAAAATATTGAAAATGTACAATACCAGAAAATACCATTTAAACAATATATGAAAAGAAAAAAAAAATCACAAAAATTGAATTATAGCTATGTTATAATCTAGCCTTTGTTTTCGATTTAAATTATTGTGAAATGTTATTAGATAATTCACTCCTATGACCTTAAAGAACCAATTAAATTTTAATTGCCATGGTATATATTTTCTAATTCATGTCGCCATCAACAATACCTTCCTATTCCTCCGATAAACTGAGAACGTTCTAAAGAGAAACTTGCAACAATAGAAGAAAATCATTCTATCAAAAAAAAAATTCAAATGTATGTTCAACATTGAAGTATACTGTTAAAAATTATGTAAAAAAATGTTTTCTGAAAATTTCAAATCCCAGTGTAATATTATATATCAAGCAAATCAGTACTATTAAAAGGTGAGTTATTTATTTTTTAAATATTTTTGCGCTGTAAATAATGCTGAAAAACTGTAAAAGCTTGCTTTATTTCATTTAAGTAATTACATTAACTACTTTTAATAAAACTCTTCGAAATATGCAAATCCAACCACCAAAATATATTTACACCAAAATTCTTAGATGCAAATCGAGACCTCTAAAATGCGCAGCCACAAACAAAACCATATATAAATATCCTTTATTAATAATAGGGGCTGCATTCGATATTTAAGTATAAAAATAAACGTAAAATACAAAATAATTTATACAGTAAATCATGAGTAACAAACACCAAACATAACTCGTTAGAAGACAAAAATAAGATTCATGAAAAGAATGTTTTTGCTATTGATTTCTGATTTTGAGATACCATTTTCTTGTTTCCTTAAGCTCAAGCATTCATGAATTTTGAAGTAAAACTATGGAACAAAAAAAAAAATTGTTTTAAACCTTATTTTCCTATTTCAGTTAATGCAATACTTCCTGAAGAGATTGTTAGGAGAAATTTTGTCAACAAAGAGTAAAAGAAAGTGTTTTTATTCTAGATTTTTTATCGCAATGATTAGCCAAACATTTTAACTTTATTCTGAAGATTTCTGCACATGTTTGAAATAAATTTTCCTTATAGGACCAATCAAAATGACTTTCTTGAATTGAATCAAATCGGATGTTCTTGCATTCTTTATCAATCTGGTGTCAGTTTAAAAAAACATCAATTAAGGATTTTCTTGGTTATGAATATGAATCAATTTTTTTCCTTCGATAAGAACTATTAATGAAAATAATATTTCTTTATTAATTATGATTTATTTTGTAATCAGTTTATTTTCTATTTGCAAATTACATCTGAAATTATCATTAAAAATACCTAAAAATCAATACCATAAAACGACAGTGAATTCTTTGTATGATCACCCCCCAGGATCACGAGATTTTTAGTAGATGTTATTGATTTTTTTTCAGAATTTTTCGTCTTAATACTCTGAGCTGGCAGTACTTGATTCCATGTGTGAGCATCATCGGTTACCACCCATTAAAAGTTTTTTATGTTTCTAAAGGATCGTCTCTTGTCTTGCATAATGTTAAACACAATCTGTCATTTTTATTATTAATTATATTACTAGGTGGAGATGCTTCCTTTCATTCCATCCCTTATAGGCAATATTTTTTTTTGTTATTTAAATGTACAAAACATGTTATGCGTCTTAAAATAATTTGCTATTGTTTGGGTAACATGTTTTTTAAAGGCTGTCGTTCTTCTCAGGCAATAATTAAATATATACATTGAAAAAATTGGTGGCATTATTAGTTTATTGGAGGGTAAACATAGATCAAAAGTGCGTTGAGTTGTGTTTAACACTGTTCTTGAACTTAGAAAAAATTGGATTGTAATTTTGTGAATTGAGCTTTAGTTAACCACGAGATTAAACATGCTTTTTCGTTTAAAGGTTATATTATTAACTTCATTCATACCAGCTTAATGAAATAAAACATAAGTTGTTGAATTTTTATTGTATTTATATTTCATTTTTGTGAGTTATTCCTAATCCTACTTTGCATGTATCCGTTAGTTTTTTAATGAATTTTTCCAGTGGTTTTTGATTAAATTTTCACGTATTGATTTTTATATATTTTCCAGTTTTCTCCTTTATACATCAACTATATTCTAAAACCTTAATTATAATTTTCCGAACTTCTAATTATGATGAGAAAGGTTTCCTCTTATATGTAATGACTTGATTTTTTTTAGTATCTTCATAAATATATATCTTTATGAATCTTTATAAAATCATCCTTTATATCCACCATGTAACATTTGAAACTGAACAGTGTTAATGTCAGGAAAATAAATCAGAGCTCTATTTCTCGACTGGACTATCATGAACACATATGTATCACTGGAGGTAAAAATGAATTCAAAGTCAAATCATTGTCGTTGATATATGCAGGAGATCAAGAATGTCATCTATAAATGTAGTCGGAAGAAGAAGACCTTCATCTTAAGCAGAAGGGATCTGACAATGGAAATGAAAGAAAAATTATCCAGATAAAAAATAATACATATTTTAACGAACTCACAAAATCGATAACACACTTTATCAATATTAACATGGCATGAATTGATATTTTACAGAAATCCTTTATACTACTATACTTTAAACACATATTGGATTTCAAGGATAAGCATATGTTTTATATATATTCTTTCTTTGTACTAAATCTTTAATAAAAGAAAGCATGTTTAGATATTTTCTACTAATTAATGTTAATTAGAAATAAATAAAAAAAATCAACAGTAAAGTTTACTTAATAAATTAATTATATACAGATTTCCATTCATAAATGGAAATTCTTGGTTTATAAAAATATTATGAGACTCAAAAAGATTTATTTCGGAGAAAGTTTCATAAACAATACATAACTAAAAACTTTTAAAGAATTTTATGGACATTTAAAATTTTTTTTCCAGCTATGAGTGGTGGCTTTAGTCTTTTTTAAAACAAAACAGAGCAAGTTTTAAAATATTTGCATCTAATAAAAGAGAAAGGGATGGGAGGGGAGGGAGGGAAGTCAATTTTCCAATTCAACGAAGTAATTTTCAGGGAATGTAGAAAAAAAAAATTAACGTTTTCATTACGATTATTAACAAATATCTCGATAAATGATCAAGAAAGTAGCGTACCAAATTGCTAATAAAAGTGTACAGTATATTGATATATTTGAATTCTAGCGGCCATTTTCTACTCTTTCTGTAAAGCTAAATCGCCATATTTTACAAAATAAGATCATCTTATTTTATTGAAGGGCCATTTTTGAAATATTGCTTGCACTCTCTTTATGGGGAAATAAAAAAAAATGAGTATCATTTATTTTTCCATGGAATGTATCATTTTATCGGAAAAACAGTCAATAAACTTACAGTGAAGCTCTGGATTGACAATTTTATAACAAAAAAAAAAAAGATGAAGACCGGCTATTTTTCAGATGTATTATTTTTTAAAGTAAAATAATAGTCTTATAAATAAAAATTTTAATTATTAATTGAATAAAATTTTAATCATAAGAATCATTATATTTTTCTTCCTAAATAAATATTTGTGCGGATCTGTTCTTTGCTGTTTTGAAATCTGTAAATTTGCTAAGTGAAGATCAAGTAAGTAATCTACGATTTGATTGATTTTTGTTTGCATTAAAAGTAAAATTCATTTATAAACTTCAAAAAATAACGCTTTATCTAACATATTAACTCAATTGATTCAGTAGATATTTTTTTCCTCTAATTTCCATTAATTTTGATCACTGTTGATGATTTCACTCCGATGGAACAGACAGCATTAACAACAAATTAAATAAAGTCTATTCAACCCAAACCTAAGCCGATATATTTTTTTTTGTTTTGTTTTTCTGATTAATTCAAACTTTTTTAAGGAAATGAAATCGTTGAGAAAAAGAGATGAATTCGTAGTATTTATGCATTATTTGCCTGTATACTAATTCAAACATAAAAAATTGTTTTAATTTTCGAAGCAAAGACCTATTTTCACTCTAACGAGGAATTAACAAGTAATCAGCAAGTTAAATAGGTAATATGAGAAATAGAGTAATTTTCCTCATCATAATGAATTGGCATATTTAATAAGCTTGTTTCCTTAACTGTTGAGATTAGATATAGACTTCCATTTACAAACATTCATTAAATAAGGTACCCAAATACATAAAAATACGGTAGCTATTGTAGAGCAGGTTAGTAAAAATTACAAAAATTAAATTTTTATTTCCCCTCCATTGCGAAGAAATAAGTATGATTTTTTTTCTTACGTTTATCTATATGAATACAAAACTATATGAATCTATCTGTGAATTTAATTTTTGTAATTTGTTTTATTGTTGCTTTGTACTGAAAGCAAACAACCGAAGTGTTTTCATCCATTTGCGTAATGAAACTTATTAATTTCAAGTATATAATCAGCTTCAATATTATTATATTTAATTAGGGAAATAAAAACTTGTTTCACTTTTTTGGGACATCCAGTATATTCTAAAGTTCTAAAGATGTCAATGAATATATTTATTAGATTATGCGCAAGTTACATGATTTATTTTTTTGAAATGTGGAATCAACAAAAAATTAAGTTTTAGTAATATACCAGGGCATTTAATACATTACCGTTTCAGAATCATTAAAGTGTTTTAAATGTCAAAGATATTAAATAAATAACATATTTAATAGTTATCAGTACATTTTTTTCTTGAAATATCTTCATTATTTTTAGCAATTTTTTATAATTTTATTAGATAGAACATTTAGTTCTGAACAATTTCATTCAAATTAGTAGAGTGATATTGGACTGCCAATCTGGATATTGCGATATAAGTTCAGAAGCGTTGTGACTGTTGGATTTTAGATTTAGACGATTCCAATCTTGCTTACATTTTAAAGGGTACATAAAAAAATAATTATCATTAAATTATCTACTTTACAGATAGAAAAAATAATTTAAAGATTGAATTAATTTTTACGCCTTTTAACGAATTAATTTGGTTAATAGAAAGATCACCAATATAATCATCACACTCTTCTCACTAGTGTTACTGTTACTTATGGTATGAGGTATTATTTAAAAAAAAAAACTTTAGTGATTCTTATAAACTTCTAGAAAATGATTTTTTACAAGTTTCATGTTAAATGTGAGAAAGTATTTGCTATTCTTAAATAAATCATATATTAGGATAGTTAAAAATAAAGATTTCTGTTAACAATAAAGTTTCTGTGTGCTATTTTAAGAAGAATTTCTTTCAGAGTGTATATTGAAACCGCAACCATTTCTTACAAAAATTGAATTGTAATAGACCTGATTGTTTTTATTTTTTCGATGAAATGATGCAGAATTTTGCATGTTTGGAACCTATGATATGATGAAGCCAATCATTTGCCATTGTGTATGGAAACTCGCTTCTTACAATGAATTATTTTATAAAAAATAAGATATAGATTCGAGTTACAATTATTGAAGAAACTGAAAGTGCTTAAAATAATAAATACTTTATTGCGTTATTTTGTCAAATAATACATGTATGCATTTAGCAAAATATAAAATAATTATTGAAATGTTACTTGCATTAATATGAAAATGACATATGTATACATATAATGTAATATGTATGTATTGTAATTTCACTTCTTGTTTCTTCATGTAATCAACGAATATAAGAAATTGAATTTTTGTTTTGTTTTCAATAGTAGAAGAAAATTAAGTGATTAAATACCAGATGAAAAAAATGAAAACTATTTTCTACTCATTTCAGTGCTCAGTTAAAAATTATTCAAAAAGATATTTAGAACGTTGGCAAAATTCTGTAATAAATACACGACAAATAAATTTATATGTCACTAAAACGATTTAAATATTTTACATGGTGAAAAATATAGATTAACAATAATATTTTCGTACGTAAACTGCGGCAAAAAGGACAAAATCTTGATTAAAATTGAATTATTTAAAATATTATTCAAATTATAAAAAAAATATTCTATTTTATATTTGTACAATTAGGCACTGTAGGTTATTGCCTGACCTAAAGATCGGCAACATACATACACATTTTCTCTTATTATTAGTTATTATTAGTAAGTATATAAAATATAATTATATACCTTTATATTCTATTCTGCAAAGTGATGGAAGTATAATGAATGAAAAAAAAAAAACCCGAATTTTAAACTTTGTTATTTTAAATTATGGATAACTGCAAGAGCTAAAATCTAAAATAAAACATTTCACGAATAAGAAATTTAGAATGTCGTAGAAGGCATTTTAATTCTTCAATATATTTTAGAATAACTAGAAACTGAACTTCTTTAATGAAAAATTCTCAAATACATTAAGCTGTATTAAACATTAACAAAAAAAAAACTTTATTATAATCATAATTGTATGCAACACATTAGTACATCTATTTCTTTAATACAATTCTGAAAGTTCTGTTAGCTACAGTAAAGATTTGATGAAGAAAAAGATGATCATTTTTTTAATTTATCCATTTTTAAACAGTTTGCCTTTTTATGTAGCATAATACGGCTCATAAAAATGTATTACTGTTCTCCTATTTTAAATGTTATACGTTAGTTTTTATATCAGAATTTTTTTTTTTTGAATAATCTTCTATAATGTTACGTAAATTATATGTTCTGTGTTGCATAAAGCATGTCAATTTGGAATTAATTAATTTTTTTCTTCTATTTTCTTTATCCGCTTCTTTCTATTCATTTTTATGATTCAAAAACAGAACGCCTATATAAATTGAAGTTTATCCAAATTCAATTTAATAATATTCATTATTTTAAAATGACCGTATTGTATAGATTTGCTTAATATAATGAATACAACGATGCAAAGTTTGCAAAATATTACATATCTACTGGAGCACCATTGAAAAATAGAAATAATTTGAGGCTTTGTTGAAGATACCATTAAGACACTATTGCATGTAAACGGTTTAATTGGAATGTTTAGCTACCAATTAGCCAAGTCAACTGGAAAATAATAAAAGAAGGCACCAAGAAAGCTATAAAAACCACAACCAGTGAATACATATAGAAAAAGTTAGCTACAAGGGTTCTTGAGATTTTTTTAAATATATTGGAAGTAAAAAAGATATCCTTTTCTCATTTGAATGCTGTTAAAAGCCAAATACAAAATATAATTTTTAAAACATATCTTTTGTATAAAATATATGAAAAATTAAATTTACCATCACAATCATCTATTTCATTACAATTAAAAAAATTCAGTAGAAATGCTACCTCCAAATAGCTTCCAATAACGAAATCTAATTCAATAAAATGGTAGTAACTCTTGATGGCACAACTTCTTTCAAATGAAAATTCATGAAATTTAACAAATAGCTTTTGCAACTATTGAAATAGAATGATATCTTTTCAGAATATATTCTCCTAATCAGCTAAAACGTTTTCATTTTAGAAATCCAAGAAATATTTGCTTGTATAGAAGTAGAATAATTAAGCATTTTTTTTTTATTAAAAATGGAATGGATTTCTATCTGAAAGAGTTAAATTTATTTGTGCCATCGAGAGAATTTTCATTTATTAAGTGCATTAAGAATATTAATATAGAATCTGGCAATATTTCTATTCGAAATAATCATCTCAAATGTTTTACAGCAATATTCCACTAAAATATGAGTCGTAATCCTGAGCAACAGAAACATGGCTATGAAAAAGTGTTTAATTCTTGGATTTGTAAAATTCATTTTGGCGTTCACTGGAATTTATGCAACAAACAAAAAAATGTGGCTTTATACATCGGCAATAATTTTTCACATAATAAGAATCCTTCAGTCACTTAAATTTGCATCTTGCTTATATGTTAAGCAAAATATGGGAGAACATCAAGTTACAGTTCTTGTAAATCATATTATCATTTTAATACACTGGTGGGGTTTATATGCAAAACATAAAAAGATACTGCGACTTGTTGAAGATTTATCAAATAAACTCAGTTTGCGACAGAAAAGGAAGTTAATTCTACTATTTTTTAGCAGTCCTCTACTTTATCCTTTCTGGCAATATATGCTTCTAAGATTATCCAAGCACGAAAAGGATAAATACATATGCGAAGGCATATGGAAAATACCCGATTCCTGGTCATTTTCATTATTAATTAATTTCACAGACTTTATAATAATTCACACGATATATAGTGGATTTTTCGTTTCTGCATTGTTATATTGCTTAATCTGTGCCTTGATCTTACATACAAGTGGGAAATTACCAAGGACGATTTTGTCATGTGATCTCTTTAAACAATGGAAGAAGTGTCAGCTTACACTTGAAGCTATAAGAAAACTGGAACATTCCATGTCATTTTTAATCTTCATCGTTTTCTTTAAAATAAGCGAACAAGCCCTTTTTTCAGTTTTAATGATGCGAAAAAATGCTACGCAAAATTTTCCTAACACCTTTATCATTTTAAGCGTCGTGCAAATGATAATGTGGTTCGTTTTGGTCGTATGTCTTGCCGATTTGGTCCAGAAACGCTTTTCAGAGACAATTGATAATTTGCTACACAGTAAAAAAACGTGTACGCAGTTAGAAATAGATAACATATTATATAAGCGAATGATGAATTACAGCAAACTTACAGCATGGGGTATGTTTATAATAAACCGAAATATAGTGTTAACTTTTATGGCGACACTTACAACGTATGCTGTTCTTGTATATGATCACTAACCAGTTATTCGTCAATGTTGCGATAACGAAATAATTTCGAATAAACATTAATTTTTATTTCAATAATTGAAGTAAGTAAATTATGAAATCTTTAATAAATTTTTTGTATAATAAATTAATATAATACATTTTAATAATGTAAATGCAAATGTATTGTAATTATAATGTGATGTAATTGCATTGTAATGTAATGTAATTGTATTGTAATATAATGTGATGTAATTGCATTGTAATGTAATGTAATTCTATTGTAATAAAATGTAATTGTAATGTAATGTAAATGTATTGTAATTAATTTATTAAAGAAATTTATTAATACATACATTAATATAATACATTTATTATATACACACAATTTGTTATATTTATGCGGTGACAGATCTACTACCATTTTATGTATTTCAGAATTCATCATTGAATTTTCTTACCTAAATACACTAATTTTTTTTAAACTACAGACTTCAAAATTATATTATAGAATTGAATAAAAAGCCTTGGAAACTGTTTAACACAAAAATTGAAATTTATAATTCTTAGGACAAAATTCATCTATTCTACTGGTGGTAAAATTTTAGAAGTACTTCATTTCTGAACATATAAACACAAAATGAAATAGATCCATTGCTTGAAAACTCTAGCTCTTTTTTTAAAACTGTGTTTTTTTGAAATTCTAAATCTCTTACCAAAAGTGAAAATAAAATACAAAGTGAAGGGTTAAACAGCAATGAAGGCATTAATTGCATATTAGAAAATGAAATTAATGTCAAAACGTGAATACCATTTCGCAAGTGTTTATCTTTTCTCCTCTCTGATAATATGTTTTAAGCACTTTTTACTTCTGTTTACATTCAGTTTTAATTTATATTTTTGCTAATATATTTTTCTTTTATTTGTATATTATCATGTATTTTTCAATATTTACTTTGTGTAACATACATTGTGTATACATATGCATCTATGGCATTATGAATTATATGAAATAAATTTTAAAAAAAATGTACTCGTGGGACAAAAACTTCCATGAGCTATTGAAATGTAAATATACGTACACACACACACACACACACACACACACACACACACACACACACACACACACACACACACACACACACACACACACACACACACACACACACACACACACACACACACACATGTATATATATATCAATGATAATTTGTTATTACAATGAAAATGTCAAAAGATTTATTAAAATTTAAAAATGTTTTATCTCTGAAATTCAAATTTTTATCAAGTATTTTTATGAGTTATAAACTCTTTTATATATTTGTTTTCGCATTTATATTATGAATTAAAATATTTTTTCATGATTTTTTTTATTTTAAAAAATATTTTCCACGTTTATTTTAATTCAATCATACATGATTAAAGGTAAGTTTATAATATGAAGTACATTAACATAAAGAATATTCCACTCTAAAATGAAATACTTGCACGACAGGCAAAATGTGATTTAAAAAATATTAATTAAATAAAAAAGACATTTTATGCATCTATCTTAAGTGCATTCTTAATTAATTAATTTTTATTAATTAAACATAAGGGGTTAATGTAAATAATGCATTTTTCGATTAATTCTGCTCATAATATTATTTTTTGAACTAATAAGTTGCCTAATACGTAAATGCTTATTTAAGTTCTAAATGTAGAATAATATTAAAAACGAAGAGCCAATAAGGAAATAGAAATCACGAAATAGCGCCAAACAACAGTTAATACAAAATAGAAAAAATAGCCAATAGTCAACCGCATCTACTTCATATACGAATCCACATTCATGTTTTCACGCTGAGGAACATTGGAGTAAAACAAGATATTTTTTGTCCAAACAGACAGCGAAATGGGCTACCTGCTTTAATGAGTATTCAAATTTCGCCATCATCACAGATATAATGAAAAGTTACATTTGGTTCTTTGAAGAAAAATATTTTTTTCCACTTTGAGCTTATTGAGAGGGTAGAACCCGACTCATTTTTGGCTCCGGTCCGTAATACGCCATATGGCCTTGCATGTATTGATGACATGGGTTTGGCAGCGTTATATACAAAAAATCCATATATAATAAATAGCGTGTTTGCGATTATATTACGATTTTAACATTTTAAATTTATTATGGGCCCTTGATTAATTTTGCATGCAATAGACTGTATGCTCAGGCGAAATTTCAAAGTGTAGTTTAAAGTTAAAGTATTTTTAAAAATAAATTTTTCGTTGGGTTCAACTAGTTAATAATCTATTCTTACGTGGTTTCTATCATTAGGAATTCAATTATATCATAAACCTTTCTTTTTCCTTCCCTTCAAAGAAATAAAAAGTTTAAATAAACGACGGAATTATCAATATACATAAGGAAAATTTCTATAATCTAAATAACAGTAATTTTTTTGAGATTGTTTAAACATCAAATTATTAGTAACGATCGTACAATCTTTTAAATATTTTGAGAGTCTGTCAAAAAGAGAGAAATAAATAATTCTGCTACTGTGTATTCATAAATTGTGCCACTACGTAATAAATCGATGATATTTTACATCTTATTAATATATCATTTTACCACGTATATCTTATTGTTATAGAAATAAGAGCGCCGACACCGAATTTAGACATTAAATGGCGATGTAAATAGTCTCATCATATCGTCAATGCCAATACCATGATGCAATTTTTAAGAATAAAAATCTATCATCGTTCTCAGGTTAAGGGAAGGAGCGAATTTAATTAATTTCTATATTGATATTTTAATAATCCAGTGTTGAATGACTCATATAAGATTTTTATTGTTATCAGTTATTAATATTCCGATTGAAAATTAAAAGTTTTTTTTTCTTTCACTGTTTTTGGTGCAGATTTTTATAAATTTAAAACTTTTTCTTATAAGTTTAAACACCTTTGGAATCAAGAGATAAATTAAAAAAAAAAAAAAAAAAAAACTTTATTTTATCACAAGAGAAATAATTTTCACACGGAAAGGATAAATGATAAAGAGGCGTGTGTGTTTACATCATAATACAAAAGCAAAGTGCAAGTAATTTTTCCCGTTTCATTAATAGATAGGGATTTCTTTAGCATGTGTCATCTTAGGAAATGGAATCTTAGGTATATTTGAAAGGAATGCGTAAGTGTTAGGAATTTTTATAATTCTCGGTCTTGGCGTGGGATATTTGAAACTGAGCAATTTTTAGAACGTGTGTTAGGAATAATTAAATAAATAAATAGGGATTGAATCAGAAAATAAGATAAAATTTTAAAATAAAGTAACATGGACTAATTTAAGCTAGCAAAACGGATTTAAATTATATAATTTAATAATTACATACATTACAGAAATGTAATCTATCTATCTATCTATCTATCTATATATATATATATATATATATATATATATATATATATATATATATATATATATATATATATATATATATATATATATATATATATATATATATATATATATATAAAAGTATTAGAATCAAGTTAATAGGAAAAACAAAAACCAAATAAAAATTAAACCAAAAAAATTATTAAAAAATATTAAAAAAGAATCCGGCCTGAAGACTTTTTCAAGGGTCACCCTCAGGCAGGGATTCAAATAAAGGGATTTTTTCTGTGAGGACATACAGACATTAAGTCTAATAATGATTCCTCGTGACCCGAAAATCCCCCGAAATTATGCTCAAGAGATATACCATTTTAACAGAAAGGAAATACAAAATAACAAATTAGAAAAAAACCACAAAGTAAAAATACAATAAAAACAATAAAAATAAAAACAAAAACAGCATTAAAATTAAAATTAAAATTAAAAACGAAAAGGCCAAGACATACCATCCAACAGTGAACGAAACTTTAAACAATCGATTGTGATTTCCTGTTTTTGAAAGTTAACGGTAAATTATGTAAACAGAGGTAGGCACCCAGCGCCATCTATTGAGTGATCCAATATGCAAGTAAATTTCTATTTTTATTTAAGCCAAAAGATTAATCCCAAACCATACCTTGTTTAATTAAAAAATTGACATTACAGTAATTTCTAGGAAAATCATTTTTAATTAAATTTTTAAGGAGGATATTTGATGCTTCAATATAAGAATTTTTATTATTGCAAACCCTTTTGATCCTGTTAACTTGTGAGAAAATAAGATTTTTGAAAATTTTAGAGTTTAGATTGGAATGGTAGTTACATAGTTTTGTTATTTTAAAGTTGAAATCATCCCTTTTATCGTATATACCAACTATTGTTTTATCATTAGCAATTTCGATTTTTAAATCTAGAAAGGTAGCCTCAAGTTGATTTATATTTGTATCTTTTAGAATTAAATCTTTTGGATAGCAATTAGTAATAATATTAGTATTGTCGAAGTTAATCAAAAGTAGGTCATCAATATATCTCCACCCGTTTATTAAATTATATTTAATTATTTTTTTCTCATAGTAATGCAGGAAAATATTAGCTAAAGCACTTGAGAAAGTTGTCCCCATTGGAATGCCCTTGACTTGTTTATAAAAATTAATACCATTAAACACGTAATTTTCAGTAATATTAAAATTACATAACTCAAGCCAGTTATTTTTAGGAATGATATTTTCATTTAAATATTCGTCATAAATAAAAGTGCAGACCTTTATTAATTTTTCATGAGGTATATTAGTGTATAAATTTTCGAAATCAAAAGTATTAAGTTTATTAATGTTGTTATCTTTAAGAAAATCCAATACTTCTTTGTTACTAGAAATAATAAAGTTGTCTTCATTTTTTATTTTGTCCAGGATAATTTTTAAGTATTTAAAGAAATGTTTACCCGTATAGTAATTATAACTACCAGTGCTACAGGTTACGAATCTGAATTTTAATGGATTTTTATGAAATTTAACTGTTGGGAATAAATAAGGATAGTTAAGAGAGCAAGTCTTAGTTTTGGTTTTTTTTTGCGAAAGCTAGCATTCTTTTATCTAATTCCTTTTTTCCGGTGTTCTTTAACATATAAGTTGCATTAGAGTTATATTCATTAATTAAAAGTTCTTTATAATAATATTTACAAATTAAACAGAAATTATTTGCTGATTTATCTATTACTGTAATAACAAATTTTTCTTTTAAATTTTTTATTTCATTTTTTAATGTTTTACTAAAATAAATCCCACGTTCTTTAGATCTGTCAAAATCAGTAATATATATATAACCAATCTAAAGTAAGAAAAAGTTTGAAAACGAAACTAAAATGAAAACGAAACAAAACAGTTTCGAAATCTCAACTAAAATTTATTACCTATTTAAACTAAAACCAAAAAGGAACTTCATAGTATTTAGAGAGCGCAATTGCAGCTACTTCTAAAACACAGATGAATTGATACAAAAGTATTAGAATCAAGTTAATAGGAAAAACAAAAATCAAATAAAAATTAAACCAAAAAAATTATTAAAAAAATATTAAAAAAGAATCCGGCCTGAAGACTTTTTCAAGGGTCACCCTCAGGCAGGGATTCAAATAAAGGGATTTTTTCTTCTAATAATTCAAATAAAGGAAAAAATCCCTTTATTTGAATCCCTGCCTGAGGGTGACCCTTGAAAAAGTCTTCAGGCCGGATTCTTTTTTAATATTTTTTTAATAATTTTTTTGGTTTAATTTTTATTTGATTTTTGTTTTTCCTATTAACTTGATTCTAATACTTTTGTATATATATATATATATATATATATATATATATATATATATATATATATATATATATATATATATATATATATATCTTATTTGTGATTTCGATTATATTGTTGTTTATTTTAATAACTTATCTTTTTCCTTTTCCTCACTCTCAAAAATCATCAAGGAATCCATTTTTTTAAAAATTTGATTGTTATAAGTTATCATTTTGTATACTTTGTAGATAAAAGGTTTATATATATACTTGTATCTAAAATAATTTTGTATATTTTAAAATTCATATATCACAGTCAAGTTTTAAGCATTTTAAAACTTTCCTGGTTTTTCTGGTTATATAAACTTTTCCTGGTTTTTTTCATATAATTTCTATAAGAAAAATTATTCTCTACAATATAATTAATCGCCTTCATTGTATTTCAATTTCTTTAGTTTTCTGGGCCTTCTTTTCTTTTTCTTACTTGAATTCTCTCCTCCGAGGGGACCAAATAATGATCTAAAACTAATTGGTAACGATGAACCTCGTGAGAGCTGGATGAGTTAAAAGAAAGAAGTGTAGTTACAGTTCGTTAGTGGATATTTTATATAACAGAAAATATTATTACGAATTTTTGTATGGATAGTCATATGGAATCCTTCAAAATAAAGATTTAATAAGTATATTTCATATCGAGTGTTGTTAATGAGGTAATATGAAGAAAATATTTACATATTCGCTTTAATTTGTTTAATAAATATTCAAAAAACATATCGTTTGTGTAAACTTTCATATATAGAAAACATTTAGATTAGTAGGTATAATTGGTAATCTATAATCACCTTGCGTCTTGCATATCTTTGTAAATTCTTTATATTTAAACTAAATTATATTTAATTTTTCCTATCATAATTATTTTTGCATAACGTTGATAACTGTCAGATTAATTCACATGATAACTAAAAGAAATTAAGATAAATATGTTAAATATGTAGTATAAAGTTATCCAAAGACATTTTCCTACTATGTTCCTGTTTGATAACAAAGTGGTTTCGTTATATCTTATACAATATAATTATTTCACTGCTTTGAAACACAAAAGAGCCTCTTCTACATCATATATAGTTTAATTACTAATACCTCCTGAAATCTCTTCTCTGTAGTGATTATTTGTTCGAGGCAAGTATTGTTTAATGGAAGTCCAAACCATGAAACTCACAGGATATGGAATTTTCCCCTTTATGTATCTCAAATTATTCAACTAAGCAGGAACTCTGTCACTGTAGATGAAATTACCCAATGCAACGATAAAAGCTTCAGGAGGATGATCCTGTGCTTTTAGTTTCATTTTAAAGCATGCTTCATTAATTTAATCAGTGCCGCGGGCTCGCTAATTGCTACCGAACTGTCAAAATCGATAGGCACATATAAGATGATTCCGTTACAATTAGACAAGGACATCTCGAATGGAATGAAGCATACTTCAATCCTGTTTAATTCAATTCCTTTGTAATAAATTTCATATAAATGTAATGCAGTAAATATTTCGAAGCAAGTATTACATTATAAAGTTATTCGAGCCATTTTTTATTATAATGATAGGATAATGATAAATAGGTTTATAACATGCAGCTCGGAGAATTTTTTCCTAAAATGTCTTGTGTTGTTTGAAAAATGTTTAATAGTAAAACAATAATGTGACACCGCATCTCATGTTTGCAGAAGAATATCATAGAGGAGAGAGGAGAGAAATGAAAAATGAATTAGTTTATGCTCACATTATCCAAATTTAAGCACCTTACAGATACTACTAGCGCTCTTGAATGCTATACGCAGTTACGCTGTTTTTTCTTAAATGATGTTTTGACTTCCGTAATGGAATTTTCAGTCTACATATCAAGATTTTGCTGATTAACCTATAACATATTTAATTATTCTTCGTTATATATATATATATATATATATATATATATATATATATATTATTACCTTACAAAATCTATATTTTATAATCCCTATTTATATCTTATTCTAATTTATTCTATCAAAACCTAAATTTTTTTAATGCAGCAATTTGCAGCAAGATGACTGAAATAAACTGAAACGATGGTGTCAATTAGTCTGATATGCTTCCTATTGTTTTCTTCTATTTGGCGTTTCCATGCATTTATCACTTACTTTGTTCGATTACATAACATAATTTACAAACGATTTATATACCATACTATAAACTGCATATATCTACATTTCATGTTTTATAGTTACACCTTCGGAATTTGTGTTATTTCCCAAAGAAGTACTTCAGACACAAACTATACATTTCAACCAACAAAGGTAAGAGGAAAAAAAGAAGTTTTGTTACTAATTTTTTTTCCTGGCACTCATAATATAAGGTGGAACTTCCTAAGAATGTGCAACTCAGTTCCTGCATATGTTGTGAAAAATATTTTGATCATTTGCAGGAAATTAGAAAAGAACGTTCCAAAATATAACTGTAGCGTAAGAGATATTAATACTTTTATAAAGTGTTCATAATTTTGTTTCATTGTGTTCATAATTGTATTAATATGTTCATAATTTTCTAATAAATAATATCTATTTGATTTATATTAATTTATTATGACCTGGACTTTTTAAACATGCTGTCTTTTTTTTATATATATTTTACTAAAAGACATTAATTTATGAGTGTATAATGTGTAATCAGTATGTAATATTTAATCGGTGATAGTTTTTACTTAATCAATGTCTTTTATTTTCTAATATAGTCAATGTTACTGTTTGTTATTTTGCTCGAAGTCGAAATCATCTCGTTCCAGTAATGAAACAAAATAATATTTTTATATTACTTTAAAAAAAAATATTACGTAATATTGATAATATCAAAATAAAAAAAAAATATTGAAAATGTACAATACCAGAAAATACCATTTAAACAATATATGAAAAGAAAAAAAAAATCACAAAAATTGAATTATAGCTATGTTATAATCTAGCCTTTGTTTTCGATTTAAATTATTGTGAAATGTTATTAGATAATTCACTCCTATGACCTTAAAGAACCAATTAAATTTTAATTGCCATGGTATATATTTTCTAATTCATGTCGCCATCAACAATACCTTCCTATTCCTCCGATAAACTGAGAACGTTCTAAAGAGAAACTTGCAACAATAGAAGAAAATCATTCTATCAAAAAAAAAATTCAAATGTATGTTCAACATTGAAGTATACTGTTAAAAATTATGTAAAAAAATGTTTTCTGAAAATTTCAAATCCCAGTGTAATATTATATATCAAGCAAATCAGTACTATTAAAAGGTGAGTTATTTATTTTTTAAATATTTTTGCGCTGTAAATAATGCTGAAAAACTGTAAAAGCTTGCTTTATTTCATTTAAGTAATTACATTAACTACTTTTAATAAAACTCTTCGAAATATGCAAATCCAACCACCAAAATATATTTACACCAAAATTCTTAGATGCAAATCGAGACCTCTAAAATGCGCAGCCACAAACAAAACCATATATAAATATCCTTTATTAATAATAGGGGCTGCATTCGATATTTAAGTATAAAAATAAACGTAAAATACAAAATAATTTATACAGTAAATCATGAGTAACAAACACCAAACATAACTCGTTAGAAGACAAAAATAAGATTCATGAAAAGAATGTTTTTGCTATTGATTTCTGATTTTGAGATACCATTTTCTTGTTTCCTTAAGCTCAAGCATTCATGAATTTTGAAGTAAAACTATGGAACAAAAAAAAAATTGTTTTAAACCTTATTTTCCTATTTCAGTTAATGCAATACTTCCTGAAGAGATTGTTAGGAGAAATTTTGTCAACAAAGAGTAAAAGAAAGTGTTTTTATTCTAGATTTTTTATCGCAATGATTAGCCAAACATTTTAACTTTATTCTGAAGATTTCTGCACATGTTTGAAATAAATTTTCCTTATAGGACCAATCAAAATGACTTTCTTGAATTGAATCAAATCGGATGTTCTTGCATTCTTTATCAATCTGGTGTCAGTTTAAAAAAACATCAATTAAGGATTTTCTTGGTTATGAATATGAATCAATTTTTTTCCTTCGATAAGAACTATTAATGAAAATAATATTTCTTTATTAATTATGATTTATTTTGTAATCAGTTTATTTTCTATTTGCAAATTACATCTGAAATTATCATTAAAAATACCTAAAAATCAATACCATAAAACGACAGTGAATTCTTTGTATGATCACCCCCCAGGATCACGAGATTTTTAGTAGATGTTATTGATTTTTTTTCAGAATTTTTCGTCTTAATACTCTGAGCTGGCAGTACTTGATTCCATGTGTGAGCATCATCGGTTACCACCCATTAAAAGTTTTTTATGTTTCTAAAGGATCGTCTCTTGTCTTGCATAATGTTAAACACAATCTGTCATTTTTATTATTAATTATATTACTAGGTGGAGATGCTTCCTTTCATTCCATCCCTTATAGACAATATTTTTTTTTGTTATTTAAATGTACAAAACATGTTATGCGTCTTAAAATAATTTGCTATTGTTTGGGTAACATGTTTTTTAAAGGCTGTCGTTCTTCTCAGGCAATAATTAAATATATACATTGAAAAAATTGGTGGCATTATTAGTTTATTGGAGGGTAAACATAGATCAAAAGTGCGTTGAGTTGTGTTTAACACTGTTCTTGAACTTAGAAAAAATTGGATTGTAATTTTGTGAATTGAGCTTTAGTTAACCACGAGATTAAACATGCTTTTTCGTTTAAAGGTTATATTATTAACTTCATTCATACCAGCTTAATGAAATAAAACATAAGTTGTTGAATTTTTATTGTATTTATATTTCATTTTTGTGAGTTATTCCTAATCCTACTTTGCATGTATCCGTTAGTTTTTTAATGAATTTTTCCAGTGGTTTTTGATTAAATTTTCACGTATTGATTTTTATATATTTTCCAGTTTTCTCCTTTATACATCAACTATATTCTAAAACCTTAATTATAATTTTCCGAACTTCTAATTATGATGAGAAAGGTTTCCTCTTATATGTAATGACTTGATTTTTTTTAGTATCTTCATAAATATATATCTTTATGAATCTTTATAAAATCATCCTTTATATCCACCATGTAACATTTGAAACTGAACAGTGTTAATGTCAGGAAAATAAATCAGAGCTCTATTTCTCGACTGGACTATCATGAACACATATGTATCACTGGAGGTAAAAATGAATTCAAAGTCAAATCATTGTCGTTGATATATGCAGGAGATCAAGAATGTCATCTATAAATGTAGTCGGAAGAAGAAGACCTTCATCTTAAGCAGAAGGGATCTGACAATGGAAATGAAAGAAAAATTATCCAGATAAAAAATAATACATATTTTAACGAACTCACAAAATCGATAACACACTTTATCAATATTAACATGGCATGAATTGATATTTTACAGAAATCCTTTATACTACTATACTTTAAACACATATTGGATTTCAAGGATAAGCATATGTTTTATATATATTCTTTCTTTGTACTAAATCTTTAATAAAAGAAAGCATGTTTAGATATTTTCTACTAATTAATGTTAATTAGAAATAAATAAAAAAAATCAACAGTAAAGTTTACTTAATAAATTAATTATATACAGATTTCCATTCATAAATGGAAATTCTTGGTTTATAAAAATATTATGAGACTCAAAAAGATTTATTTCGGAGAAAGTTTCATAAACAATACATAACTAAAAACTTTTAAAGAATTTTATGGACATTTAAAATTTTTTTTCCAGCTATGAGTGGTGGCTTTAGTCTTTTTTAAAACAAAACAGAGCAAGTTTTAAAATATTTGCATCTAATAAAAGAGAAAGGGATGGGAGGGGAGGGAGGGAAGTCAATTTTCCAATTCAACGAAGTAATTTTCAGGGAATGTAGAAAAAAAAAATTAACGTTTTCATTACGATTATTAACAAATATCTCGATAAATGATCAAGAAAGTAGCGTACCAAATTGCTAATAAAAGTGTACAGTATATTGATATATTTGAATTCTAGCGGCCATTTTCTACTCTTTCTGTAAAGCTAAATCGCCATATTTTACAAAATAAGATCATCTTATTTTATTGAAGGGCCATTTTTGAAATATTGCTTGCACTCTCTTTATGGGGAAATAAAAAAAAATGAGTATCATTTATTTTTCCATGGAATGTATCATTTTATCGGAAAAACAGTCAATAAACTTACAGTGAAGCTCTGGATTGACAATTTTATAACAAAAAAAAAAAAGATGAAGACCGGCTATTTTTCAGATGTATTATTTTTTAAAGTAAAATAATAGTCTTATAAATAAAAATTTTAATTATTAATTGAATAAAATTTTAATCATAAGAATCATTATATTTTTCTTCCTAAATAAATATTTGTGCGGATCTGTTCTTTGCTGTTTTGAAATCTGTAAATTTGCTAAGTGAAGATCAAGTAAGTAATCTACGATTTGATTGATTTTTGTTTGCATTAAAAGTAAAATTCATTTATAAACTTCAAAAAATAACGCTTTATCTAACATATTAACTCAATTGATTCAGTAGATATTTTTTTCCTCTAATTTCCATTAATTTTGATCACTGTTGATGATTTCACTCCGATGGAACAGACAGCATTAACAACAAATTAAATAAAGTCTATTCAACCCAAACCTAAGCCGATATATTTTTTTTTGTTTTGTTTTTCTGATTAATTCAAACTTTTTTAAGGAAATGAAATCGTTGAGAAAAAGAGATGAATTCGTAGTATTTATGCATTATTTGCCTGTATACTAATTCAAACATAAAAAATTGTTTTAATTTTCGAAGCAAAGACCTATTTTCACTCTAACGAGGAATTAACAAGTAATCAGCAAGTTAAATAGGTAATATGAGAAATAGAGTAATTTTCCTCATCATAATGAATTGGCATATTTAATAAGCTTGTTTCCTTAACTGTTGAGATTAGATATAGACTTCCATTTACAAACATTCATTAAATAAGGTACCCAAATACATAAAAATACGGTAGCTATTGTAGAGCAGGTTAGTAAAAATTACAAAAATTAAATTTTTATTTCCCCTCCATTGCGAAGAAATAAGTATGATTTTTTTTCTTACGTTTATCTATATGAATACAAAACTATATGAATCTATCTGTGAATTTAATTTTTGTAATTTGTTTTATTGTTGCTTTGTACTGAAAGCAAACAACCGAAGTGTTTTCATCCATTTGCGTAATGAAACTTATTAATTTCAAGTATATAATCAGCTTCAATATTATTATATTTAATTAGGGAAATAAAAACTTGTTTCACTTTTTTGGGACATCCAGTATATTCTAAAGTTCTAAAGATGTCAATGAATATATTTATTAGATTATGCGCAAGTTACATGATTTATTTTTTTGAAATGTGGAATCAACAAAAAATTAAGTTTTAGTAATATACCAGGGCATTTAATACATTACCGTTTCAGAATCATTAAAGTGTTTTAAATGTCAAAGATATTAAATAAATAACATATTTAATAGTTATCAGTACATTTTTTTCTTGAAATATCTTCATTATTTTTAGCAATTTTTTATAATTTTATTAGATAGAACATTTAGTTCTGAACAATTTCATTCAAATTAGTAGAGTGATATTGGACTGCCAATCTGGATATTGCGATATAAGTTCAGAAGCGTTGTGACTGTTGGATTTTAGATTTAGACGATTCCAATCTTGCTTACATTTTAAAGGGTACATAAAAAAATAATTATCATTAAATTATCTACTTTACAGATAGAAAAAATAATTTAAAGATTGAATTAATTTTTACGCCTTTTAACGAATTAATTTGGTTAATAGAAAGATCACCAATATAATCATCACACTCTTCTCACTAGTGTTACTGTTACTTATGGTATGAGGTATTATTTAAAAAAAAAAACTTTAGTGATTCTTATAAACTTCTAGAAAATGATTTTTTACAAGTTTCATGTTAAATGTGAGAAAGTATTTGCTATTCTTAAATAAATCATATATTAGGATAGTTAAAAATAAAGATTTCTGTTAACAATAAAGTTTCTGTGTGCTATTTTAAGAAGAATTTCTTTCAGAGTGTATATTGAAACCGCAACCATTTCTTACAAAAATTGAATTGTAATAGACCTGATTGTTTTTATTTTTTCGATGAAATGATGCAGAATTTTGCATGTTTGGAACCTATGATATGATGAAGCCAATCATTTGCCATTGTGTATGGAAACTCGCTTCTTACAATGAATTATTTTATAAAAAATAAGATATAGATTCGAGTTACAATTATTGAAGAAACTGAAAGTGCTTAAAATAATAAATACTTTATTGCGTTATTTTGTCAAATAATACATGTATGCATTTAGCAAAATATAAAATAATTATTGAAATGTTACTTGCATTAATATGAAAATGACATATGTATACATATAATGTAATATGTATGTATTGTAATTTCACTTCTTGTTTCTTCATGTAATCAACGAATATAAGAAATTGAATTTTTGTTTTGTTTTCAATAGTAGAAGAAAATTAAGTGATTAAATACCAGATGAAAAAAATGAAAACTATTTTCTACTCATTTCAGTGCTCAGTTAAAAATTATTCAAAAAGATATTTAGAACGTTGGCAAAATTCTGTAATAAATACACGACAAATAAATTTATATGTCACTAAAACGATTTAAATATTTTACATGGTGAAAAATATAGATTAACAATAATATTTTCGTACGTAAACTGCGGCAAAAAGGACAAAATCTTGATTAAAATTGAATTATTTAAAATATTATTCAAATTATAAAAAAAATATTCTATTTTATATTTGTACAATTAGGCACTGTAGGTTATTGCCTGACCTAAAGATCGGCAACATACATACACATTTTCTCTTATTATTAGTTATTATTAGTAAGTATATAAAATATAATTATATACCTTTATATTCTATTCTGCAAAGTGATGGAAGTATAATGAATGAAAAAAAAAAAACCCGAATTTTAAACTTTGTTATTTTAAATTATGGATAACTGCAAGAGCTAAAATCTAAAATAAAACATTTCACGAATAAGAAATTTAGAATGTCGTAGAAGGCATTTTAATTCTTCAATATATTTTAGAATAACTAGAAACTGAACTTCTTTAATGAAAAATTCTCAAATACATTAAGCTGTATTAAACATTAACAAAAAAAAAAACTTTATTATAATCATAATTGTATGCAACACATTAGTACATCTATTTCTTTAATACAATTCTGAAAGTTCTGTTAGCTACAGTAAAGATTTAATGAAGAAAAAGATGATCATTTTTTTAATTTATCCATTTTTAAACAGTTTGCCTTTTTATGTAGCATAATACGGCTCATAAAAATGTATTACTGTTCTCCTATTTTAAATGTTATACGTTAGTTTTTATATCAGAATTTTTTTTTTTTGAATAATCTTCTATAATGTTACGTAAATTATATGTTCTGTGTTGCATAAAGCATGTCAATTTGGAATTAATTAATTTTTTTCTTCTATTTTCTTTATCCGCTTCTTTCTATTCATTTTTATGATTCAAAAACAGAACGCCTATATAAATTGAAGTTTATCCAAATTCAATTTAATAATATTCATTATTTTAAAATGACCGTATTGTATAGATTTGCTTAATATAATGAATACAACGATGCAAAGTTTGCAAAATATTACATATCTACTGGAGCACCATTGAAAAATAGAAATAATTTGAGGCTTTGTTGAAGATACCATTAAGACACTATTGCATGTAAACGGTTTAATTGGAATGTTTAGCTACCAATTAGCCAAGTCAACTGGAAAATAATAAAAGAAGGCACCAAGAAAGCTATAAAAACCACAACCAGTGAATACATATAGAAAAAGTTAGCTACAAGGGTTCTTGAGATTTTTTTAAATATATTGGAAGTAAAAAAGATATCCTTTTCTCATTTGAATGCTGTTAAAAGCCAAATACAAAATATAATTTTTAAAACATATCTTTTGTATAAAATATATGAAAAATTAAATTTACCATCACAATCATCTATTTCATTACAATTAAAAAAATTCAGTAGAAATGCTACCTCCAAATAGCTTCCAATAACGAAATCTAATTCAATAAAATGGTAGTAACTCTTGATGGCACAACTTCTTTCAAATGAAAATTCATGAAATTTAACAAATAGCTTTTGCAACTATTGAAATAGAATGATATCTTTTCAGAATATATTCTCCTAATCAGCTAAAACGTTTTCATTTTAGAAATCCAAGAAATATTTGCTTGTATAGAAGTAGAATAATTAAGCATTTTTTTTTTATTAAAAATGGAATGGATTTCTATCTGAAAGAGTTAAATTTATTTGTGCCATCGAGAGAATTTTCATTTATTAAGTGCATTAAGAATATTAATATAGAATCTGGCAATATTTCTATTCGAAATAATCATCTCAAATGTTTTACAGCAATATTCCACTAAAATATGAGTCGTAATCCTGAGCAACAGAAACATGGCTATGAAAAAGTGTTTAATTCTTGGATTTGTAAAATTCATTTTGGCGTTCACTGGAATTTATGCAACAAACAAAAAAATGTGGCTTTATACATCGGCAATAATTTTTCACATAATAAGAATCCTTCAGTCACTTAAATTTGCATCTTGCTTATATGTTAAGCAAAATATGGGAGAACATCAAGTTACAGTTCTTGTAAATCATATTATCATTTTAATACACTGGTGGGGTTTATATGCAAAACATAAAAAGATACTGCGACTTGTTGAAGATTTATCAAATAAACTCAGTTTGCGACAGAAAAGGAAGTTAATTCTACTATTTTTTAGCAGTCCTCTACTTTATCCTTTCTGGCAATATATGCTTCTAAGATTATCCAAGCACGAAAAGGATAAATACATATGCGAAGGCATATGGAAAATACCCGATTCCTGGTCATTTTCATTATTAATTAATTTCACAGACTTTATAATAATTCACACGATATATAGTGGATTTTTCGTTTCTGCATTGTTATATTGCTTAATCTGTGCCTTGATCTTACATACAAGTGGGAAATTACCAAGGACGATTTTGTCATGTGATCTCTTTAAACAATGGAAGAAGTGTCAGCTTACACTTGAAGCTATAAGAAAACTGGAACATTCCATGTCATTTTTAATCTTCATCGTTTTCTTTAAAATAAGCGAACAAGCCCTTTTTTCAGTTTTAATGATGCGAAAAAATGCTACGCAAAATTTTCCTAACACCTTTATCATTTTAAGCGTCGTGCAAATGATAATGTGGTTCGTTTTGGTCGTATGTCTTGCCGATTTGGTCCAGAAACGCTTTTCAGAGACAATTGATAATTTGCTACACAGTAAAAAAACGTGTACGCAGTTAGAAATAGATAACATATTATATAAGCGAATGATGAATTACAGCAAACTTACAGCATGGGGTATGTTTATAATAAACCGAAATATAGTGTTAACTTTTATGGCGACACTTACAACGTATGCTGTTCTTGTATATGATCACTAACCAGTTATTCGTCAATGTTGCGATAACGAAATAATTTCGAATAAACATTAATTTTTATTTCAATAATTGAAGTAAGTAAATTATGAAATCTTTAATAAATTTTTTGTATAATAAATTAATATAATACATTTTAATAATGTAAATGCAAATGTATTGTAATTATAATGTGATGTAATTGCATTGTAATGTAATGTAATTGTATTGTAATATAATGTGATGTAATTGCATTGTAATGTAATGTAATTCTATTGTAATAAAATGTAATTGTAATGTAATGTAAATGTATTGTAATTAATTTATTAAAGAAATTTATTAATACATACATTAATATAATACATTTATTATATACACACAATTTGTTATATTTATGCGGTGACAGATCTACTACCATTTTATGTATTTCAGAATTCATCATTGAATTTTCTTACCTAAATACACTAATTTTTTTTAAACTACAGACTTCAAAATTATATTATAGAATTGAATAAAAAGCCTTGGAAACTGTTTAACACAAAAATTGAAATTTATAATTCTTAGGACAAAATTCATCTATTCTACTGGTGGTAAAATTTTAGAAGTACTTCATTTCTGAACATATAAACACAAAATGAAATAGATCCATTGCTTGAAAACTCTAGCTCTTTTTTTAAAACTGTGTTTTTTTGAAATTCTAAATCTCTTACCAAAAGTGAAAATAAAATACAAAGTGAAGGGTTAAACAGCAATGAAGGCATTAATTGCATATTAGAAAATGAAATTAATGTCAAAACGTGAATACCATTTCGCAAGTGTTTATCTTTTCTCCTCTCTGATAATATGTTTTAAGCACTTTTTACTTCTGTTTACATTCAGTTTTAATTTATATTTTTGCTAATATATTTTTCTTTTATTTGTATATTATCATGTATTTTTCAATATTTACTTTGTGTAACATACATTGTGTATACATATGCATCTATGGCATTATGAATTATATGAAATAAATTTTAAAAAAAATGTACTCGTGGGACAAAAACTTCCATGAGCTATTGAAATGTAAATATACGTACACACACACACACACACACACACACACACACACACACACACACACACACACACACACACACACACACACACACACACACACACACATGTATATATATATCAATGATAATTTGTTATTACAATGAAAATGTCAAAAGATTTATTAAAATTTAAAAATGTTTTATCTCTGAAATTCAAATTTTTATCAAGTATTTTTATGAGTTATAAACTCTTTTATATATTTGTTTTCGCATTTATATTATGAATTAAAATATTTTTTCATGATTTTTTTTATTTTAAAAATATTTTCCACGTTTATTTTAATTCAATCATACATGATTAAAGGTAAGTAAAAGTTACGTACATTTAGATTCTATTTTGCAAGAGTAAAAATAAAATTCATTTTAACCGAAACTGAATATAAGCTTCACTGAATTATTTGTGAAATTTTTAACAACTTACAAAAATTCATATATTTTAAATTCTCTCTTTCTTCTCTTCTTAAATACTATTAATTAATTTGAAGTAAAAACTTTGACACTAATGGTAGTAATTATAAAAAGTGATTCTGCAATAGCTACGTATGAGCATTTGGAATTAAGGAATTCACATAAATTATAGCATTTGTAGATGTTAATTACTGTAATTATTATATTATTTTGCTAATATCAGTGACTATTTTATATGTTCTTTTAAGAAATTAAGCAATATATATATATATTGAATATTATAAAAGCAATATTATTTTACCGCAATGCAATATAGAATTTCTACGCAAAATATTATACTTAAATGGTGATAAACTAGCATATAACCACATAGTTAAAATTCACAAATGGATATATTAATTGTCAGATACCAAAAATTAGAAAACGCCTGAATAAGCGGTAAAACTGTATAAACATGTATACTGATGGTCCATAACCGAGCACATTCTTTTGAATGCCACACATGCTTTAATTATTTGTTCTATTTACAAAAGGAATTTGATATTTAAAGCATTGTACAAAATGCAATATTGTAGAATTTATCAATCAATAAATATTTTAGAAAAATAGTCAAATCTCTGTTATGAGAGCACATTCTGTTTTCAAAATTTGAATTCAATATTATCAAATCTAATTGTGCAACCGGTATGCTTCATATTGTATTAAAGGATTAAATGTTGCAGCAGCTGCATGATTACATTGCACAGACCAACATCAGTTCAAAGAACAAAAGGAATATATGTATTTGCCCAATTTTTCTTTACAGTTGGGAATCAATAAAATAACATCGTTATAATTCATTTTTGGAATATTTTATTACAGATACAAAAAAAAAACCCTTCCAAACACACTGATTTCTTTTGAGAATGTGATGAAAAGTATTCACTATTTTTTCTATTTTTATTGCATGTCTGAAAAGATTATTTTAACATAACTATTTAATATTATCGCCCCTAAAGAATTCCCATTAAATACTTGATTGTATTTCAAGGTAGCATTGAAATTTTCCTCTATACTATTAATATTATTTTTATATAACAGAACTAATCTTCCATTTTCTTTTCATAATCATGCAAATGTAATAAATTACTTGGAAGAATATTAGTCAAGATGTTAAAAAATTACTGAAAAAAAACGATTCGTTTTAAATGCATATTAATGTGCTTGGCAAATTATTTTTCCAGACATTAAGAAGTATTAGAAATAATAATGCGAATTTCATTTTTTTACTTTATTACAATCCAAATAGTAATTTTTTACTAAATTTATGGAACAAAAAGTAAAATACTTTGTGGAAAGAAAAAATTATTGGGAAAAAAAAATCGAAAATTAACACAATTAAACTAGATACATACAAACTTATACTGATACATATAAAAGATGTTAGATCCAGCATTTCATTCTTCAGCAAGAAAATTGAATCCTCTGTTAACTACCAGGAACGCACTAATAACTGACCGCAAGATGGAAGGATGTGGAATGTAATGCAATTAACGAAAGGTTTACACTGAAATATGATATACAAAAATAGAAATAATGAAATTTTACATATAAATGCTCGATTATTATTTAATTCATTTTTATGTCTTTTTTCTATGCTTCATTTTTTAAAATTCTTTTATTAAAAAATACCACATTACACTATTGCGTTTTAAATGTAATATAGATAGAACATTTCATATTTTAACATCATTGAAAAATAATGATGATATCTGTATATTGATATATATTTTAAGACAATTTTTTTATCAATATTGTAACATTTCTCTTTTATGGGTTTTTAATCCATTTTTATGAATGTATTTTTTCCTTCAAAATGTAAAATGGGCTATTAAACCGCTCATCTGATAAAAAATTCCACAACAAATTAGATGGATAACAGGAAATAAACAGTGACCAATTTATTTGACAATATTTAGGGTTTTTTTTTTATTTTTAAATAAATTATGTCCCTGTGTGATGTTGATGATCAAAGAGTAGGTACCTTCACAGTCATAATTCTTATACTTTGACAGCAGTTGAAAGTTATGAAGTCTATCCCAATTACTCTTGTGTTACTTGAAAATGGAATATTTTTAAAACAATACTAAATTAAATTACCTTATCGGAATTCTCATGTTCTTCAATTTTAATTATTCAATTTAAAAAATCTGCAGATTTTGTAGCCTTCATAATTTTACTAGACATATGATATAGTTCATAGTGACATAATGAATTCTCTAATTTTGAGGAAAAAAACAAAATGTGTATAAATGTTTTTATAAGATATTAATTGTGGAAATATTCATTTGTACTCATTTAATTAATCAATATATAATATGTTTTATTAGCTCATATTTAAAAAAATAATATATCGTTGGTAATGAAGCGGATTGTTGTAATATATATATATATATATATATATATATATATATATATATATATATATATATATATATATATATATATATATATATATATATATATATATATATATTACCATCGAAGCAACCTCTCATCGGAAAAAAATGAGTTGTTCCAGCAGGTTCGTATCATGATTTCAGATGTAATTCTCTAAATTCTATGAAACGAAGGCCTTAAACTTTGTCTTCATTCTGCAATCGAAATAAAGAAACCTACACCTATTCTATATAATTTATTACAGAATTCCTACACGAGAGGCACCGTTGAGACTCGACCTCGTGTTCTCTTGTTACAATACAGAAGATTTAACAAACTAGGCCGCGGCTGCAATTGTTTCTTCGAAATTCAATATAACATATCATTATCTATTTTTTGAAAAAGACCTATCAATTTTTGTCTTTTTTTTTATAAAATTGCATTATTTTTATACGAGATGCAATGACAAAATCTGTATTCGTGGTCTCTTGTTTACCAAACAAGCGCTTTAACCAATTAAAGCCACCGCACCTCAACAGGAGCTGCTTCGAAATACGATTTCGGATGTAATTCTCTATTTTTTGACAAAAGACAATGTTTAACTTTTTGTATTTTTTCATAAAGTCAAGTACAATACTTCCATACGAGAGGCACCGACGAGATTCGAACGCGAGATTTTCCGTTTACAAAGTCGGTGTTTTAACCAACTCAGCCACCCAGTCTCGACAAACGTAGCTTCTATATACAATTTCAGATATCATTCTCTAATTTTTGTGCAAGGGAAATTTTCAATTTCCTTTTTCGTATAATTAATCACAAAACTTTTATACAAGGAGATTCGAACGCGTGACCTTATGATTAGCAAACATGCGGTTTAATCAAATGAGCCACCGAAATATCATTTCATATATATTTCTCTCCATTTTGAGTAAACCTCACTTCTGGCTTTTTTAGAATGTCATATTTTATGTTCATAATAAATTTCAAAAGTATGAACATTACAGGACAGCACCGATGAGTTTAGAACTCGAGATCTTATATGTATTTACTACACATGTGGTTTAACCAACTGAGCTATTTCGTCTCTAAAATCGATGCTTCCATTTATGATTTCAGATATCATTCTTTGATTCTGATTCTTTGATTTATGATTTCAGATATACTCTTCACTTTAAAAAAAGATAGCATTTATTTTTTGTCTTATTTCATAAAAATAATTACAATACTTCTGTACGAAAGACACACATGAAATTCGACCTCTCTACCGCCTATACAATAGGCAGGCGCTTTAACCAACTAAATAGCAATGCCTCGACATAATAGAGCTGCTTCGAATCATGATTTATGGTACCATTCTCAAAATTTTTAGAAAAGACAGCTTTCTATTTGTGTATGTTTTTTCTGGAATTGAAATGTAGATGTCCACATGTATTTCATTAAAGCATTTACAATGATAGGCTGGGAAAACTTGGTAGATAGAGTGTTGGACTCGCATTCCTTGGGTAGTGAGTTCGAACTCAGGCCGACCTAAGACTCTCCGTGTCTAACTTGGCAGGTGCACTTATAAATCTGTCGTGGTCACAAAGTCTTCCTAGCCGAGACAATACTACTGGGGATACTGATTCAGAGGTGATGATTCTCTGATTCAGGTCTAAATTGGGATCTGTGGTTGAGTTAATGAGATGAATGAATGAAGTCCGCTCCGTGAAAAGGGTTGTGACTCATGAGCACTTAAGCTGTACTCTTGGTCTTAGATATCGCTACTGAAACAAGAGACGTTAAAAATCATGGCTTAAAATTGTTGAATTTGTCAGCGGGCTTGTCTATGACAAATGCCATAGGAAACAACAATAATTCCATACGAGAGGCACCGTTGGGATCTGAACTCATGATCTCCTGCTTAAAAGACAGGCGCTTTCAACAACTCAACTAGTAAGCCCCGTTTTAAGCACTAACACAATTTCATTTCACATAACTTTCTCCCTGTTTTAGTAAGATCGCTTTTTACTTTTTTAGAGTGTTAGATTTGAAGCTTATGATAAATTTCATTATATGAATGTTGTACGGAAAGCATCAATGAAATTCGAACTCATGATCTCCTGTTTAAGTAGAAGTAGTAGCTTTAATCCATAAGGTGGTTATAATTAAACTTCCACTATAAACAGCATCCTGCAACGCAAACGGGTGAATGAACCGCAACGAAATGTAGTGTAAAGACTACACAAGATGCGCTCACGGAATTTCGAAAAAATAATTTGTTCCAAAATGTCCACCAGAGGGCGTATTTTCCGAAAAAAACATTAAATTTAACGCAATAAACTACAAAAACGGAATACAGAAACAATATTAACATTTACTGACTAGTTTCAGATCACCTTGTCATCGAACCATATTAAGTACGGAAAAAAATAATAGTGCGCTATTTGAGAAAAACAGTTAGATTTGCAGAATCAAAAATAGATTAGGGCGATATTGCACAAAAGGAGCAGATGTTAATCATGTCCAGGATGATGTAGGGAATGGTGCTACATGTAACCATCCTCATTCACCTACAAAATTTAAATTCAATGGACAGTGTGGTCAACAGCAGATCGTAACTCATCAGTTGTGATGCTTCGCGCATGAAGCGTTATGGAGTTCTTTAAGTGATTGAATGTCGCAACAAGATACCGTCATCATTACAGCCGAAAACATCGAGATAAAACATGACAACGACTGCAAACGTTTCTGACCCTAACCTATTTTGCATAAAGCTTCCTCTTCTTCGCAAGCATGCAAATCTCGACATTTGTTTCCTACAATTGGCAGCTTTTCCCGGTTTTAAATTTGATTACTCATAACTCTTGTTCTGGATATATATATATATATATATATATATATATATATATATATATATATATATATATATATATATATATATATATATATATATAATTTTCAGAGGCAGGAGATATATTTTCATTATACGGTATTTGTAAATGCATCAGAAGCGTTTTTCGAGGTTGTAAGTGATTATTTTAAAATGAATGAGTTCTCTGAAACAGTCTTTCATCAACATTAATATCTATCAATCTATTACTTGTCCTGGTGGTACATAGAAATAACTAATGATGAAATAAACTAATTTTCATCTGGTATTATTAAAACCATTTTTCATATGTCGTTTGAAGTCGGTAATCTTCAAATGAATTTCCAGTTACTATTTGTATTAGGTAATAATTTATATGCTCAAAAAGTTATAACATTCAATTAAATATATCTACTGACTGATGATTTATATTTCCTATTAGTTAATATATTTTATTAGTAGATAATTATGGACTGCTTTATAGTTTAAAAGTTAATTCCTTAATTTTTACACAGCGTACCTTTCTATTTATGGCTTTGAAACAACCTTTTATGAGTACTAAAATTATTCATGTTATTCTTCTTATTATTATAAAAGTTCGACTCAGACAAATAATAATAATCGACTTCTAAATCCATTATAATCCTGTAAATTTTAGGTAGATTCCTTTTAGATTATTACGAGTGTTTATAACCTGTTTTCTTTTATTTTTATTTATATCATTTTCCTTCATATACGTTTTTTTTTTTTTTCATTTAAACCTTTTATTTTCAGCACCTTTGTAATTAGCAAATGTTTATTTTCTAATATTTTTATATTAATGAAACATATTTATTCAACTCAAACAAATAAATACCATCACTGAAATTAAAATGAAGTAAATTGCTGATGAATGGTATTCCTGAAATATTTTTAAGAATACAGTAAAATTCCATATTATCTTCTGTCTGATTTGTTATATTTATTAATACATTTTAAAGCTTTCTAAATTATAATTTTTATTAATTTTCCTTAGGCACAAATTAAATACATAGCAGAACACAGTCAATTTTTTTTCTTATTGATTCTTTTGTAAGCCTAAAATATAGGCAGAAATTGTAACTTTTCCTGTTATCTATTTTGTTTATTTTAAGTAAGTAAAGTATGGAAGAGCTTCTACATATACATATCTAATGCTTATATATAAAACACTCACCTAATTCAATAATATTTAAATGATTAATTGCATTGTTTATTTTATTATATGCATAACTAAATGACGAAAGAAAATTCTTCATTATCGGCATTAAAATTGGTGTATGTCTTTTTATACTACTTTGTGCTAATACTTTTTAACATATTTATATTTAAAGGTTGGCATTCCATCTATAAATTACGCCTAGCATGATGAAAATATTGTAAAAGACCCTCAAAAATATAAAACTTTGTATCCTGAGCTGCTATTTTGATAAGTACTTGATTTATAAGTAATTGATACTTGATAGAATTTTTTTTAAATTTTAAACTAAATTTTTAATAAAAAATAATCAACATTTTAGAGTTTTTCTCGATAATTTCGAAAGGATATTACTGAAAAAATTATTTAAATTCTTGAAAAGACGATTTTTTGTACTTTTAAAGTTGAATGGAAATATTATATCAGGTTTTTATGGATAAAAGGTATGGTATTCTTAATTTAATCAGATATTTTCGTGTATGAAAAGAAATTTAATTACTATTGAATTAAAATGTTAACATAATTATTATATTTTACTCATGTAAAAGAGCGGTGGAGTTGAAAGTAAGCTCTGGATTTGAAATTTTCATACAACTACTTGTGTAATTTTATGATAACCTAACATAAATATACAATACAAAACAAACAAATAATATTCTTTAAAATTTCTTAATAAAACCTAATTTGTATGGTAGGATTTAAAAAAAATAAATTTCTTAGAATTTCATGAAAGATGTAAAAAAAACAGTTCAGTTTACCGTATCTGGTAAATATAAAACAACTTTAATACCACTTGTAACGAGACTATAATTATCAATTTAGAAACAGAAAGTCAACTTTTGTGAAAGACTGATTGTTTCTTTGTTTAGAGGTCACATTTGACAAGATAATGCCAATCAGATTATCAATTTGTAAAAATCTATATGTGTAATACATCACAAGTATTCTCATTGAATTTGTAATCTACATTCCCAAAGTATTAAAATATGAATACAATGAATTTAAATACTTAAAATCTTTCCCACAAGGCTTCAAATGTATGAATAAAAATATTGTAATAAACACCAATTAAATGAAATCAGCAATGGTTTTCACACTTGAAAAGTTGTTTAAAGACTCTATATTTGTATTATAGGTATTTGATTAAAAATTTTGATTCACAATTTCATTGAATATGCTTTTAGTCATGATAAAAGTGAAATGTAATCAAATATGATTCATAAATATTTTTGCTATTAAAAAATGCATCTGCTTTATTCATTTATAAAAATAAAGCTGTAATAAAAGTGAATTCAAAAATGTATCATATTCTGATTAATTAATCAAATTTCCAAAATTAAAGGGAAACATTATCACATATTTCTATGAACAAAAGCGATGGTCTTCTTGGTTAAATAAGATTAGGAAATGTAATATTAATTTTTTTTATGTATTTACATTGTCTGATTAGGAACTCACTTTTGCTTTTAATAGTTTGATATATCTGATGCTTCCCTCTTCCTCTATTTTGATATTTATTTTATGTGAATTGATTAATGTTAAATCATTAAAATTAATTAATATAATACATAAAAACCCGAAACACAGAAATGTACATATATTACAATATATCCGATTATAATTCTTAGAGTAATTAAATAATATGACGTCAAAATCAAAATATTGATAAAAGCTAACTTGTTGTCATCTCTTCCAGTAAGCTGAAATGCAATTTATCTAAATACTTAGGGTACATTAAATTCTTTATTAAAATGTTACAGAATATTTGACAGGAATATGGCAGATATGGCGGAAGATTCCTTTGCTGAAATTCATAACAATAAATTAATCAGAGATTTGTTGAATGGAATTGAGCAATTGAATTCCATTTGTGTGACAAAACTTTGAATGAATAATAAAGGTCTATCAACTGAAATGACAGTTTTCATACAAATAAAATTATTTCCCCATGTTTAATGATATTTATGAAATAAATCTAGCTCTAAACTTTAAATTACTTTTCTCCGAAAAATGCATAGCCATTTCATACAGCATATCCTTTAGTAATATGCAATGAGATCTATTTTTGATACTTTTAAATTGTTAAATGAATTCTTACACAATATTATTCACTCGGTATAACAATAATGAATATCATTTGCTTCTCTCATCGCGTTGCGCCAACTTGAAATTATTTTTCACTTATCATTTACTTCATAATCATGCCTCAATCTCCCCTCATAGTAAATATGTATTTACACTTGGGACTGAGACAGCTAGTTCAATCATTTTTAATTTACGGATCATATGGTTCTTTCTGCAGTCATTTAAAAGTGTTTTGAATAAGATTTCAAAGCACTGATAAACGTCTACGGAATTATGGAAAGAAAAAAAAATAGATCTTCAGATAATCATTATATATACTGGTCTGCCTATTTAGAAAATTATTTATAATCGATAGGGAATTCAGCTAACATTTCTTTAAATTGTTTTTTTGTTTTTACATAGAACATTTTCATGTTTTATTTGATATTCTAGCTTATTGGGAATCGTCACTCTTAATTTATTGAAACCAAAACCGACAATTGGAGTTTGTATCTACTCTCTGTATCTGCATAAAGATAAATGATATTTCGTATTCTTTATACAAATCTACAATTTTTCTGATTATGATGAAAACTGACTCATTTGCTTTTCAACGCACTAAGAAAGTCATTGTTAACATACCAATATATTGTGGCTAGTTAAAATATAACATCAATTAAATAAATCCAAAGTAAAATGCAAAATACAACATTTTTATGCATATTATTTATTTTATTACATTTTTTTCTTAAATTTTAATACATTTTATATTCAATTTGATATACCCGCATATTCTATCAATAAACTAAGAGATGTATGTCTCGTTGTAAAGCAGCAATTCTCATATCAGATCTATAAATGCGTTTAAAAAAAGCAAGAAAATTATAAAAATCATTTGTAATATTCTCTTAGGCATAATATTAGTTAAGTAAAGCGAATTTTCAAATAATTTAATCTCAATAATGAAACTTTGGTTCTTCATTCTTCTTGTAAGTTATTAATGTGGACACACAAATTATTTTTAAAGTTTAATAGATTCTAACTAATCACCAAAGTAAAAAATAAAATGCATTTATAGAATACATAGGTATTGTGCATATTAAAAATATTTTTAAATAAAAGCTGAGAAATATTATCATATATAATTAGATCTAAGGATATATGTGTCAATAATGGCTATAGCAATGATGTTACTGATATAAGTGCGCTTTCTCATCACTACATTGCAGAAAAGCATTCACTACAGAATAAAAACTACAACTTAGTAATGAATTTTGCACATGTTATTCTTATGATAAAGAGAGATAGAGTGACATCAGAATAGCTTCTAGCCACTATTAATTTCCTATATTATGATTCGTATCAGTAAATTATTTTGAACAACAGTTTATGGATGATTTTCATATTGTTCACTCTGAAGTGCAAGAAGACCATATGTTAAGATAATGCCATAGGTGCTGAGTATAAAGCCTTTGGAAAATTCGAACATTTTCCACGCTGTAAGAGAAACGGAATCAAATATCTCAATTTTCAAAAGAAGAGACAAGACATCTTTTTCTTGCTTCAGCCCAGAAAGAACAGCTTGAAACGTCATCTTTAATCTAGCGGATTCATTCTTGACGCCGGAAGCAGAACACACAATAGATATAAATGACGCTTGATTACTGAAGAACCATCCTATGACATTAGCACTTCCTGCACCGCTCCGACTGTAATAGCCCAAACCATAAGCAAAACATACGAAACTCAGCAACACGTTGAAAGATATCACGAAAAATATACAGACTGAGAGAGCATCTTCTACGTTAGATATCACTAAGAATAATTCAGTTGCCCGGTGGTATGCCAGCTTTGCATTTTCAAGAGAATGAGATTTCTTCAGACTTTTAGTAATACGTGCTAGCATTTTTTGTAGATTAACACATATAAAGACATATGTAAGACTTACCAATAAAGGTATAGTTAAGAGATATAGATTGTATGAGTAGTTTATGAGAAATGCAATTGCTCTCGGAAAATCTGTGCTACTTTTCCCAAACAATGTGATGCGTTGATATTGCATCGCGGCATTTTCCGTGAGAAATCCGATCATCACTGTTGCAGCTATAAGAGGATATATGTAAATTCCAATTAAAGATATATAGAAGATCGCCATTTGGACTTTAGAATATGAGATAGGGAAAAATTCAATAAGTCTCATGAGAGTTTTCATTATTTTCAATATCTTTCGTCTCTTGTAATAGACAGAATGCCAAGCAAGTAAAACAAGGCTGTCTCTCGCATAAGTGAAAGCAGAAAGCTTCATTCCGTATTTAAAGCTATTTATTTGGAAAGTAAGTATCGCGACACGATACAACAAGAACAAATGTAAGAATATCTTTACAGATGTCAAGGTTATGACTTTTGGTTTTGAGTGGTTAATAAATCCGATTCCAACAATATTAAAAGCAAAAATCAAACGATGGAAAAAATTTGTTTTTCTTTTCAATCTTCTGCATGGTATTGGAATCGAAGAAGTTGCGCAATATCCATGATCTCCGATAAAGGGTTGAGATAATCTTCTATTGCAAGCACAAATTTCAAATTCGTCGATTGCAGCAATTTTCATTTTGAACTTTTTTGTCGAATTATTTCAGTCTTATATAAAAATTTAGCAATTTTCAATAATCAATTCAATTATTCCCTTTCCTATTATGAATTAAAAAATAAATAAATAATAGTTTTCTTATGGTATAGTTCACTTTTTTTTATAATTTTATAGAAAATGAATTCTATGCTTCCAAACGATGTAGATTAAATGAGATAAATAATAGGCATATTCCAGGGCAGCAATTACTCCTTAACGCTGTCCTTCGTCAAAATGTGTAAAGTGAAAATAACCAATGTCACTCTACTGTTTCTGTTTTTGTTCTTTCATAAATTGCTATTTCCATCAGCGCTTTCTTATTTTCATTTTTTTTTCTTTCTTTAATCGATCTATATCTGTTGAGACATTTGAAGTGGGGGAGGTAATTATGATGAAGCGGCTGCGTCAAATATTTCATTAGAACATTCGAATATCCTTTATTTACACGTAACAAAGCAAAGAACGAATTTCAAATAAATAATTACAAATAGCTGGAACGAAATTGACACGTGCGGATTTCGATCGCTTGTTTTGTTTAGGAAAAATAAATAGTGGTGTATTGAATGAATTTTTATTCGATACTAAAAGAAATAAACTAGATAATAAACTATTCTCTAAATCAAAGGAATATATTGAGATAAATAAATATCTCAATATATTCCTTAATGATATGATAGTTATATGATGATATGATAGTTTGAAATATGTAACTTATTATTTAATTGCCTAGATTTTATTTATGGTCAGTCAAAGTAAAAAATCATTTCTTTTTTTTTTTATTCAATGATAATTTTAAAAATAGGAACACATCACTAATATGTATCAGTCATTATTAAAAATAATATTAGTATTGTTTTCTTAAGTATTCATAAATAATAATCAGTTCAAAATATAGGGAATAACTAACACTTAGAAATTTTTGAATTTGTCTATTTTCCTTTCCATATAAAATGAAATAGCTTTTTATTATATTTTCTTTCGTTCAAAATTTAAGTATTTTAACTTAAAATGAAGGGATAGGCCTCCTGAATTTCAATCTATGATATTTAAAAAAATACTTTTAATTTTGAACAACAAATATGTGTTAACATAAATAGAAATCGTCCACAAGTCACTTATAACTTTTTTTAGATACTGAGAAAACAATCTTTAATTTATGACACAAGACATAGGATAACTGAAAAAAATATTTAAATTAAATTTATCTTACTGATTGTAATATCATTATTAAAAAAATGTTTCGTTTAGATAATAAGAAAAAGAATGAGTAAAGAGTCTGAACACAAACACATATGTCTTTTGAAATTAATTATTATTCAGAAATAAATCATTCGAAAAATAGAAATAAAAAATAGTCATAAAGTTTCATATAATAAAAAATCTAATTAGTATTTTTTGTTGAATTTAAACTAAAGCATACTATTTTATTCTCTTCTTTTCAGTTTTTTTTTATGAAGCTTTAAAATGAGTATTATTCTTTAAAGAAGTAAGCATTGTGATGAGTTTCACGTGATAAAGTTTAATATTTCCTAAAGATAAAAAATAATTCTTACGGAAAACAATATTCTTATTAAATCCTCCTTAAATGTATTAGCTTTCATTTAATTATAGATTCATATATCACCATGTATATATTTTTTAAAAAAAAGTATCAGTATATTTTCATATTTCTATTATTTTCCACAGAGTGGATTAGAGTTTTCAATATAAATTATCGTAATTAAGGAAAAAAAATTATTCTGCTTTAAGAAAAAAATGTCAGTTTTACTTAATAAAGATTCACTTATTACTTTTATTTGTCACTCTATTTCATTCAAAATTTGATATTTTGACATAGTTTTAGAACGGGTTGTCAAAAAGCCACACATTTGAATACAAAAGCTTTTGATAAAGGGAAAATGTTTTTAAGGTATACAGAAAATATTCTAATGTTTTATCCTTCAATAACCCACCCCTACTCTAAAGTGGCATTCAATGATTTTTCAGTTTTCAATTGTAAGTTTATTCTGATCTATCTATTCGAAGTAGCACATGGTATTTCTTAAGGCTGGATGTCAGAATTTTGAGCTTGGTCAAATGATGAAGATCTCATCTAATCCCTCATACTCTCTCTCTCCACACTTATATCTAAAGGAACTGGGGAGGAGGGACATTGTGCCATGACAAATTTAACGTCTATCAAGTCCGCTTACACAAAGGTTCTCCTGAGGAGTTTTGTTGCCAACAAAGAATTATACGGTTCCGTAGATGAAACCTTTCCATCAGATCACAGCAGCCCAAAAGCCATATCGAATTGAAAGATGAAACGTTACTCTTTGTCAATAGAATTTCTCTGTTATCCTTGGGGATACGAGGGAAGATTAATCTCCCCTTACAAATGACACGACGTAATTCACGTGTTTAGCTGAATGCTTCAGACGCTTCTAAGGTTTTATTTGAATGATTCACAATATCTGTTTCGTTGCTTTTGGGCAATGAGTCATTCAAGTACACCGTAACCAGTCGGGATGAGAATGAAATGATTTTCCCTGGGACTGTTCCATTACTTCTATTTCCTAAAATTATAATCCTAAATATTAAATAGGATCGATTTTCTCAAAAACAAATTGCCTAACATCCCTGGAAACAAATTGTATAATATCTTATTGAATATATTTGCAAGAAAAGCAGTGAAAATAAAATATTTGAAAATAAATGTTAATAAAGATCATAAAGATTCAGAAGTTTCCGCTGATGCAAAATTCATTATTAGATTTTTATAACAGACTAAAGTAGTTTCTCTGTTACATTTTCATCCATCACTAAAAATAAATGGCATAGTTTATTTATAGTTATAATAGTTTAAAATAAATGGCATATAATTTCATAGTAAATTATCAGTATCACTTTGATTTAAACACTGGAATCTACGATTTATTTATCGATAACATTTGCTGATATTTTTTCCTCCTTTAGATTTATAATAAACTGAGAAAAACTAATTAGATAATTCGAAGCAATATAACAAACAAAAATACAACTACAATAAATGATTATTAATGCATTACAGCATTTATGGATCCACTAGAATTCTGCCTACTACTAATAAGCATTACTTCCCTAATGAGTTTATGTGGCTTTTGATAGCCACTAGTTCCACTAATGAGAATTTGCTAATGACTCATATGGTTTCATTGGAATATGACAAGAGAGGAGAGATATTTCAAATGTTGTGCTGATGACAATTACTATACTGCATTAACAGGAAGTCCACATACGCCATTTAATGGAGCATTATCAGAGAGCCTCGCACTAGTTATCTAATTATAATTGTCAATATTGGGCTTTTGTGCAAATAATTATATTTGTGCATGAAACTATATTTGAAAAAGTAGGTAATCAATAAATATACAATTTTTTGCAAATAGTTTTATCATATCTTTACTACGAGTGCAATTTAGATTACTATGCAAATCGTGAAAATTAACTTATTATCAAGAATAGATTTTTTAATTTTTTTTATTGGTTATTAGTCTATTGTTTAAAGATTTAAGATTATCCGGATTGCAAATAAGCTTAACATCCTTATAAATATTTCAGATGCAAATACTTCTATTTTACGTACTTTAGTCTTCAAATATATTTGCTTTCTTTTATTATTTACCGATATATATAGCAAAATTCCTATTCTAATATATACATTTACTTTTCTTTTCCATTCAACAGAAATGACACTCAATATGTTATCTTTTTGCTTTTATTTTTACTTAAAGTTGATAAATAATGATCCTTTGTCACACTTCACTGGGTCTATCTGGGAGATATATATTTTGTGACGTCATATATCAGCAACACTTGTGTCAACAAACATTCATTGAAATTACTCTCCACAGGAGTAACAGGATGGTTTGGTTTCGTGTTGGTTTCTGGCGCAAGAGCCATATTTGGCTATACTGCGCCAATCCAATGGTAAAATTATAAAAAAAGTTTGTAAAGCTTTCATTTATTAAAATACAAGATAAAAACATAAAGATAAAAACACATGAAAAATGATGAAACAAATATGATTAGAATCCTAAATTTAAAACTTTGATTCATAAGAATTCTAAATGCAAGTAAAAAATCCAATAGCTTTTAAAAAATTAAATATATTTGGGTATTATTTTTCACCCACCAGGTCTTGTAATGTTAAAGATGCCGAATGTAAAAAAAACAAGCACGATAAGAATTAAAAACAAGACATTCAATTGACACATGATGAACAGTAAAAGGAACTTTGCAGATATGAGATGTTTATGGGTGAAGCGCGTATGCCCTATGCGGGGAGGAGTAACAGGAATGTCCTAAAGAATTTAACTTGCAACAGGATTAGTTATACAGTGGTACTTTGTTGAATTCATTTTTTTCTATCTGAAATTGTGATTATTAAGTAAAATATATTCAAAGTTTGTTTTTTATTTGACAAAGTAATTTTTTTCCTTTTCGTTAAGGAAAAGGTTTTAGTTTTACAAAAAAATTACATTCATTTTCTTGTTTTTAATTCATATCAATGTAACATGCATTCTTTCTCTTAAATAGAACAATAAAATGTTTGCACAATAAGTTATTAATTTTACATGAATTATTTTGGTTTTTAAGTAAATCTTTTTTTTCTTACATTTTATCAATATTTTTATTAAATTTTAAAGTTATGCTACTGCGCTTATTTTCAAATTTCTACAAATAATGACTGAAAATTATTTTGGGAAATAGTCGAAATATCCAATCAATGCATTTTAATCAATCCAAACCATTTCATGTACAATGGAAATAACCATTTTTCTAAATCTAATGATCTGTAGAATGTAAAAATATATATTGCTTAAATTATGGAGATTTGCAAATGAAAAAAAAAATATTTACAGTAATAACCCGGAACATTTTTGCTGTCCTGATTAATCTTAACAATCCAAAAAGTATCTAAAGCAAGTCCGCGAGGACTTTGAATTTTTTTTTTTAAGTACTGAAGCATTGGGAAAGGAATTAGTAGTGATTTCGTTCTTTTGGTTCTTTACTAGAGGGGAAAAATATAGAATAAAAAGTATTTATGAGGCAATAGAGCAAAAGACAAATTTAAAAAGAATATGATAACAGAATTATCTCTTGTTTAGAATTACAGAATCTACTTCATGATTTATATTTCTTACGAGTCACAATATTAGTTGTTTATATCAATCTCATGCCGTAAACGAAAAGTTAGTTGATGATACCTTCAATCCAATGTTTATTTTTCTGTGTTTTTAGGCAAAATAAAATATTTATGTGAAGAAACTCAAAATATAAAAGAACATTTTACTAGTAAGCATTATTGTTTTTTTCAAGCAAAATTATTGATTTTTAAAATTAATTTTTATTAATTGCTTTTCATTATATTTATTTACTTTTGTCTTCTTTGCTTTATATTATCTATATGGCTACATATGTGGTTGTAAAAATATTTCTTTTCGATATTCTTTCTTAACATTTAATATCTAGCAAATTCAGTTATTTCTCAAAAGTTATATCTTACAGCGCTTAACTGGATATCTCCATAAGCGTTAATTTATACTTCTAAAATAAAAATTTAACTAGTCATATTTTTTCTACTTGGAAGGGGAATTAGGATCTGCAGATCCATAATAAATTATATTCAATCAAACCTTCCAATGGATTGTGGCCTGCCCTTCCTATACGAGAGATCGATGTCAAATTGACTCGCTCCGTATAAGACATACACTTTCACTCATAAGCACCGCATTTTTGGAGAAAGTGCTGCCATATGTCCCACTTCCCATGATAATTTTACTGTTAACCACATTCTGATCGAACGTGCTTTTAATTCCCCTCGTTAGACCTTTCTTAATTGCTCATATGTAACCTTGCGTGACTTGAAGGGTGAAATACACAATTCCAAATCTTTTTAATTTATTGTAAGCTATTTTTTATCTTATATTTAACAGCTTTTTTTAAAAAAAATTGCCAAGTTTACGAAGTTTTATCATACACTTCGAAACTGCTATTTCAGCTTTTAATATCATTGATTTTAACTTTTAACCATATCCATGACGCAAATATGGCTTTTGAGCCAAACCAATCCTCAAAGAGAACCAAAAACTAAAGCTAAAATAAAAATGTTCAATTTTTTACCTTTTTAAAGGAGAAATATTTTAATACAGCGAATATTTTAACATTCTTCTTTCAGACAAAAAAAAAAAAAAAAAAAAAAACTTGCAAAAGAAAAAAAATAACGGATTAATTTTTATGAATGTAGTTTTATAATGCACAAAAAAAGATGATTCCTTCTAATACGATAAATATAAAAACTTCTAAGAAATAAATAACGATCTCAAGAATGCTGAAGAACAAATAAAAAGAAACCATATATTTGAATTGCAATGCTAATAATCAAATTCTTCGATATATTTTCTTTTGTAAGAAAGAATATCAAACATGGCAATGGATAAAAATTGAATTTATGAAATGATATTTTATCAAAATATATGATTGAAACAAAGTGAAGAAATATAAACAAAACCTTCCTAAAAGGATAATCGCTTTTCATTAATTAATATATCATTCTTAATATCTTTAATAAAATTGAGAGTTTCATATTTAATGCTATTATTCTAATAACTAATAGGCTTATAACAATCTATCTGATGATTTAGCTTCTAATTTGTATAAAGTTTTTAAAAAGAACTATTCATTTTATAAGCTTTTTAAAAAGACAAATGTGTTTAACCTTATTGATATATTTATTTTATTTATTTATATTGATATTTTTAACATCAGAAATGAAAGAACTGAAATTTAAATATCTATGAATTTTAGAATAGTTCGCATTTTTTTTTAAATTATACATTATGGATTATAGTCATCGAATTGTCTTTATACTTACAATGAAACATTCGATTTAGCAAAATTGTAATTACGGGAGAGATTTAAAATTTTCAGAAATGTGATTACCACTGAAGAGAATTTAATGAGAAAAATGAGAAAACATTTCAAAAACTTATGTACAAAATAAAAATATTTGTAACAAAAAAAGCTATAACTACATCATCAAAAATGCATTCGTTTTCTGCTAATATATATATATATATATATATATATATATATATATATATATATATATATATATATAGAGAGAGAGAGAGAGAGAGAGAGAGAAAGTTTCCCTGGAAACAAACTTTCAGATACACACACACACACACAAAAAAGCCTTTTTTCGTGTGTTTTTCATACTTCGGCGTTTTTTTTCGGCGGCGTAACTAATGAAAGTTTTTGAAATTAATTTGTATTAAAAATTTAAATTTGTAGTTGATCAAATTTGAATGAAACATTAAAATGTATCTGCAGCTTAAATTCTGAATTTAGAACAGCTATTCATATATTCATATATGTTTCAAGACTTGAAATAGATAAACTTTCCTCGATTTTCTTAATAGAAGATTAAATTCTTAAAAATAGAAGAGAGTTTCTTAATAGAAAACAAACTTTTAAAGCCGAAAGCGTGTATTTTATGAAAATTTGCTTGCTATATTTGAACATTTAAAAGAATTTACATGTTATATTAAGTTATTACAGTTCAGCTGAAGAATTGTAGCTGAAGCTCCAGCTTCGAATCGCTAAATATCAGATTCCTACTTTCTTTAACTTTGAAAAATTAAGGAAAAAAATCCCTTATAAACGTAACTTAGTGGCTAAAATAAGCAGGAAAGTCCTTTTAATGCCGATTCTTCTGTGCTTTTATTTAACTTCATCCAAACATGAAAAATTCATAAATTTTATAAATGTTTTCACATACTTAAACCAATTTGCTTACAGCTACTAATACGTATTTTAGAAACCACAAATAAACATTAGTATTCACTTCTATCAAATACTTTGGCCCATCAGAACCTCAAAATAATTGTTAATTCCAGACATAGAAAGAGCCCAGTCGTGTAAAAAATTTTCGTTGAAATAAGACTAAATCTTAATTTCTCAAAGTTAAAAATAAATTTTGAAGTTTTAATAAATTAAATTGAGCAAGTAAATTCTTTAAATATAACTCAGTTTAAAGAATATTTTATAAACACAACTAGAATAAATATTCAAAAAGATTATTTTTTTTATAAACAGGAAACGAGTTGATCCAATTTTCATTCACTTTTTGAACGCTGTAACAAGAAATATAGTATATAAATCATATCCCTGATCAAAATTTTATCTTTAATATTTTCAGAATTAAAAATAAATTTTAGATTTTGCTTATTCTAAACTTTATCTATAGAATTAAAAAAATATATTGGGAATCGTCAAAATCATAAAATGAAAGTTTTAAAAGTAAGCTTTCGTTATGCACTAAGATTGGGACAGAATTTATCAAAAATTGAGCAAAGTAAAAGCGGTTAAATGAAGAGAAATTTAACACTAAGTGAATTGAGTGCATATCAATAAGCATCCATTCAAGATGTTGCGAACGACAAGTTTAGTTATATTAACGTTCCGTTGTAAAGTAACACGAGGGCTATTTTGGGAGGGACCTCATAATTTTGAGCCACGGTCAGATGACGAGGACGACACCTGAGCTGGCATCCCCCTCTCCACACCTCACCACATCAGTGGCATGACGAATTTAACGTGCAACAGACCCCCTCACACGACGGTTCTTCGGTGGAATCGGGTCTCGAACCTGAAACCCTACGGTTCACAAGCCGATACCTTACCACCAGGCCACCGACAAATAACGAACGACAATTTGCGAACGACAAATTGAAGTTTATAGATTATATCAGTGATACTTTTTACCGTTATCTTGAGAATGTTAACAAATTTATGCCTTTTTGCACATTAATAAATGATGAAGAAATGATTTCCCAACTTTTATCGTGCAATTGTTTTTCTAAATTCACCAGTATATGATTTTGTTTTATTAAGAGACATTTTTTTTCGGTTTCAAATGCCTTTGTTAAGTCTGCAAGCTTAGCAGTTTCAGTTTTTTTTAAATTATATATTCAAGAGTTCTTATAAGGAAAATAGTGGAATAAGGCTTCAAACTAAGCCCATATGGAATTGTGTCAAAGATAATAGAATCTTCAAAAACTAATTCGTACTTATATAGCATATGAGTTAAAAATTCAGTCAAATATATTTAAGCATTTAGTAACAAATGAATTACCATTACTTCCTTTTAGCATTATTCTATCAACAAAAGGTATTTAAAATTTCTTCTGTTGCGAATGTATTTATCAATCAAGATTATCCATTCATATATAGAGAAAGCATAAAAAAATAAGAAAAAAAAATGTTTTGAAATAATTATGTAATATTTAATAATTTGATTACACGAAGATTAATATCTAATTTAATATTTTGCTGTAAATCTACTCCTTAATTTATCCAATTATAACAATAAACTGTCGTTGCATCTTTAATTAAATGGAATATGTTTCATTTTTAAGAGCATGATGCCATTTACGATTTTAAAATATGATATATTTTCATTTTCCCATAAAATATCATGTACAAACATATTTAAAATTACTTCAAAGTATGCTTATGTGAATAAAATTAAATACACACAACGATTGATATGCAAAACGTATTGTGAACGTTAAACTACACTCATAAATGTGAACTATACATATCTGTAAAACTTATAAATGTAAAATGTGAATGAAAAATATGAAAACATTCATGTAAACCGAATTGTATATACGTGCGAATATTAAAATCTAAGATGTATGATCAATAAAAAACAAAAGTAAAAACGATATTTTTTTTAATAAAATGATATACAAGAAAATAATATATTTTAAATGAAAGAAACAATTTATATTTTGAGAACCGTATTATTATTTGGAATAAAGTGTCTTAATTTTATCGTGGATTAACGTTATATACATCAAACATCTTTAAAAGCTTGGTTGCATATGTAAAAAATAAATCTTATACCGTTTTTAAACGATAGAAACTCTTATAGCAAAAAGAAGTTATGAAAATTTCATATATACCAATCCATTAGATTTATTAATGAGATATGCAGTTAAATGAAATTTCGCTAGAATTTATCGCATTATTTGTGCTCGAGCCTGTTTATTTTCTTATTCCTAAATGAATATTTTTATCCACAATTTCTCATTCATGGATTACATTTTCATTTTTTTTCTGCAACTGTTTTGTATTTCCAACATTTTGTTCTGCGAGGATTTATCCGTTTTAATATTTCAATCAAAAGAATTCTTTTTATATCTTGCACACTTTATTTCTCTTCCATCTTTTACAAAAAATAAAAAGACAATGGGTAAAATAATATGTTTATAAATGTTTTTATAATTAACCTGGCAGTTGTCGGGAAGTATAAAATTACAAAAAAAAGAAATATTGAGATTTGCAACATTGTATCGTAATTCCTATCAAATAATTTAACCTTGTCAATTTCTTGAAATATATTAAAATTTTTTTTAAGAAACACTGTGAAAAGTTTAAAAAAAGAAAAAAACTATATGTTTTGGAATTTTGGATTAGGGATTACCTTGTGATGATTCATTTATATTTTGTCATATGTTTTAGCTAATAAATTAATTAGTTAACATTTTCAGTCATCAGATATACGATGTTTTTATCACATAATTTCAATTTTCTTTCAATGTATCAATTTCTGGTTTGAGAAATCATTGTAAATATCAAAACAAAGCATGCTACAAACCAAGGTAATTTTACAAAAATCATTTCATACAGAATTTGAAATTATTGTAAAGATTTAAGGTATTTCTTTCAATTTAACATATCAATCGATGCATTTATAGATCTTTATATACAACATAAAAGAGAGGTGATAATATTTAACAAGCTCTAGTGCAAGTCTTTTTAAATTACATTTTATAGCCACTTATTATGAGGAAAACATTTATAGCATTACAAATGTACAGATGTGATGAATAAGTACAACTTCGAAGTCATATAAGTTGCGAAAGTACTGCTTATAACAATAAGATACCGAAACAATCACGCTTTTCTTCCAAAAAATTTAGACTTTGTAATTTTGAAAACATCGCATTTGTAATGCAGTACTTATATGTGCTTGTGAGCATACTTTTCAAAATTTTGTCTTGCCCTTGGCAAGGCGATAGATTAATAATAAATTAGTAACAATTAGAGTAATAATAAATTACACAATATATTAATAACATATTACATAGATTAGTTTTTTTTCCAATATTGTTACACTCTTTCCTGCAAAAGTTTTGAAGTAAAAAAAAAAAAAAAGATAAACTACCGAATTCTGCAGATGACTCGGTATTTTATTCTAACTATTCCAATTTATCTGACTAGACATAAGATTAAGATAATATTGCAAAAAGCATTTCTTTTAAGTTTCTGCACCAGACACAGTAATTCGATGATGATGAGGAACATTTTACGACTGATTGGATATTTTTTTGACGAATTTTGGAGATTTGAGGTAGAAAACAACTCTATTCTTACGTCCTAATGCAACAACAAATTCAATATACATTGACAATATCGCTATAAATATTGCAATTATATTTTTCAATTCATTCAATTATGAAATGTGTCCATTCTACCTTTATTATATAACAAACTCAACAGCAGAATAGTTGCACATAGTTATTTTATAAGCATCATTTTATTTAATACATATGATATTTCCATACATGTAATACATATATTATAGATACATATATTTCATATATTATATCAATTCTATTGTATAAATATTTGATGTTAATATTTTCCAATTGTTAAATATATTACTGCTCAGATATTTTATTTTCGTCTGAATATTGAACTGGGAAAATGCTTTCAAAATAATGTTCGTAATACTAGTGACTCATTTTAATATGACAGTACCAATATTTAACTTATTAAATATATAGATTTATATCAAAATGTAATTTTGAATATTAATATTGAACTGGGAAAATGGTTTCAAAATAATGTTCGTAATGCTAGTGACTAATTTTAATATGATTGTACCAATATTTAACATATTAAATATATAGATTTATATTAAAATGTAATATTGAATATTAATATTGAACTGGGAAAATGGTTTCAAAATAATGTTCGTAATACTAGTGACTAATTTTAATATGATAGTACCAATATTTAACATATTAAATATATAGATTTATATTAAAATGTAATATTGAATATTAATATTGAACTGGGAAAATGGTTTCAAAATAATGTTCGTAATACTAATGACTAATTTTAATATGGCAGTACCAATATTTAACATATTAAATATACAGATTTATATTAAAATGTAATATTGAATATTAATATTGAACTTAATATTGAACTGGGGAAATGGTTTCAAAATAATGTTCGTAATACTAGTGACTAATTTTAATATGATAGTACCAATATTTAACTTATTAAATATATAGATTAATAATAAAATGTTACTCTTAGACACAACCCCTCTTTTTAAACAATAATATGTTTTAATGAGAAAAAAATTAGAATTATGTAACTGATTTATATATGTATTTTGTGAATTCTATTTGAATAAACAAAATTACCAAATAACATGACTTTCTAATAACTTTATTCAGATTATTGCAATTTGATATATTTTTATCACATATATAATCTTTCTGAAGCGTTCAAATATTTTTAAACATGTTTACAACAGTTCAGTTAAATGTATTACTGTATAACGATTTTTATTTCAGACAAATAAAAATCGTTACACAGAGAATATGCTGAGTCAGTCAAAAAACCTTCAATTATTTTTTAAAGTGAAATTTCTTTATTAAAAAAAAACATCACCTCCCTCTATGAGTTCAAACTTACGTTGAAGTTAAACTTTGTTAAATTTGTCAGATTTTGAATTCAGGAAGAAATGAACTTTTATAATTTCTTTTTATTCAGTGGAATTAATTGAAATATTCTTTAATATAAAAAGAAATAAAATCGGGAATATTTGAAGATAAGTATGAGAAAGAATATCGTCTTCTGGTAAAGAAAACATGAAATTACAATTGCTTTTATTTTGTGGCGACTTTCATTAACGTCGCTTCGTTACAAAGGAATTGTTTATAATCTTTCATAATTACTGACATTTTTAATATATTATCTATGAAGATTCAAATGTATATTAATTTATAACAACATTCAGAAAAATATTTGTCATGTCTAACTAATTATAAATATATCTTTAAACGGAAATATAATTTATATTTGGCAAAGATGGCAAGAACAAGGATCCAACTAAGAGAAATTGAAATTAGCGGTTATATCTTCAAGATTTATACTTGAAATATTTCCAAAAATAGAATATTTTTTCTATGATATTATTTGTACGTATGCAAGGTATTTTAAACATTCAACCGGGATATATTTTTACATATATGTAGTCTTTAGAGTATCCAGTTAAGATTTTTTGTAAGCTATATTAAAGTATTTCTCAATGTTATGCAAATTGTGATCTTCAATTCCTCCGCAAAAAAGTTCATGAATGTCTTATTCATAATAAAGTTTCTCAAATAGCTTGAAAATTTATGCATTAGTTAAGAAAATTAAAAGGAAAACCATGAAGAATCAAGAATGATACAAATAAAAACAGTTCTATTAAAACGTCATCATTTTTTAACTAAAAGATTTGGTATAGGCATACATAACAATAAATATAATAATGTAAATATCTATAGTCATAAAAATATCTAAATCATTTAATTTCTAATTAATGCATGGTGAAACTTGAATGAATAATGAAAGTTAATCTACAACTATAATTTATGGAACTATTTTGCATATCTATGCTATGATGAAATTAATTTATCGTCTTTTCTGAAAAGAAATCCATACAATTTTAAGCCAAGTTATTTTATGAGGATTTTCAAATTTATACTGAACAGGTTTCTGATTATGAATCGTTTCTTTCTTTATTCTTTGGATACGTTCAAAAATAATCTCGCCAAATAAAACAATCAATGAGAACCCTAAACATATGCACAATATTGCAAAACTGCCTCTTAAATCAATCACTGAAAGTGGACGAGAATTTTGATCTTTTTTTGTCATGAATTTGCTGAAAATATCCAACCAGTATCTAAAAGATACATCATTTAATACCTTCTCATGCAGGCCTGCACTTGCAATTCTGCTCACTATATTGTTTATTCGAGATCCGCAGCAAAAGTTTTTGTTCATTGGTATACCAACGGGGACAACGAAAAGATCATCGGACGATATATGATATAACGACTTGAGATCCCCTGTGCCAAACAAGAAATTGAGAACGGAGCGGGTCATGATCAAAACCGTTTTAGGATCATGCTCTTTAAGCAGTGAGTCGAAATCAATGTACCATTCATTTTTCATTATTGCATTTCCAATTTTTTGCAAGTAATCTGCCTCTGAATTTACCATAAAAGGTACGGTCAGCGTAAATTTTGCAGAATATGCCCGATGATTACTTTTTTGGATAGCTTCAGATAAATCTCGAAAGTCTTTTACGATTTTGCTTTGAGGAGGTAAAGTCAAAAATGAAAGTAACACAGCGGAATAACTGCATGACACAACGAAAGCACACAGAAGCCAGCAACCAAGTAGCAATTTCCATCGGAACAAATCTTTATGAAGATCTAAAGATTTTCCAATAATGTTTGCGAATGCGTTTAGAAGTATGTATGAGTAATTTTCCTTTCCTTCAAGAATAAGGAAAAAGAACACTGATAGGCTTATGAGACTAATAAATAGTGATACCCAAACAGCTTTATCGAACAGTAACAAAAATTGAAAAATATCGTCTTCAGACCACTTTTGAGCAGCAAATGTTAAAGCCTCCATTGAATATGCTGTTGAAAAATCAACAACTTCCATTCTTTTCTCACTAATGGATATATGACTTATCCCTATATCAGCTTCTCCTCTCGATACAGCTCCTATCTGTCCAGTCCAATTTCCAGAAGGATCTTTAGCTCCCAGGTCAAAGTCATTGCAAAATAAAATTTCGTATTCCCCTTTCCAAGCTATCAAAATAAGTTCCACATACTTTCCGTAAATCCCAGAAAATTTATATTGTCCTGTTGCAGTCTGATTTACATGGAGTAGAAATGCAGCATAATTGGAGATTGCAACAATTAACTTTGGAAAAATGGTCATGTTATGGTAAACAGAATTTAGACAAGCAATTTAGAAATCTTTGAGGAAAACTGCAATGGTAGTTTTGACTATGGAAATTTCAAAACAATTGTAAGTGGTCTTTAGAAGTAAGCTATCAGAAATTATTGATATTGAATGCAATATCTATGGTGAAAAGAAAAAATCTGGAATTTAACAAAAATTGCTAAAAAAAAACTTTTTTCACCTTTTTTTTCGGATTAAACCCAATAGTTGAATGGAGGAGTTTTTAATGACTAATCTGAAAGAGCAAATTTACTTTGTAAAAGTAACTTTTGTGCACGATGTTTTGTAAGAAAGGTTTTTGTAAAAAGTGATAAAATAATAAATATAATCGATTTGCTTTAATCTGAACTTAATATTCTTCAGGGTAGAAAACAGCTTCATTAACTTGTTTTGTATTCAAAACTGATGCATTGTTAATGTTTTGGATTTCATGGATAAACATTTTTTTTTCTCTCACGAGTTGCTACATTTCGATTAACTCCTAATGTCGAAGAATGCAAAAAAAAAATAATTACTTTAACTTTCGAAACTGTTTCGATGATTATCATAGAAAATGAAAAAGAAACTTCGGCGATATCTAACTTCTTAGTTTACAGTATTTCAAAAACTTATCAACTTTCATAGAGAGATTAAATGTAGCAATTTGGATACTCTATCGGAAAGCAAAATATGTATGTTTGTATGCATATGAAATGTCAAAGATTAAAAAACAAACTGCGAAATACATCGCGTGTAACTAAGTTCAAAATAAATTTAAGGCTTCAAAATTCATCTACTTTAGAGATTGAGTAAATACACTGTGATTACGACATATTCTACGTTCTTTTAATAAGTTTTTTTAACTTTTTTTTTCCTAATTCTTAATTTTAATTTAAAGTTTTTGCTGCCACATTTGGTTTATTACGAAAATAAGACAATCTAAAGATAAATAAAAAATATTTTTCATGTTCTTCGAAACTTTTTAGGTTTAGTAAATACCAAAGGCTTAAAAATGGATAAATATATCTTAGATATATATATGTAAAATATCTTGAAACAATTATTTATTAAAGTTGATTTTGATGAGTATATTGCTATTATTTGTATATTCATAAATGCATGCATCTGTTATATTCCAATTTCTTGATTATTAAAAAATATTAAGTTTGTTTTCAAATTTAAAAATTTGTTTATTGTTCCATATAGGAAGGAAGTTCCATTTCTCGCAATAATTTATTTCCAATGAAAAAGTAATAACTAAATGTTTGATTCATCATATTTTAATGCATATTTAAACAATTATCAGAGTTCTTTGGATGCTATTGGCTGAAATGAATCTGAAAATATCGGTTGATTAGTGAATATCTTTCCCCATAACTCTTACATTAAGTCAAGACAATTTTATTGAAGGAAAGACAGTGTAAAACAAAAACATAATTGAATTCATGAATTTAAAAACGTGATTTTCCAGTGGTATCAATTTTTGCAATAGATACTTATTATTGTATTGTAATAGCAGTAGATATTTATTATTGTATTGAAATCATTCAATCTGTTTTAAATATGATCAGCTATTTCAAATAGAATCTAACCTTCTTTTCAGTTGGCGAATTCGAGAAGAAAGTGCCAAGGACTAGTTTTAAAATTCAGGTATTGATATTGAACTTAAACATTTATGACATATATAATTTTCCTCTTTAGATGTTTTTTCTGCATGAAAATAGGAAATGTGATCACAAAATTTGGTTGTTTAAGGAAAACTAAATCTTCCAACTTTTTATGAAGAATTTATGAAAACTGTATTCATTTCAATCCATGCGAATTATTAATTAGATTTTCTGTTAAATAAAATTTCACGAACTTTTTAACAAGGCTGAATTTTTTCAATTTATTTTCCTCCATAATTCTTCAATCTGAAATTAGACTTGCACTTTTGCTCTGCAACATTTTTTTCTTAATTAACTTCTGCAACAATTTTTCAGAATTTTAATTGAATTAACTTCATTATATCTTGCAGACTTCATATCTGGAAATCTTTTGACATTGCTGCATTTTTAATAGAAGGAAAAGACAGTGAGTAAAAAATAATTTTGTTTAAAAAATTAAATGTTTAAAAAAAATGTTAAAAATATTATTAAAATTTTCAACATTACATCAAAATTTCTATTAGATATTTCATTATTGATAGTTCATATTCTTAAAACATTTTAGATTTAAAAAAAAAGAAATAGAGAACATTTTGAAGTAAAAGCTTTTGGATCGTAGTTAATTTTGTTTTTGTTTTTCCAGTTCGCATGATATAAATAAGTAATAACCGGAAGTAAATAAAATCTTTCAGCCATTTGATATTTAAATTATTCACATTTTTCTTTTATTTCGATTCTTCAACTTATGTATCTAGAAATATTTGTGCTTGTTAGGGCAAAACATGTCTTCCATAATGTAATTGCTGTTTAATTTTAATTAATATAGATAAAACGTTAGAAGTTCACAAACACTGTTTGAAACAGAATTTAATTATTGAAAAGATTCAAGCCATTTCTATTCCTTTTTATAAATCAGTCTGTATTTTTAGAAATCCATTACATGAAATATAAGAAATCGACAATAATCAATCTTTTATATACATTAATGCATGTATTTTTAGGTAGCTCTTCCCAGTCATTTGCTAGGCGGGGAAAAATGCTTATAATTTTAATACTCAAAAAATAGTTTACTATACTAGTTATGAAAACATGCTGTTACGAATTTGGGGTTTTTTAGATTTGATAATCGATGATGAAACACAATCAACAGGACTCAGTAACAAACGACGGCTTTAATTAACATAAGGCAGGAATACGCAGGCAACAAATACACAGCCGAGATATTCAAAAGCAACACACAGCACAACAAACAGTAGCCAACAAGAAATAATTGATAGTAACAACAACAACAGCACGTAAAGCGATCAGGCAGAATTAAGCAGAAGGAGAGAATCTTCGAAGCTACAATCTACGGTTTCTCCAGACGCTTCCATTTCTTTACTGTCTCCTCGTTTTTGCTCGTATCCAACTGCCGGCTCACTACTATACGAACGGCTACTCCTCACATGACTCGATGCTGCTTCCACAATAAATTCCAGGATTAGGGACACAGATAAATTCAGCAATCGCTTGAGCTCCACACAACGCTTGCTCTTCGCTGAATTGATACAACTATTCGCCGTTGACTAGCTATGCGACTTTAAACCTTTCAATGAATCTTTCCACGACCACCTTCGGCTTAGACTGCCGGTCTTTTATAGTCTCCGGAGCAGGGCAGAGAAGATTCTGGAGAAATCAAGCATAGCTCGGTTCCTATTTCTTCTATCACCAAAATTCTCGGAAATTCCAGTATTATCTATTTTGTCGCCAAATTCGTCGCCAAGTAGAAATTTGGTCTCCAAGTTCTGGGATCACTGATTTGGCATCCTATCAGCATCTAACAGAGCTCACCATAAAACGGTATTTCCAGTGATTGAGCTACTCATGTTCTCACCAAAATCTACAGTTCAATTCGATTTGGATTCGAACTATCCCGATTTATCTGATCCCGATTTCGCTTAGGGATAAGATGCTTTCTCCAGATTTTTTCTCTTGCGGAAATGGTAATCCTAACATGTTAAGGAAGACGAATGTTTCATAAATTTTTTGTAGAATAGAAGAATTTAGAGTACTTGATAAAAAAAAGCGCCCTATTCTTTCGTTTTATCTACCGAAATCACAAAATTAATATATACTACTGCTTACCTGACGTGGAACTTCCGATAATATTTGTTAATTTATTCTTTATAAAATTCATCCATTTAATAACTATATACTTTATATAATAAAAGCAAAAGTAGAATAATTTAACTGATTTATTCTGATAACATCCTTTTATTTAACACATATAATATTTCCGTTCAATTTTCTTTTTTCTACAAAACAAAAATTTGCAAAGAAGAAAATATACTCTATTGCTGAAATATTTCATTTTCTACTCAATACTTAATGATAAGCTGTGAGTGATTTTCAGCATCATAATATTGATTAATGGAACAAATAAAACATTATTATTTGATTCAAAGTTATTGGGCTTTTTAAATATACATTTTTCGTTAAAAATTTTGCCCTTTGATACGATGTTTTTATTTTAATGTCGAAATGTTTTTAATGAACCATTCTTGAAATTATATAAATAATTTAGCTTCATATATTAGAAATTCCATTTAGAAAAAAAGATTTAGCAAATCATATGACATTTTAAAACTTTTATTAAGTTTTAATAAATTAATATTCTTAAATATTATTTTATAAAATTTCTTTCTCTAAATAAATATTTTAAGATCTTTAAAGAAATAGAATATTTTAAACCCGCTTGTTGCAATTCTATTAAATGTATTACAAGACAGATGAATAAAAATCATTACACACGTAAGATATTTTCATCATTTAAGAATTCTACAGATTTGTGAAAATGGAAATTCGGAGAAACATCACCGCTATCTAAATGACAATATTATGAGTGCAATTTGTCAGTTTTTTAATTCAAAGAAAAATAAAATTTTCTCATTTCTGCTTCAATGTAATTTAAGGAAATTTATTAGGATATAACATACAGTTTGTAAGATAAGAAGGAAAAAAAAATCCATTGATAGAAAAAACAACTTGTTAAATTTACAGTTGCTGCCGGTTTTCTTTTGCTTCATTTTTACATAAAATTTAAAAAGATTCTTTCTTTCAACTGGTTACTGTAGTTGCAAAAATGCAATAAAATTGCTATATTCTGAAACATATTTGTCAAGCTAATAATTAATGATTTTTTAAAATCTGATATCTAAATTAATATTTTAAAGCATTAAGACTATGAAAAATTTTTCTTCAAGTGGAGCAATAAAGATAATTAAACTACTTGTAATCCTAATACATATATATTGTTACAAATCTGTAATTTTGCTGCTCGGCCATGAGTAGTGTCATCGTGGGGAAAGACCGTTGTAGGATCTGTGCTGAGCAGCTGCCGCGTAAATAATCTGAGAGCTTGGCGACCATTTGGCGACTTGGCGACGAATTTGGCGAGTTTGGCGACTAAATGGATACTACTGGAAAGTTCGAGAACTTTCACGATCCATCCACTAAGACCCGACACACAACCAGGTACGCCCTGATTGGTCTGAAGATTCCAGCCCCGCCTCCCGGAACTATAAAAGATGGGCAATCTGAATCTGGAAAAAGAAGTTGTGTGGATCGTCAAAAAGTTGTGTGTGTGTGTGAGAGGAGTCGGAGTCGCCGACAAATAAGAGAAATTAGAGGATGAGACAGCAAACAAACTGCTGAACTATAGCAATTAAATGTGCTGCGTCATTACGATTTATTGGCGGTATTTGCAGTAGAAAAATAATTTTGTAACAATATATATATATATATGTAAAACGTATGAATATTTTAGGGCTTTGATTTTAAATAGTGTGTACTAAACAACAACGGTCGTCCTATCATACTGGTATTATATTACTATATCGTTTTTTTCCTGCAAACATTCTATCGAATTTTATGCTTTATGGTTTATAATGATTTTCAAATTAATGATGAACAGGTCTTCTCTAATGATTCAATTCTTTCTTTTTTCGTTGGACACGCTCTGTAATAACTTCTCCAAGAAATACAACCAAGGACAATCCTAAGACTACGCTCAATATTACGAAACTTCCTGTTAAATCTCTCAATGAAAGTGTGTAAGAATCCTGGTCCTCCTTTTTCGTAAATTTGCTGAAGATAGCCAACTAATATCTAAACGAAACTTCGTCTAATATCTTCTCCGGTAAACCTGCACTTTCGATTCTGGTCACTATCTTGTTTATTCGAGATCCGCAACAAAAGTTCTTTTTTTCATTGCTATACCTATGTGCACAACGAAAATATTATCAGTTGATATACAGTAGGCAAAATGATTATTTGTACACTACTTTTTTTTAAAGTTTTAGAAACATATAAGCAGCTATTTTATTCATTGCGACGTGTGAGCGTCAGTTGTTGTTTATTACTAAGTAAACGAAAAAAATATTTTGAAATAATTGAAAATAAAATCTAAATCTAACAAACTTGGAAAATTTTTTGCAAAGAGTATATTTGTACACCTATATCTCCGGTAAGTATTACTATCATTTCATGTAATTTTTCACATTATAGTTAATTTTTTTGGATGGTTTGTATTTTTTAAACATTGAAGGTTATCTTTTTTAACAGTGAAGGTCACTTGCATAGAAAAGTTGAGAAATGGCCGCTAAATCAAAAGAAGTCTCTTCTGACATGAGAACTCATATTGTTAACCTTAATAAAAGTGGAAAATCTTATCGCTAAATTCAAAAGATGGTTAAGTTACCCTTTACAACTATTGGTTACATCGTAAGAAAATATAAAAGTTCTGGACGCGTTGAAAATGAACGCAGGCCAGGCTGCCCGAGTAAATTAACATAAAGAAATAAACGAAATATCGTTAAAGCAGCAATTAGAAAATCACAAATTTCTGCTCAGAAAATTGCAGATGACCTTCTCTCATCTTCTAACATTAGAGTGACCGCTCAAACAATAAGAAATGTGTTACATAGTGCTAGTTTAAAAGGCAGAACTCCGAGAAAAAAAACCAATGATTTCTGAAGTAAATAGAAAGAAACGTCTAGAATTTGCTATGAAATACAAAGACAAACCGATAGACTTCTGGAAAAAGGTTATTTTTTCAGATGAGAGTAAGTTTGAAATTTTTTCACCCCCTAGTATGCGAAAAATCTGGCGAAAATAAAACAGCCCTTGATAGTAAAAATGTACTTCAGACCCTGAAACATGATGGTGGAAATGTGATGGTTTGGGGTTGTGTAGCTCATGGTGGTATTGGAAAATTACACTTTATTGACACAAAAATGACAGCTTTAGGTTACATTGATGTGTTGAGGCATAACTTATTAGACAGTGCTAGAAAATTGGGTATCGGTGACACTTTCTTATTCCAACAAGATAACGATCCAAAACATACTGCGATAGTTACTAAAACATGGTTGCTTTAAATGCGCCAAGACGCCTTGAAACTCCACCACAATCCCCGGATATAAACCCAATTGAAAATTTGTGGATGCTATTGGATGCTCAAGTCCGAAAAAAAATATTACAAGTAAAAATAGTTTGAAAGGAGCACTCATGGAAGCTTGGGAAGAAATAGATCAAGAAACCACCAAAAAGTTAATAGAATCAATGCAAAGACGTTTTGAAGCAATTGTAAAAGCCAATGGAATGCATAAAAAGAATTAAATTTCTATAAAATAATTATAATTATGTTTAAAATTTGTCACTAAGTAAGTGTACAAATACTCTTTTTGTATAGTTTTTATAAAGTTGTATTCATTAATCAACTAAAGTTTATCTGATTGTTTTTTTGTTGATATTTTATTATTATTTTACCTCACTAGAATATATTTCTGCAATTTTAACTTAGTTACCTTATTTTATTTTGCTATAATATTCCAAAATTGAAGTGTACAAATAAACATTTTGTCAACTGTATGATATGACGACTTCAAATCTCCTGTGCCAAACAAGAAATTGAGAACGAAGCGGATCGTGATAAAAGCTGATTTAGGATCATGTTCATTGAACAGCGTGTTGAATTCAATGTACCATTCATTTTTAATTATCGCATTTCCAATTTTTTGCAAGTAATCTACCTCTGAATTTACCAGGAAGGGAAGAATCAGATTTCTCTTTGCAGAATATGTCCGATGGCTGCCTCTTTGGATGGCTTCAGACAAATCTCGAAAATCTTTACTTTGACTATCTACTTTTACTATCAAGTAGATAGTAAAAGTAGTATTTGAGGCGGTAAGGTCAAAAATGAGAGCAGCACAGCAGAATAACTGCATGACACAACGAAAGCACACAGAAGCCAGCAACCGAGTAATAATTTCCATCTGAACAAATCTTTTTCGAGATTTGAAGATTTGCCAATGACTCAAAGGTCAAAGTCATTGGTGAAAAAAATTTCATACTCCCCTTTCCAAGCCTCCAAAACAAGCTCCACATATTTTCCGTAGATTCCTGAAAATTTATATTGTCCTTTAGCAGTCTGATTTACATGAATTTGAAACTACAATTTGATTGCTACAATTAACTTGGGAATCCTGCCCATATTTTCGAAATAAATTTGGGGAAATCGTTGTAGATTTTCGGAGGAACACTGCAATAAGAATTATGATGATAGCAAGAGGAATACAATCCTAAGTGATCGTCCTTTAAACGAAATCTATAATTATTGATGTTATAATGCAATCGCAAGAAAAAGAATGGAATCCCTTTATTTTTGCAAAAAAATGCACAGATATAACTTTACTATCTATTCCTGATGTACATCAAACGTTGTACAGAAGAATTTGGATTGTCTAATTTACTTTGCTTACATAACTCTCCTCGAAAAGTTCGAAAACATCATAAAATAATCGAAATCGATATGCCTTCATGTAAACTTCGCATGAATTAGTAGGATACAAATAACTTCATTAGGTACTTTTGCATTTAAAACACAAAACATTGATTTCATGAGAGAAATTTAGTTAAATTATCATTTGCCGGCTCTTTATTACATATTCATGTCGATGAAGACACACAATAATGAATTTCATCTTCTGAAATATATTTGAATAATTATCAAAGATAGTAAAAAAAGATAATTCCTGAGGTATTTAAATTTTTTTAGCTTACAGTATTTCAAAACACATGTCAACTTTAAAAAAATGATTAAATGAAGTAATCTAGAAGCTCTATTAGAAAGTAAAATATAAGTTTTGGAAGGACAATATTATGTTAAATATATCTAATCTGTAAATTCAGGTGGAAGTTAAATTTCTTCTGGAAAAAAACGTCCATTACAGAGGTTGAGTAAATTGAGTAAATATAGATTGATTGCGCCCCACTCTGCATCCCTGAATATGTTTTGAAATCGTTTGAACTCTAACGTTAATTTTAAAATTATTGTCTTTCAGATTTGCTTTTCTTACAATCATCTTTCTTACCAGAGAATCATCGATGAAAATAAATAGAAAAATATTTCTCCAATTCTCCAAAAATTTTAATGTTTCGGTAATGATGAAAAATAAGTTTGCATTATAAACTTCTATAAATTTTTAATTATATATATATATATATATATATATATATATATATATATATATATATATATATATATATATATATATATATATATATATTTGAATTTCTGAAAATTCAAGAAACTATGAAGAATTCTGATTAGAGTCGCAGTTGTACAAGAAGTTCGCTGATAATTTTTTGGAAGAGTCTCTGCCGCAACATAATTTTTAATAAATATCCGCAACATAAAGTAACTTTATAAATTTATAATAAATAGCAAGAATTCAAGAAATTTCATATAAAATGAAATTTAAATAACATTATAAAAAATTTACATTTTTTATAAAACATATTTGTGAAATATTCAGAATTCATCATAGGTCAAATTTGGTTCGTGTGTATTAAAACCAAACTAATCATAGATCAAGAAAATATTATAAATTTGAAATAAATTATTAATTTGTGCTTCTAAAATGTTATATATAGAATACTAGTATTTATAATGAAGAATAAAATTTCCACAACATGAAGTAACTTTATAAATTAATAGTAAACAGGTAGATATAAGAAATTTGGTATAATAAAGAGATGTTTTGCATTTTTGTGTACGGAATTTTTGTGATATATCCAGAGTTAATCATAGATCAAATATAGTTCTTGTGCCGTAAAACTAAACCAAACTAATCATAGAGCAAGAAAATATTAGGAATTTGAAGCAAATTATTAGTTTGTAGTTGCAAAATGTTATCTATTGAAGAAATATATAAGGGGAATTATATAATTCAATGTTTTTAATATAATAATTATATAATTTTTAACCAATGCATTTAAATAGGGGAGATTGTAAAACATATTAAAATAGGAATTTATGTTTTATTCATTTCATTCTTTATTTTAGTAATTGTTTGTTTATTGATCGCATTAAGCAATATAAAAGTATTATCAGTTGCTATAGGCAATATTAGAAATGTAAATATATATATATATATATATATATATATATATATATGGTATATAAGCTATACACGAGCTGCGCTCAAGGAATTTAGAAAAAAAAATTGGTTCCATAATGCCCACCAGATGGCGTGTGTTCCGGAAAAACATTAAATTTAGCACAATGAACACCCACAACGGAATACAGAAACTATATTAACAATCTACAATAACAAGAATTATGAATAATAAAATGTAAATCCGGGAAAAGCTGTCATTTCTAGGAAAAAATGTCGAGATTTGTATTCTTGTGAAAAAGCGAAAGTTTTATGCAAAACAGATTAGGATAAGAAATGTTTGTAGCAGTTGTTGTTATGTTTTATCTCGATGTTTCCGGCTATAATGATGACGATATCTTGTTGCGACGATATCTTGAATGACTTAAAGAACTCCATAACGCTTCATGTGCGAAGCATTACAACTGATCAATTACGATCTTCTGTTCAACACACTGTCTATCGACTTGGAATTTAACAGGTGAATGAGGGTGGTCACAAGGAGCACCTTTTCCTACATCATCCTGGAGATGATTAACAACTGCTCCTCTTGTGTACTTTCATCCTAATCTGCTCTTGTTTCTGCAAACTGAACGGTTTTTCTCAAACAGTGTACTGTTATTTTTTCATTACCTTTACTTAATATGGTTCGATGGCAAGATGATCTTAAACTAGTCAATAAAGGATAATATTGTTTCTGTATTCCATTTTGGTAGTTTATTGTGTTGAATTTAATGTTTTTTCCGGAAAAATCGCCCTCTGGTGGGCATTTTTTTTTTTTTTTTCGAAATTTCGTGAGCGCATCTCGTGTATAGTCTATATGCCAAATTTCGTTGCAATTCGTTCATCCGTTTGCGTTGTTCTATGCTGTTTGAAGGGGGAAGTTTAATTATAACCACCCTGTATATATATATATATATATATATATATATATATATATATATACCCTGTATATGAAATGTGCACCTAGGAACAATTCTTAGAATTTTTAATTAGAATTTTAATTAATTAAAAATTAAGCGAAATGTGAGCGTTTTTTCGATATAACTTCCGAAATTATTGTAGCATAAAATAGATGTTTGCATCAAGTTAAATCTCGAAAAATTATATTTTAATGATACCAATGCTTTAATCTATAATTTAAGCTTTCAGTTTTAACGAGTTTATAAATAAATATTTTAACCACATTTTTCAACAATATATTTCGCTCAAAATAAAAATAAAATTTAATCTGCACGAACACGTCAAGGGAAAAGATTACTTTTAATCAACATGTTGTCATCACATTAAGAGAAGCTCAAATTAAAAAAATAAATAAACTATAATTGCAAATAAAATATAAAAAAGTTTAATTTTCAGCACGTATCTGTATGATGTGAAAAAATGAAATATGATATTTTCGTAAAAGTAAATGGAGGAAAAACTTTCTATGATCTTTGCAGTATCTATATTATTAATTCAATAAAACAGTTTAATTTAAGGAAAACATATATGGGATAATCACTCTAATCAGAGCCCATCAGCTAATATGGCGCATATATCTACTAACAAAATGGTCTAAATGAACTAAATAATTATATTTTATATAACTTGAGTCATATGAGAACTGATAAATTAAGAATTTTAAATTCTTACATTTATCTTCTGCCTTGAGAATCATATTTAACAAAATATTCTTGAGACACTAATATTTTAGAAATTTCAAACAAATAGATACAACGAAGTTTCAGAAAAGGTACATCAAAAATGGGCCAATTTAACATTGTTAGCATAGGGAGGTTCTAATTCCTTTTGAATATGTATTGCTTTCTTTTAATATACTGTTCACTTCATTTTATTATTTTTGAGAAAATTATGCAAATCATTACTCTTATACAAAAACATATTTAATATTTGATTAGTTTTCCTATTAAATTAAATCGTTTGTGAAATATATTTGCATAGAGATAATTTCAACTTCGTTTATTTTTCCCTCTTTTTATTTTTCTTAACTGATTTAAAACAAAGGAAAAATCCTCAAACAACTCATTCATTTGTTCACTCATGCATCAAAATGAAATTTCTTTTGTAAGCTTCGCTGCGATTTTCTTTTGCTTCAAAAAGGAATAAAATACTTCGAGCAGCTTTAAAGTAGCGGAACAATTATTCCTTGAAGTCCAGGCATGCTTAAAATTCAAACAATTCTTCGCAGAGTAACTCCCAATGAATGTAGTACTAGAACGCGCGAGTCAAGATTTGCTGAACTTATACGTGCTTTGAATTGCAAACTAGATTGTTTTTAAGAATGCCTAATGGGATTCTAAGAGCGCAATGAAACATTTAATAATAGAAAATGGGAAAATAAATGGCGGAAAAGAATGAAATTCTCATCACAGTTTGGTTTTAGTTGCTAAACTTATTTTTTGCTAATGAATATCTAATGATCCCAGAATACCCAGGCAAAACTACCTATTTCAATGCTTCGATTACAGCACTATTTTGAGTAAGACAGAAGTAAACTTTTTGCCCTTTCTTTTTTATCTTGGAAATATCTCTGCAAACTATAGAGTTAAAGTAGTATGATTTAATATTTATGAGCCGCTAACAAGGTATTACTTTTATTTTTTTGTGACCTAGTAATAAATATCGCTTAGTTTAGCTATACAAGGACTTCAAATTATTGCACAAAATATTCCCTTCCGAGTTCCAATTTAATGTTCCCTTCTGAGAAAATAAATTACTCTAATTGATGAGATATATAAAATTCTATATTTATATAAACGTAACATTGTTAGTTGTTATTATGAGCCATCAATAGTTTATAACAGAGAACAGAGAATAAAATTATTACTGTAGTTTACGTTACGCGAAAAATTAATAAATATTTTTTTTAAATAATTGTAAGTAACGCATAAATTTCATAGGAATTAATAGTCAATTCAATCATCAGAAATTTGTATATGCTCGTAATCAGAGATTAATTTTCAATCCTTATAATAAGTTAAAGAAAAATTGTGAATGAATTAATCAAGAAAATTAACATTAAAATCATGCTAGTGTAATGAATAACAACGCATTTTTACAAAAGCAAAAAAAAAAAAAAAAAAAAGAACGAATATAAATACTGATTTTCTTCCCTTAAAAATATTATATGTATTTTTTTTTTATTTTAAAAACAATTTATTTATTTATTTTGGCCTTATAATCAAAAGTTGGTAGAAATATTTTCCCTTTAAATATGAAAATAAATTATTTCTGTAATTTTCACAAATACAATTCGAAATGAAAATAATTAAAACTTCTAAAATTTTATAATTCTGAAATCCTTAAGAGCATTATGAATAAAATTTCTGCATTTATTCATTCTTTTTCCATTAATATATTTTCAGTCAGTTCTGTTATTAAGTTTTCTTCTGAAAGAAAAAATGTCCGTTATTCCGTACTGATTTAATTCCGGATATGTTCTCTGAATATGATGTTGCACAATACAACTATTGCATCTTATTTTTCGTATTGATGGATTTCGTATTGATTTTAAATTATTGTGGAATAATTTTCGTCGAATAGTTTTTCGGATATACTGACAATCGACTTATAGTTAAAAAAAGAACGCGAGTAAAACCAGTTAAACATTTATATTTTAATTTTTCATGTTTCTAAAGAATAAAATTCTTTTTTTTTCTTCTTTTACATTTTCTCGAAACAATTAGATTTTTGAGAAAAAAATAAGTAATTTTTATTATATAATATGATTTATAAAATAACTATGAATCAATTATTCGCTTACCAGTCACGGCCAAAAATTTACATTTGCTAATCTGTGATATATGAAAATATCTTTCTACGATGTTACTATAACAGTCATTCTAAGCACATTTCTTATTTAAAACACACACACACAGAATAGCAAGTAATTATCCTATTACATTTTAAGCACTATTTATTATATTTGCACTATAAAGATTATCTTGCAGGCTCTTGTTGTTAAATAAAGCTATTTTAAAAGCAATTTCAACCACACATAGTTATAACGAAATTTTAATTTATATACCTTTATTATAGAATAATGGTAAACCAAATAAAATAACAACGAAATTCAAGTTCAGAATTTAGACTCATAATTTTAAATCATATTTACAAATAACAGATAACTCATAATTTATCTTCGTGAAAGAAATAAAAATAGAATTGTTTACAGCTTGAATTAAATGTTTAATCCATAAGAAAATGTATTGTCTGAAGCTACAGGGCAAATTCCCAAAGCAGCCAACAGAAGAGTTTACTTATTGGAGGACTCTAGGTAGCTCTTAGAGCATTTGTTTTTCTTGCTGGTAAATGAGAAAAAATGGTGCAACATCGTTTATCTATTTGTCTTAAGGGTCCGAATCTGCCTTTCTTAATTTCAAGTTTTGGACGATTTAGAGTACCGAAGAATTAATTAATAAATTAGTATGGAACGGTTTAAAAAATTGATCCATAAATGATTCTTACTAATTTGGCAGCAGCAGAAATAGATTTTCTATAGGCAGAGCTCAGTTTACAAAAAATATTATAAGCTTGACTACTCCTTTAATCCATTATGTTGTGTTAAATTATTAATGGGTAAAAAAAAGCCTTTTGAAATGAACAAATTTAATAAACTTTTATGTATTAACATTGCACAATATATAAATTTATCAATATCTTCACACAAATTGTTTTTTAGAACACTGAAGCACATCTGAATTGCTGAAAGTGGTAAAAAGACTTTTCTTTATGGATATAAATATTTATTTTGGCATTCAATGTAGATACTCTGAGAAATAAAGTACTATTATTAAATTTATATGAATTTGATTCGTCTGATCTTTTATTGAAAGCATTATAAAAGAAAAACTTCCATGTTATTACAGATTAAGTCCAAAAAATTTAAAACATTTAACTAAGTTCTTTAATTAAAACTTTTAACTCGGTTCTTTTCACAATTCTGTAATATTTAAAATTTATTCTAAAACTTACTTTCAACACCTACCACATCAACTAAGAAGCTCGATAGATTTTTTGCTCAATTTTAAAAGAATATGTTTTGTAATAAATTTATAGTCTGATTTCCTTCATTTCACATTACTCATTAATTTTTAATATATTTTTATTTTAGAGAAAATATTTAAGGATAGTTTCATCGCATACAATTTCCATGTACATATTTTGGAAGAATAAAAGTATAAAAAAATTAAAAATATGTATATTTTTTATACAAGAATTTTTAATAAATTTTCCCTTTTAGAATTAGATTTGAAATGATATTTGGTTTCAATTTTCGTTGCTAATATTTGAAATAAAACCGGAATTTTCTGTAAGAAAACTCATATATAACAGTTAAATTCAAAAAATTTCATTTAATAAATTTTCATCGTTCTTTTTTTTGTGTGTGTGTGCATTTACTGTTAAGCTAAGGAATTGTTGAAAGAATATCTTTTCCATCTTTTTTCTTTGTAAACTTAATTGTTTTTTTCGTGGATGGAGTAACTAATTAATATTTGAGCTGAAGCATAAGTAATATGAATTCTTCAGACCATAAAAATAACATTTCTTGAAATGTACTTGAAATACCAAATCATTTTAATGTGCGTACAATTTTTCTGTTGTTGTTGTTTATAATGGCACTTGCTATAGACAAGCTCGCTGACGAAGTCAGTGATTTTAAGCCAAGGGAGCGTCTCTTATTTTAGTAGCGCCAACTAGGGCTAAGAGTACGTCTCAGCTACTCACGCATCACATTCGCTTGCACAACCCCTTTTTATAGAGGGGCACATTCACACCTCTCACAGATAGAACAGGAAGAACAACCATGCCCGAACCGGGACTCGAAACCAGGACGCCCAGGTCACGGGGAAGACGCTCTACCCCTATGCCAGGACGCCGGCACAATTTTTCTTCTGTATATTAATTAAATTTAGCTTCCAATGTTTATTCCAATCATCTATTGAAGTTAAAATGAATATTTTCCTGAAATAATTTGAAACTAATTTTTCTTTCATTCAAATATTCAGTTATTCAGGAAAATGGAAATGTCACAATTTGAGGGCACTTAATTATTGAAGCCATTTAAAATCATTTTCTGTAATTTAAATAAAATGTACCATTTCATGGTAAAATAAGAAACGCCTAAAGAAATAAAAATTTAAGAGCTTTGTATGTAAGCTAGATAGTTTTGAAATTTTTTTGTGCGTAAATATAACTAAATGGGAAACATGGCCTCATAGTGCAAGAACTTTACGGAAATTCTTAGGATAATATTCTATGCCACAATATTGTATAATATCGCTGTAATATTGCACTATCTGAGTAATTATCCCTCGCAATGTATTTATCCTAAACGGTTATATTCCTTTTGCTACATATATCTTAAATATAATTTCTTATAAAAAATAGAAGAAATTTTAGGAATAAAACATACCAATACTCACCAAAATATGGAATTTTTAAGCCTTCATTAGTTATAATATATAACAAATACTAAAATATATAACAAAAATATATAATAAATAAAAATAATATTCATTTTCTAAATATTTATTCAAGCTAGTGTCTGTTTAATGAGTATTTTAGCATATCTTGGCAGCGAGATGTTTTTTTTTTTTTTTTTTAACATTAAGACATCTATTTACACTCGGTTGTCTTTTTCTAAGAGAATCAAATTTGAAGAAATATTTTCGTATTGTTAAATAATATTTATGTAAAACCTAATAAACCATTAAAAAAACTGCGTTTTATAAATGTTATTTTAAATTTGATGAAACTTTTATTTGAAGAAAATATTTTATAATACTGTTACGAATCTGTAATGCTGCTTCCTAGCATAGTTGGTTCCATCATCAGAAAGAATGTTTTACAGTCATCTGTATTGGACGGAGTCTGGGTGTCGCGTCGGAGATCCCCGAGATTGGCGACAAACTTGCGATTTGGCAACGAATTTGGCGACTTTGGCGCCAAAATAGATTATACCCGAAACATGTAGAATTTTCCCGATCCGTCCATTAGGAGCCGAGATATGCCTCGAACGGTCCTGATTGGTTGAGAGGCTTCTAGACCCGCCTCCTGAGACCTATAAAAGGAGGCAGTCTGTGCTGCCAGAGTATAGTAGTCGGAATCGACGGTGAAGAACTTGTCTTCCAGGCATTAGCAGAGCAGCGACGGAGTCAAGCTAGTGCTGAACTAAGCTGTGTGCTACTGTGCAGTAGAGTCTTGTTGTATGCTGCACGTCTCGGCTGAAGATAATAGTCTTCTGTGCTGTATATAGTTGTCGTTTTTGTGCTGTCCTGTGTGTCTTCGTTTAAATAGACGTCGTTGTTTTTTCCTACTGTCGCCTGCGGATTGAGAGTTCTCCACACCATATAACTTCCACTATCCAAACGGACCCAGGAAATTTCGTAACAATACCTTAACTCACATGAGTTACTTTAGTTTAGTTATATTAACGTCACGTTGCAAAACAACACTAGGGCTATTTTGGGACGGACCTCGTAATTTGGAACCGCGGTCAGAAGACGAAGACAACACCTGAGCTGGCACCCCCCTCTCAACGCCACACCAGGAGGAGTACGTTTGGCATGACGGATTTAACGTGCAACAGACAAACTTACAAGACGGTTCTTTGGGGGAATCGGGTCTCGAACCTGAAACCCTACGGCTCACAAGCTGAGACCTTACCGCTAGGCCCCCGCGGCCAACAGACAAGGGAATTATTAGATTTAAAACAAAATCCAGGGTTTCATTTTTTTTCTGAATTATTGTTGGGTTTTATTTTCAGTTACAAAATCTATATAACTTTAGTATGAATTATTAATTAAGGTAGATATTCTAGTTCGTTTCCGAGCCAAAAACACAAATAACAAATATAGACGATTTCATTCAAATATTTTAATTTATAGTGTTTGCAAAGGAACATTTTTGAAAAATTGTATTTAGAGAAAAATAAAGATGAAGTTTTTCTTTATAGCTTATAACAAAGAGAAAGAAAGAAAAAAAAATCTCAACATTCAAACAGAATTACATAGTTTTTTAATTTAAATCATTGGACATTTTTCCACCTACGTTTTCTTGATCTTAATTTGTATTTTCTTATTTTCTGAAGTACAAGCAGCAATGCCTGACTTGAATATTTCTTCAATTGCCGACTTGCAGAAATATGTTATATGATCTGAAACTATTTTTCTTGAAAGAAAATGAGAAATTAAAACAAAAACAACAACAAAATAATTTTAATAAAACTCTTGATGCAGTGCATGACAGTGAACATAATTATACACCAATATATGATGGTGATTGAAATATATATATATATATATATATATATTTCAAATGTTATATTATTAAAAAATAAACATTGAATTTTGAAAAAAAATTTATATTAAAATAATGAAAATCATTTCATTGTCATGTTACTTACAGTTTCATTTTTAAAAATAAACTGTGATTCGAATATTTCTAATTATCTTCCTGCACATCGAAAAATCAAAAGGAATAGTATTTAGATTAGAGAAAAAGATTTTTTTGAAACTAATAGGTAATTGCAACTAGCTTAAAGTTTTAAAATATGGGAATATGACAGTTGAATTAAGTGATTGAGAAGTATGAAACTTACTTTCTTACGTGTTTTTACAATAGATACCAAATAAAGACACATTTTTTTTCGGGAGTAAAGAGTATAATTTTATCTCTAAGTACCTTATTCGTGTTAAGAAGTTTCTTCATAAATTTTTCTTTTAATCTTCCTGAAAAATGTATATCTATAAAGAAACATATCAGCCATAAATATTTACCAAGGTTAGTTTTATTAACGTCCTGTTTTAAAGCAACACTATGGCTATTTTGGGACGGATCTCGTAGTTTTGAACCGCAGCTAGCTGACGAGGACGACACCTGAGCTGGCATCACCCTCTCCACGCATGCTGTACCAGCGGGAGAGCGTTTGGCCCAGACGGATTTAGCGTGCATCAGGCACACTGCGGTCTCGAACCTGAAATCTACGGTTCCGAAGTCGAGACCTTATTAACAGGGCAAAATATTTCCCAAGATATAACATTGATAGCTTTAGTGGGAAACAATTTCCCATTAAATATAAGATATGTTTAACACTTTCATGGCACTGTAATTTTTATTTTGTTTATTTAAAAAAACAAATATACATATATGTACTGAACTATTGCATTTATATGAAGAGTGAAGCTCACAATTTTAAAATGTATAATATTCTTAATATAATTCGCAGTTACAAATTTGAGATATGGTTGAATCGCATAAATTCGTCTGATAATATTTCCCATATAACGCAATATCAAACAGTGCGGAATAAACCATTCTGGCCGTAGGAGAGTCCACTGTATATAGCCCTGGAATGGTAACAGAAGATTTACTTAACTGACTATTTATTTACGATGTTCAAAATGTAGCCGACTGTTCATAAGTGTAGCTAACTATTTATTGATGGTCATGTGAGCCGCGGAATGCCTCAATAATAATGAATAAACTCGCTTTAATTGAGAGTTAAATTGCATCATGGTTATAACCATTCAAATACTGCTATGAAAGTAAATATAATTACAGTGAAATATCCAATCTAAAATATACGCTGGCATATAATTTTTTCATATGAGTTACTGTACTACTTAAACAGGAAATGTCACAATTTTTAAACATTCTGATAAATATTATGAAAACATTTGATGAAATTTTAAAAATAAAACATAGAATTTTAGTCCCTTAATACTTAATGGCAACCATTTATATCCTTGACATGTTTCATCTTTCTTGATTTTTTTTCTTTCCTTCTTTCATTAATTAATTAATTATTTTCTCTTTTTTAAAATTTAAAATAAACACCCTTTCGAAACTGAAATTTTAATTAAAGGTGGGAAATTAATAATTTCAACTAAATTTTAAGAATAAAATGAAATATCATGGTTACGCTTTCTTTATTTATCTAGCATTTTACATAAATTTGCCCCTCACATATTTAAAATTGAAAAGTAAAGAAATAGAAAATAGAACTGTAAGATTCTCTAACATTTGGAAACTTTTATTTTTCCTAATTATAAAGTTTTTTAAAAAAAATAATAAAATTGATTTATTTCTTATATTTATAAATTAATTGCGAATCTAAAAGTGCGAAATTATTTCAATGTGTTCCCTTTTAAAAAAAGCGTATGCTCTCAATCCTGTATATGATTCATATATTTAGAAATAAAATTCTTTCTAGAAAAAAATGCATGATTATTCTGCATAAAATAAATAATGGGAGAAAACCTCAGTTCATGTAAATTTAAATAAATTTAAATTTCGTCTCTTTACTAAAATTTTTATAATTTGGTTAAGAGAAAAAACAATCTTCAAATCATATTTGAATTTGTGTTCGGACTTTATTCAAAATGGTGCAGCAATTTTTATGAAATGGTGTATTTATATGAAATTATATTACTGAAACTGCATTCTTTTTTCTTTTTTTTCTTTTTTGCTTCTGCAAATATGCTGCAAGCAAAACAAATCTTAACAGAGATGGGAAAGCAAAATAAATTTTGAAAAACTTCAAAAAATATACTTTCGAATACCTTTAATATAATAGACTTTAAAAAAAAAACTAATAAATATTCAATTTAAAGAGCATTTTTGATAAGAATTGACATGAATTTCAAAATCATTTGTAAACACATATTCTTTTAATCTTTTATAAAAGAATTTTATAATCCAGAAAAGTATTGAGAATATATAATATTGTTCGAGTATTATATTTTTTGGATAAGTTCCTTCTTTTTCTATTTTTATTTGTGTTTCTTATATTTAAAAAAAATTGTTGATACTTTACTGATAGACAAATACATTACACAAAAAGGGAATGCAAAGCAAGTGAAATATCAATTGATCTGTGTTACGTGTGGAGATATGGGCCAAAACGTGATTTAATTGAGTTTGAATGCGGTATGATTAGAGGCTTTCGAAGCGTAGAAACCAGTATGAGCAAAAGGACTGCTCATGTAAAGTGTTCGAGAGCAGTAGTCATTATGAAGTACAGAGTAGTTATTTTTGTGGTCAGATATGGTTTGGGGGATGTTTTCTTGGCATTGCATTTGTCCTTTGATAACTGTGGAAAAACGTCTGAATGTTCAAGGGTATTTAAGTGTTCTCGCATATCAAGCACAATCTGTTATGTTAATGGTGTACCCTGCCGGGGATAGATACTTTCAGCAGAACAATGCTCCTTGTCATACAGCTGGTATTGTCGCCAGATGGTTCGAAGAACATGACGCTGATTTTACTTGCCTAAGTTGGTCGGCACAGTCACCAGATATTAATCCAATTAACAGTATGTGGGAAAAAATCGATCGGGGCATCAGACAGTTGAATCCAGTGTCACCAATCTGAAGAAACTGGAAAGGGCAGTTCATAGCAGCGTTTCGCAACCTTTCAGTATTTGTGGAACAGTTTTTAATCATAATTTTCATCGCCCCCCCCTCCCGCTTACAGTAAAATGTATACAACAATAATGTATATTGAGTATTTTGGATTCTATTTTAAAATTATTTTTAACTAACTTCCAAAACAAGAGTAAAAGCGAGCCAACGTTGGCGAGAAACCACATCTTACATTTTGGACAAGCCGGCCGTAAACAGATGAAGCGAATGAAAGCGGGGAAAATTTAAATATTATATTTGAAACGAAAGCCAAACAGGGAGATAACGTTAAAAGAATATGAAAGTAAAAAAAAAATCGCTAATAAAAGTTAATCTAGACGGGGTGAGCTAAATTTAGAAACTGGGAATACATTTTTTTCGAATAATAAAAGAAATAAAACAAAAACATGACTAAACAAAAGTGAAAAACATAAGCAATGTTTGTGGAAGGGAATCCGCATGACCTATGCCGTCTCGAGCATACGCGGAGCATATGTTTTCTCAAAGGAAGAAGGAAACTGTTCGATGACGCGAGTTTCAATTCCAGCCACTTTTATTCGAGTCGATCCTTTTATCGCTATCGAATCTATAGTGAATGTGTATACTACATATGTTTCCGTGTTAATTGCAATTCACCATATTAAATATTCATGGCAGTAGATTTATGCATACTCATGGATAAATTTTTAAGCGGAAGTAAGCAAGCATTAGACGATAGTCAAGCATCAACAAGTATACAGACGAGCGTGATCCCGAAAATAAAATCAAGAAAATATTCTCAAGAATACTTAAATTTTGGGTTTACCACTGCTGAAGTAAATGAAGAATAAAGGCCCCTGTGTATCATTTGTTCAAAAATATTGGTCGCAGACAGCATGAAACCTAATAAACTTAAACGGCATTTGGAAACGCTTCATTGTGAGTACGTCAACAAACCCAGATAATTCTTCGAATTAAAATTAAAATCATATAAAAAGCAAAAAATATTTTTAAAGAAACTTTGTATGTGAATAAAAAAGCTTTAATTGCACTTACAAAGTTCATATAAAATAGCCAGATGTAAAAAGCCTCACACCATTGGTGAAGAGCTTATTTTGCCAGCAGCAATTGAGATTGTAGGAGATAATTTTTCAAAACAATTGCAGTCCATACCTCTTTCAAATGATACTGTTGCTCGTCGAATTGGCGATTTAGCCAAAGATGTACAGTGTCAACTTTTCTCGAAGTTGCGTGACACAGAGAAGCTTTGGCTTCGAAAGCAATGAGTCTTGGTCTTCATATTGTGTTAACTACGGTTGTAACCGTAGTAAATTATATAAAAATGAGACCCCTGAAATCCAGAATCTTTTCCGCACTTTTTAAAGACATGGGTTTCAGTACATTTAGCATTACTATTTTATTACGAGGCAAGATGTTCATCACGTGGGAAATTTTTGCAACATGTTTATGAATAAAGAGAAAAAATCGCCAATTTCTTTTTCATTCGCCTTTCAGAAGAAAACAGACCGGAGGCCGAGAATTTACGCCATGGTTTATTTGTGATGAAATTGAAGTACTTGGTCTACATATTCGGGAAATTAAATAAATTGTATCTTCAACTCCAAGGACCAAATACACATACTATGTTCGATACGAGTGATAAAGTTAATACTTTTTGTAGAAAATTAGAATTGTGGAGCAGAAATTTAAAGCAAAAAACCTAACAATGTTTGCAAATGTGCATGATTATACTAAAACTTACAAGGCTGAAGAAAAACATGTAAAAGTTGTTTTGTAACCATTGAAAAGTATTACCAAAGTAAAGTATTTTCTTGCTGATGACAAACTGATAGCAAGTTACGAGTGGGTTAGGGATCCATTTCATAAGACTCCCGAAGGATTCTCATTTCATGAGGAAGAAAAATTCATAGACTTCACGATATGTGGCGAAACTAAAAGACAATTTAGTAATAAATCGCTATTTGAATTTTGGGCAGAAGTAAGGATGATTTTTCTGCACTAAAAACAAAGGCATTTCACATTTTATTACCATTTTCAACATCCAAATTTTGTGAAACTGTATTTTCTGCTGTGGCTTCTTTGAAGACAAAATATAGAAACAGAACTGAGAGTGGCTATTTCTAATATTAAGCCTTCCATCGAAAAACTTTGCTTTGCAAGACAGGCACAAGAAAGTCACTAATAATTATTAAATTTGTTTCTAATTTAGTATGTTTTGATTAAGTAAGTTTTGATTTAGTTAAGTTGTTTTACTTTAATAAATTATTAAATATGTCGAAATGTATTTTTTTTTTTTGTGTATGTGTGCTTTCCTTTCAGACAGTTAATCATTTTTTTAAAATAATATTTTCTCTTAGATATTCTTGCCCCCTCCAGTGTGCTCGCGCCCCCCTAGGGGTGCAAATTGAGAATCGGTGATTCATATGATATGGGGTTAAATTTCTCCTACACCTACCAACATCTCACTGAATCTATGCCAAGAAGAATGTGAGCAGCTTTAAGGGCTAAAGGTGGTCCAACACTGTAATGGGGGTGTCATAATAATTTGGACACACAGTGTATATGGTGACGAATTCGCTTAAATTTTATAAAACATTGAATTCAGAACATTGAATTTTAGTATAACTTCCTTTATACTAATTAAATTTGGAAAAAAATGGTAGAAAATATTAAACAGAAATATCTTAAAGTCAAATTATGCATCTTTATGTTAAATGGTCGCCTCAGCAAAGCATTTTGAAAAAAAAATCATCCTGTCTCTTTCAGGATGCGGTTTTTACGATAAAATAGCCCATAAGCAATATCACATTACAATTAGCATTGAAATTATTGGATTGTTTAGGATACGCTGAAAGTGATATCAGTTTGGTCCTCTTAAAACCCTGACTCTTTTCTTTAAACAATTTTTAAAAATGAATCGTTCTAATAAATAAAAATGAACGTGGAATGATTCAGAAACTGATAAAAATACAAATAATTAGATTTGTCTATCAGTTGTATACATAGTGAGTTTGCATAATATTTAAAGAGTTCTGATCAGAATTTGATTTGGCTATATCCAAGCAAAAGATTCTGACTTCATGTATTCATAGCTTTTGCGTCACTTGCAACTATTATGTCAAGATATCTAGTGTTGTCAGTCAATTAATTTGGAACAGAATGCTCTATACCCATGTAATTATAAAAACAAAAATACAACTTGTTATGAGGTATCTGAATGAAAATTCATTGTATTCGGTACGTAATGAAATATTTAAATCTCATATTAAAAAATGCGCATACATAATTCTATGTATGTGCAGAGCAATTCTTAATTTATACATCACGCCGGGACACTTCAGATAAGAGGAAAGAAACTTTCCGGCATAGTGCTTGGTTTTCTCCACCGTGTGAGTACAGAAAAATTGTGGCTTCGACTATCCCCCACCAGCAACGGAACATGCTTCCCACAGGAAAGGTTGTATCGTGCCAGTGATAGCCTTTAGGTTGGTTGGTTGGTTGTGAGCTTTAGTGGCGCAAGAGCCAACCTTGGCTAAACTGCGCCATGATAGCCTTTAGGACTCAACCTTAAATATAGCAAATGCTGTGGCTGCGGTCCGGTCATTCAGATTTTAAATGCGGGATTTAAAGCAGGTCGAAATAGTCAATGCGTCGGAGTAATGAATATATATACAGGTTTTTTTTAAGTACTTAAACATAATTCTACGTAATCTTATTCAGATTCTTGTATATATCTGTAGTAGTTATAATTGTTTATTACCAACCGACTTGTTGAATATTTAGAATATTCAGGTATTTGTTACTTAATTTGTAGGATGTGTGATCATTTTGCATTTTATTCAGATGCCTTTCTTCTATTCTGTGTGTAGAGCACAAGAGATTCTTCTCACTGAAACTTTATTTTTACTGGTGAACATGTGACTTTGCAAGCCCATTAGGCATAGGTTGTGATGTATTGATTTGAGAAGCTGAGAAATCAACACTATCAACACATTAATATTACATTAATAGAAATAACTATTTCCAATGTTTGCAAATTTTTCAAAAACTCAAACGGCAGAATACTTGCGTTTTCTGTTTTCACATACAAATAGACTTGTCCAGCAGATTATTTTTCTCTTTACAGCCTGCGTAAGAGCAGGTAGCAGTAAATGTTGAATTATATTTGGCTTCAAAGAAAATCTTTTTCTCCAAATCAAAAAGAGAAATTCCGGGTCACCCATAGATATCTGGAAAAGACAAATAATCGGAATGCCTCGACAGTATAAATAAAAACTATTGTTAATTCCTAAAAGTCTTGACCAGCCACACAATATAATCCAGAGGCACTCCCGTCATCAGTAGAGGGTAGGACGACCCTAAACCATTTTTCCATCCATGAAAGAGCAGAAAACCAAGTATCGCATGGGAAGTTTCTCATCTCATACTTTCGATACCTTCCGGTTTGGCAAAGTTAAATGCAAAACATTGATGATATTTCTGAAATAATAACAATGAAATAAAAAGAATGCAATCAAGTTAATTGCTTCACATAACACCTGCACAATTGTAAACAAAGTTAACAAAAATATTTTTTTTAAATGAAACAATTGAATCAGATGTAAGGAAATAAACAAATCTAGTTTAGATACAAAAGGCCTCAAACGCTTTTCAGAGGGACAAGATATTTGAAAACTATAGATAATAATAAAATGACTCGAAACATTCCATAAAAAGCCTTGAATTTCGACTCATAAATTTCACATGTAATACATTCAACGTAGCAACGAATTGAAAGTAACATACTAAGCATTCGCATTGGATTACATAACCCACTTTTCGGAATTTCTAAGTAGATTTCTCAAAAATTCTTAAATGAATACAATGATTCCTAACATTCCCATATATAATGTTACAAATTTGCAATATTACTTCCCTGCGTAAGATAGCTTAATATCAAGATTTCATGGTAAGGATGGCAGTTTTATAAATAAGTCTAACATATGTTTAATGGATGCCGAATTTATAATATCAGATCTTGACAACCATTTGGTAACTTGGCAATAAATTTAGTAGCAAAAATGAAAGTTCCTGAAACTATTGTAGTCTTGACAATATCTCAAGTAAGAGCGATAGTACGATATCATTCGAGGTCCCGAAAATATGAAAAGCCCAGGCAGAAATCAGTTGGAGCAGTCGAGCTAACTGAAGAGAATAGATCAGAAATTCTCGCTTTAAAGTGTAGATTTCCAGTAAATTCTCCCAAAACGCTTCGTGCTGCTTCGATTGTTCAAATGCGATTTGATATTTGCGTGCTGCTGTCTATCGAAAGTGCTATTTCTGTTTAGGCTTCGGATATGTTTTGTTATGTGTTAATTTAGAATAAGATGTCGTTATCAGTTACCGAGTTCGTTGGACCTGTCACCATATTCTCGCCAGATGAATTCTTCTAATAATATAATGTATTCATCATTTTCCTGGCTATGAAACGTTGTTCTTGTTGCTGCTGCTTTTCACTCTTGGATTGAACATCAATTCAAATCAAGTTCAAGAGATCGGGGAAAGAGGGGTGCCTTAGCTTCTGTGGGTAAAGACCCCTGAGCACCCGAGGGTCTCACTTTTGTTCTTATGAAGATGACACTCACTCACTCACTTGCACAATCCCTTTTTACTGGGGGGGGGGGGGCATTTTCACACACCTCGCAGATAGAACACAGGGTAAAGAATAACCATATCCGAACACGGGACGCCCAGATCATGGGGAAGATGCGCTTTTCCAGAACGCCGGCGTATGAAGCGTTATATTTTACTGTATTATATTTTAGAAAAATAGCTTTTATGAATTTTTTTCGTTCCAATCTTTTGAATTTGGCCCTTCATTTTCCAGGCAAAATGTAAAATCATTTGCGTAACCAAGATATCATTCTAGCACTTCACACAATTCAGTACATAATACCTAGGTTCGGAAAGCAGCGAATTTCATTCTAAAATAAAAATCTCAACCTGGCATGAATCAGAAAAGTGAAATTTGAATGGCTGACCACCGTGATTAACAATGTTTGGATATCTTGATCAATGAAACTATTCTTCATTGCAACTTGTCCTTGTGCCTATCCATCTTACAGAAGTACCACCAGTCTTCGACAGTGGACTCAGAAGGCAAACATCTTCATTTTATATCAACCAAAGAAGGGAAATTAACCAATGTATAGGAAAATTTCATGTATCCTACTTATTTCATGCATCCTCTTCCGTGAGTCTTGCCATGACATATGAGACACTCGGTAAAAACTTAATTCATTTATAGCTTATTAAATGAAGAGGAGAAGAAATAATTCATTTTTGCATCTATATCTCAGTTAATAATAAATGAGAATATGTATGCATCTGTATGTATGTAAGTTGATTTTCTTTCTAGAGGAAAATTTCATTTTACCTAGATCTACTAAATTTGCACATATATTCTTTGGATGCCGAAAATATGCAAATTGGAGCAATGATTTTGTAATTTTATAGACTAGAATTAAATTAAATTAAAATTAAGCAAGGATTCGATGTTTTTCCGCGATAATTCCTCAAAAATATTTTTGCAGCAAATCAATTTTTACATCACTGAAAAATCTCCCAAAATAGTTTTTATAAATAATAATTTAATTGCCCTGCATATTTTTTTCGACTTTCTTGAAAATATTTAAGTATATTTTTAAGAATATTTTTTTGAATAATTTTATTAATAGTTATCATGGTTGAAGAAAATTTTAACTCGTTAAACATATAATTGCATTATTTCTCTACTTCTGATAAGCGAGATGGATTCTGCTTAATATGCCTAATGTTTACCTGAGAACTAAGAAAAGTGAAGTTACAATGTCTCGAACGTTTGAAGAGTGATTATACTGAAAGCTACATTAAAAGAAATACTATGACGCCATGGGATTCGACTATATTATAGAAGTTTATATATGCAAGAGACAGAACGTATATAAAGTATAAAATATAGTAGACATCAAAATTATGTTAAAATAGAGGGTGGTTATATTAAAGTTCCACTTTGAAATGGCCATAAAAGGAAAACTGCTGGACCAAATGTTATCAAACTTGGTAATGGTTTAAAAAAGGTCATGGGAATTCCTGTCCCGCCATAAAAAGAATGTTCAAAAACTCACCACCAGGGGTATAAATGGCTCTGTATGAAATATGTTAAGCAAAATAGTACGAAATGTGTTTAATCGTTTCTGAAACGTGTTACAAAGCACGTTCAATGTGGCCTCCAGCATTTTTGAAAGCAAGTTAAATCGCATTACTGCATTCTCAACAGTAGCTCTTAGCATAACAGGAGGACTGTTGCGCACCTGTCGGTGTACCGCATCTTTCAGTTCCACCAAATTATTTAGATTATCACCATAAACAGTGCCTTTGAGATTGCACACATTGAACACGCTTTGTAACACATTTCAGAAACGATTAAATACATTTGAAACCGGTGTCTTCATGTCGTATTTTGCTTAACAATATTGCATGCAGCGCTATTTCTCCCCCGGTGAGTTTTCAAACTTTTTTGGAGAAATAAATTCCCATGACCTTCTTTAAACTATTGCCAAGTTTGATAACATTTGGTCCAGTAGTTTTCCTTTTATGACCATTTCAAAGTAGAGTTTTAATTATAACCACTCGGTATTATAGCTTTGATAATTTCACTAAAATCTTTCTGCTTTAAAATATTATTTGGGAAAGTTCTGAACATTAAGTTATGCATAAAGTATTTAATTGTAAATAGTAAAAGGAATAACTCTGGCGGGCCAACTGGTTACCATGTGTATTTAATCATCAATAAAAGTAGTGTTTAATTGAGATTAATTTCTTCTAATAGAAAAAAATCAAAATTAAAAGTTGATTTTCTAAAGTTTTAAATTCTGATTTCTGCATATTTGATTAAATTATAAAACTGGAATCAGAATGCAAACAATTAAATAATAAATTTAATTTTATACATAGTAATATAAGAGACTCTCAACTATAAAGGTAATTGATTCCTCTAAAAAACAATGATCATTGACATTTAGCTTCTTGATGCAAAGTCTGTTTTCATGAAAATATTTAAACAATTCATTTCAAAACTCATCATGTTAAACGTTTTATTTTTTTACAAAAAAAAAAAAGTTATTTTACAACTTTTTGTATTTTATTCAAAAATGTCAGCATGTTTTATTACTGAATGTAAGAACTAAAAAGATTTTGTCATTGAAGATTATGTTTAAAACAGTACCAAAAAAAACTTGCACAGAAATTCTGAAAATGTATTGTGAAATGTTTTTACAATATTTGGTAGAAAATTAAGCAAACAAGACCGGTTGAATTCTGATGGGAAGACGTATTTTTTTTCAGACTGTACATGTATATTTGTTTTTAAATAGGATTTAAGGAAAAAAAATGACTAAAACTATTATTTTTATATCTTGCAAGTGGTCTGAAAGCTGGAGATATAAAACTGATTTTTGACTGTGTCATCCCGTCGGACGTCTTTAACAAATATTGTACAAAAAATGATAAAAAACAGAAAATTCAAGAAATAAGGGGGAAAAAAAAGAGATTGACAGACTTGCAATTGAATTTTGCACTTTTTTTCGCAAAATGTAATGTTTTTACTCATTTCTTGGTGCATTAAAGTTTTAGAATTTTATACACTTGAATATTCTAGACATCAATAAATTGCTTTAATATTTTTTTTAAGATACGCTTGCTAGATAATCACTTCACATGATAAAAGTTTATTTTCATAACAATGACTAAGCCTGCCCATCAATTAAAAAAGTTGCTTTCAGGAATTCATTGAACTTAGGATAAAATAAAATACTAAAATGAGTTTAAATATTTCTGTGCCCTATTAAATTTTAAGCAGAAATAAATAGAGAATTTTTAAAAATATAACCTTGTACGCTTGAATATCGCTCTTAAAAACAAAGTCACGCAAATGAATGACAGAATCTTTTTCAGTGCATTAAAGCCATATCGATTTTTGTGACGTTTTTGTGAGATATTTTAACAACAAAAATTATTTTATCAGAATATTTAGTATCATTTAAGAATAATGCCATTTTTCTTCTGAATGGAAACAGAAGGATTAAACAACTATGCGTTAAAGCAAATATCTAACTATAAAATGATATTTTCAATTACAATATGGGCAAATGTATAGTTATGAGTTTTGCATAAAATAAAATTTTGCCAATTAATATTTTTACCATGAACATTCAAATTGAAAATCATAATTTAATAAAAGACAATCGTTCTTCATAATATGAATTTTACCAGTTTTTTGCTGTATAAAAATAATTTTTATATAAAATCCAATCTCTTTTAAAATTTGGAGATCCAAACTGAACACGAGCTGTTTAGGTAACTATAGTGCGAATACTACTTGCTAAATCCCTACTTGCTAAAGAGTGTATTCTCCTGAGTATGCCATTAGGATTTGATAAAAAAATAATAGTTCTAAATTTTAACCGGTAGGTGAAAAAGGGAGATAAGGTATTAATAGTTTGTGTAAGGCTAAAAAAATTTTGAATTCGTCTGCATGTATAACGACTCTGTGACGGTGAGTTTTTCTTTAGATATTATGAGATAACCTTACCAGATCAGTTAACTTCTTAAACAGAGAAATACTAATACTTCTCTCAGGTTCAAAGAATTTCAATAAATAAAAAGTTGTTACAATTTTTTTTTATTATTTGTTGAAATTATCTTCTTGCCATTTATGTCTTGTTACTGAATATACGTGGTGATTCATAAAGTATACACTTTAAGATACTGTAAAACAGTAACAGCCAAGGACACGAACCATCTTAGTCAGTGGTAAAGTAGATGTATTTTTAAAACTTTTGTCTCGTCCTTCACAGAAGTGACACAGGCAGTAGCATGTATGTCTAGCATTTGCAGTGGATAAGTCTTTTTGTGATTTTCAATTTATCAAAACTGAATCCTCAACTGTTGTGCAATGGTATCTTAGATCATAATTCGGAAAAGAAGTTACAATTAGAAAATATACCTATCTGTGGCATGAAAAATTTAAAACTACCGGCTGTTTGTGTAAAGGTATGAATCCTGGTCGACTGCCTGTATCGCAAGAAGTCAAAGAACAAAACCCAGAAAAATCAAAGCCCAGGGTGTATTGTGAAGTGTAGATTTCTCAGCCCACTTTCTGGAGAATTTTGAGAAAGTAGCTGAAAATGATCCCTTACAAAGTGCAGATGTTGCAAAATCTGAATAACTTTGACAAATAAAAGTTCTTTGAAATTTGTGCCGATATGAAGTTTCAATTTGAAAATGATGATTTTGCCAAAGATGAAGTGATATTTCATGTCAGTGGGAATATACACAAGCATAATGTTCGATTTCAGGGAATAGAGTGTCACAAATCCACAATGTAACACATGCGTAGGGTTTGACTGTTTTCAAACCCGGTTTTAAAAAACCGGTTTTTTAAAGTAAATTTGTCACATTCGAAAACCGGTTTTTAAATTAAAAAAACCGGTTTTATGAATTCATATTATTTTGTAAAAATTAATTTTGAACTTATTGTATTTGTTATTAATTCTATGCAACGGGCAGCAAACACATTTTTTCAAACACACTGCACAATTGCGCCTCGAATTCGTTAATTTATGTTTTTTTTATGAACATCCCTTTTCACTTTTTTTTCTAGGTGAAACAAAAGTTTGATAAAGTTCATCTCTTGCTTCTCGTCGGATGTTTTGTCTATTAGTATGAAGTCGGTGCTAATAGAAACATCAGCAATTTGACTAACTCGTTTCGAAAAACGTATGAAAGGAATAAATAATTCCCCGTTTTCTGCTTCTTGATCACAGTATTTAATGATATCATATAAAATTTGTACCACTCCTGAAAGCGTTTTTACACCACTTGAACTAGCCATATCAATACAAAATATTCAGTTAAAATAAAATGCTGTCAGAAATGACATAACATTCACATACACATGAAAAAAAATATAACTAAAAAAGTATCTAATGCGAGAAACCCAAGGTCAAATGTTTTCATCGTTCAGCGTCTCACCCCTTAATGAAATGGAATTGTCGAAATGTGGTCTCAAAATCCTACCCGTTTCGAGTCACGACAGGTTTGCTTAATATTATGATGGTGAAAACTGGAAACAAATATATAAAGTTGTTATATTTGGTAAAAATAACGTAATTATTAAGTATGTTTAATTTTTATGTTTATATTTTCTATCTTACATTTTAAAATTTAAATTTTATTATATAAATTTCTTCTATCAAAAATTAGTGTAAAATAAGAAGTTCTGGCTTCTGTTTAATGGAATTTTAAATAAAACACAAAGTGTTAAAATATTTCATATTTTCTTTCGTAACGTTTTAACATAAATTATATCTTTAGCTAATCATCGGAATTAGATTAAGAAATGCTTTTTTTTTTCAAAATTCCTAGAAAATGTGTAGATTAGATTATTTTAAATTGCATCAATATTAATTGTTAAAATAGTAAAATTGCAAAATAAACGTCAAAAATATTTATTCAATAACTTTAATTTCATTTTTAGATAAAAATGAGTAAGTCGGAAGTTTGGGATAGTTTCAAAAAGTTCGGGATAGACAAGGCAATCTGAAATCATTGTAATAAAATGTTGAGCTGCAGAGGATCATCTACGAGCACTCTACATAATCATTTGAAAGCAGTTCATAAAATAATTGTTTAGTTTCTTGAAGACCCTGAAGAAAAACTTACAAATCCAAAGACACTGATAGCTGAATTTTCATTATTTGAACAAACGAATAAAAGAACAAAAAACTTAGATTTGTAATTTGATGCCAAACTCAGTAACTAGTAAACGAGTATTTTCAATTTCAGGCAATATTGTGTCCAAAATAAGAACGAGACTTAGCCACCGTTCAGTGGATATTTTATGTTTTTTAAAATCCTATTTTCTTAGGAGATATTAAAATTCGTGAAAATAATATAAATATTATTTGAAATTTTTGTTTGAGTTTTCGTTATTTTGTGTAAGTAATATGTATATGTAATCTTTAATTTTTTTTATATTTTGACTTTGATATTGATTTCGTTTTTTGTTTTTTTGTTATTTTATATAAATTAAAATAAAATAAAATAAAATTCAATATTTTTTGACAAAAATTTAAAAACCGGCTAAAACCGGTTTTTTTGGAAATGTCGAATTCGAAAACCGGTTTTTCAAAAAGTCGGTTTTTGTATAAACCCTACACATGCGAGATTCCCCTAATGTAATTTTTCTGTAGTGTTCAGAAAGTAAGTGTACGGCCATTTCCCTTTTCACTAGCAAATTGTCATGAGAACCACAATTTTGCTAACATTTTTGCTGATTTCACAATTTCAGGACGATATTAATAAATTCATTCTTCAATTAGATGGTGTTCCACGACGCTGGTTGGCCTACTTGCGAAATTACCTCAATGAACGTTTTCCTCGCCGATGAATTGGATGAGCCGTGGAATACAGCATTCATTTAACCAGTGGTCACATTTTGTGATTTCTTCCGATGGGGATACGTAAAAGACAAGGTATTTGTCCACCCACTTTCTGTTGATCTAGCGGAACCGAAACAGTGAATCACAGTCACTATCGATAGACTTTTCAGATATCTAAACACGCGTTTGTGAGGAAATGGCTCACCGGCTCAGAGTTATCATGTGACTAAGGATAACACAAAGAACTTCTGAGGCTGTCTATAAGAAAACTTAAAATAACCTCATACAATTCTGTTAGAAGTGACATATAATATTCATTGTTTTTAATTTATAATGCATTGGGACTGTACTTCTTTATGAATCACCCTAATTTGGCAATGCGTTTTGAAGATGCTGAAACAATTGTAGACAAACGTAGAAGGAACATGGGGGAGAATAAATAAGAGCTCAGAGAGTTCAAAAAATCGCAAATGTAATTGGAAAACAAGCAACAGCAAATGTTCAGGCTAGTAATGATGAATTTGTATATTTAGAAAGTCACATTTTATTTTAAAACAGGAATTGTTGCAGGTGCTTTTTTAAAAAAAATATGTAACTTATTTGCATTTTACACTCCATCAACCACATGTCTTTTTCTTATATTTTTTATTATAAATATTTTTGTTCTTTTGAAAAGAAAAACCTCATACACTGAAAAGTAGAAATATATACAAAATTTGGTAATTACTCAAAATGCAGTTCTTACTCAAAACGTGCCTAACCAACTCTCAGAAAACCCAAACAAAAAATTATATTGCTGAATTAGATGAGTAAATAGTTTCTAAGGAATCAAGATATGACTTGAAAATTTTTCAAATTAGTTTTAATTCTAGATTCCTAAATGGCCGAATTTCAGAAAAATTCACTATTTATAATTTATAATCCATCTTTTTTTTTTAAAAAAAAGCTTTACAAAGATAGATAAGTAAAAATGAAATAGGAAATAAAACGTTTTCATTCTTTTAATATTCCTTAACGCGATATATATGATGGTTGATATAACTTTTTCCGAGAAAGAATTATTAAAAATTTTGTGGCTAAGAATTCCATATTATTCTTGACACATTGCAAAAAAATTGAAAAGATATAAAACATATGGATAAAATTTTCATTTAAACCATCACATAAAATAAAATATGACTATTAAAGAGCATTTACTTGAATTAGAAATTTTATTCAATATATTTACACTTTCGCTCAAATTATTAATTTCCCATAGGTATGTAAACAGAAAGAAGAGTATAATTTTTATGAATCTTGTGATTGAAGTAAAATCAATCATTCTTAAATTTCAACTTTTAAATCGTAATGTAATAAAACATTTTTTCTTTGAATAAAAGTGTTCAAAGCAATATTCTTAATGCTATTAGAAAGCGTCAGAATAAAATTAACTAATTACTTTTCATAATTAATGTTGTTTAAATTCTTATCCCAACTTCTCGTGATTGATAGTGGTAATTATATATAATTGAAAAGTTATCCCCTCTTAATTCTAAGTAATTAGCATATCATTAAAAATAAAATACAAGCTATAAAGCTAATTATTTGATATTAAAAGTTATTTTGCATTTATGTCTGAGAATCATAAATCCAATGCTCTTTCTTAATAAATAAAATTAATGCTTTATATAAATAAATTAGTCAGTATTTTTAAAACGTGTGGTGTGATTTTTCTTTAGATAGTATGTTTAAAACTAATTATTCAATGAAATAATTGATTTAGAAATTATTCATTCTTTTTTTTATATACGTTTAGACTTACAAAATTTCAGATAGATAAGCAGCATAAAAGCCTTGATTAAAAACAAAGTTGTTAAAGAATTGAGTTATAGATAAAATAAAATAATATTATATACGGCTAATTATATAGAATGAAAAATAAAAATTCGAACTTTGAGTATTAATTGTAATGCAGATCATGAAAATCAATAATTTTGAAAGAAAATGAGAAAAAAAAATGAAATTATTTTCCGTCCGCGTATAAAGTGATTCAAGGACAAAACCAAATTAACCATCTAAAATTGCAGAAACAGTTTTTTAAAAAGGATATAAATCTGTTTATAAAATTCATTTCGTAAGTAAAAGGTTATTTGTAATATCATGCTTCTGCCTATAGATTTCCGTGCAAATCTGGTTCATGTAAGTATACTTGAAATATTTTTAAAATTCAACTAACTTGTTCTAAACACTTTGCCTATATAGAAGGCGATTCAAAAATTACGGGTCAAAGTTTTAAACTTTAATAACAAATCAAGCGTATAGAAATAAGCTATTTTTGCAGCAGATGATCGAATTTCAAATGGAAAGGACGACAGTTACAGGATTGGTTTCTCAAAGTGCAAATATAAAATTCCGAAAATTTTAATTTTCAATTTAATTTTAATAAATTTTAATACTATAAGTCACTAACCAGATGCTACCTACAAAGGGTGATTTGAGAATTTGCAATTCCATGTTTAGCCGTAAAATTTGTCAAATGATTTTAGAAATACCATGCATTTTGGAATCCAAATGACAATTTTATGTATGGCTTGTTAAAGCAGTCTGCTACATTTTAAATATATTTTTGTTTTTCTTATCTCTTTTCTGTTCTTAAAATCTGTTAAATGATAAAAGTTTATTAATTTGGCTGAAAAATACGCTAAAAATATGTTATATAAATATGAAAAAAAAGTCGAACTATGAAAAGATTAAATATTTAACCAATTTTTATTTACCTCAATCATTTATTTCAAGAATTTTGTTTCTATTTCTTATGTTTTTAGGAGGGGAGGCTAGGAAAAAAATCTCATAAATATGAAGCAATAATGTATAACTAGTATATGCATTTTGAATATTAACAATACTAATTCTGCCCGGAAAAGCTAATGGCCGAAATTTATAAAACCGTAAGGATAATCAAAGTACAAACGAGTATGACTAAACATTATATTTATGAATTCAGTTGTCTATATTCTGAAGTTACAGGAACGATATAAAACTTTAATACGTCCTTTGTATAATCAAAGATCAGACTATAAACTACTAAAGTATAATAATAATAATAATAAATACATTATAAAAATTTGTTTTCCTGTCTAAAACATAAAAGTCTGAAAGTCTTTTCAAGTATCAAAACAAGAAGCTGTTGGTATTGATTTTAGAAGTAACTGTCATCAGCAATATCACATCATCATTCATTCATTTTATATGTAATTATCATCAACATCATTACATCCTAAATAATTGAGTTTATAAGTGATTTTCATCAGCATCATTACATCATCAATGATAGATTTTGAAAACATTTTCCATCAGCATCATTACATCATCAATGATCGGTTTTTAAAATATTTGTCACCAGCATCATTACATCATCAATGATAGATTTTAAAAACATTATCCATCAGCATCATTACATCATCAATGATCGATTTTAAAAAATATTTGTCATCAGCACCATTATATCATCAATGACTGATTTTAAAAACATTTGTCGTCAACATAATTACATCATCAATCATATTACCTGATTATATGTTAATTACCCACGTATTTGGAAAAGCTATAGCCTTATTATATTCCACTGTTTTTCTTTCATTTTCTTCTCACTTTGGATTATCCAGACAATTCTAGAATCCTTTCAATGTCTGTGTTTCTTAATGCTCCTATTTCTAATAAACGTGAAATAGTAATTATCCCAATAAATAACTGTTGGCTATTATTATTAAATAATTCGAAATTATTTCAAATTGTTTTCATTTGTTTTCGTGAGGATCCATTATTACAGTAAATTGAATAAAATGTGGAATAAAAAATAAATCCTAGAAATGTTATTAATTCCTACCGATTCAATTGACACTAATCTAATGTTACTAATAGAAAAAAAAAGTCTTTCAGAAGACTAATGCTTAGAGAAGATATTCAACTCACCGACAAAGAAAAAACAGACGCTAATCCGAGAGATATTAGAGTGGAAAAAGTTTGGGAAATTCTGCTCCATATAATTCTATCAATAAAAGCTTTTTTTTAAAGCAGACGAATGTTTAAGGATGATATGACAGTTGACAGCACCCTAAAAGGAAAAAAAAGGCTAATCAAGGAATATAGAAGTCAACAAAAATTAGAAATCCTTGGTCTGAATAAATCTTTAATATGTTTCAAGAACGCTTTTTAAATAATCAGTTATAACCATTTAATATTCTGATGTCAAAAATTAGAAAGTAGCTGAAAGAAAAAAAAAGAACACTAATTAAATGTGAATAAATCAATTTTAAAAGGTATCTCCTACTTGAAAAATTAAATAATTCTAATCCATTTGTTTTTTATTACATTCGACTTTTAATCAAATGGTTGCATAAAGAAATAATTAATAGATTTAAATGAGTTAAGAGCCATGACAATTAAAGTTCCATCGTAACAACACCCTTTCTCTGTAATGTACCTGAGGAGAAAAACTGAAGCGAACTGCTTGAAAAATGTTCATGATTTTCCCCTACTGTCCATTTATTAAAGAGTCTTTAATTTCTGCATGATTAGATTATGAAAAGTTAATGCACATTTTTTTTAATTCCATCAATGAATTTAGGGTCATCGAATAAAATGTAGAAAACTGTCTGGTATCTTCAGATAATGGATTATTTCAAGAACTATTATGCTTCGAAATGAGAACATGAGATAATTACCTTATTAGACCAAAACGGAGTCTTTATATTATCTAAATATATTTAACAATAGATTTATTTTTTTCAAAAGTAAGGAACATTGAGGTATTATTGCAGAAAATAACAAAGGAAATACTTAATATTTAAAAAAAAATCAGTTGAATTCTGAAATGATTTATTACCAAAAGAATATTAATATTTCTATTTAAAGAAATATTTTATTTTATGTAAAACAACTGAATAAATTTAGTATGTTATAGGCTGATAACTCTGAAATCATACTCAAATTAGATACTTTTACGACTTTTAGTTATAAAATTTGTCGGGGAAACGGGGGAAGAGTCAAATAAGGGGCAGATTTGTTTATTCAATAATACTGGATTTTAACTGCGTGAATTAAGTTCCTTTGTATCAAAATTTAAAAATTAATTCAATTATTCTTGCACAAATGTTGTTTATCCTCGATAATTTATACAAAGTTTGAGTTTAACTGTTTCAAATAATTGTTAACTAGTAATTATGAATTGTGTAACTAATAATTATTGCATAATACAGGGTGGTTTTAATTAAAGTTCCACTTTTAAATGATCATAAAAGGAAAAATATTAGATCAAATGCTATCAAACTTGGAAATAGTTTAAAGGAGGACATGGGAATTTATTTTTCGCTAAAATAAATAAATAAATAAAACTTTAAAAAACGACCCATTAGGGTGAAAATGGAGCTGAATGCAAAGATGCATTTTATAAATTCAAGTTAACCCTTTAAAGGGCCATTTCTTTCTAGTCATATTATGTTAAAATATTTTTAGGCTTGAAATTAGAATAAGAAAAGGTATTCATTTAGCTTATTAGATAAATTTAATTTGATTAATTAATTAATTTGGTTAATTAATAATTAAGTAACAAATCAAGACATTATTTTGTGTGAGATAAAAAACTAAAGTATCTAAGTTTCCATTTTTCTAAAAAAAATTGTCAGAACTTATGCCAACCTACATAATTTCATACAAAGATTGATAAATTTGGTGGGGAATCCTACTTCCCACGGCCCTAGAAAGGGTTAAAGGATATCCTCAGAAAAAAATAATATATGAACTTTCCATGAAAAAAGACGGATATATGTTTATTTTTTAATTCTCTTTGAAGATATATTTTTTAAAAAAAATAATTATTTTAGAAGTAATTTATTAATTAAAATTTTCTGCTATTATAATGTATGATGATGTTATATTACTGTTATAATATAAAATGATTTAATTTTTATCAACAATTGACATAATGGATATAAATTTTCAAACGGCATTTTATCTTTCCCATTAGCTGCATTAGTAGAATATGTATATATTAGCTGCATTAGTAGAATATGTTTATATGCTCTTAAGCATAATTTTTTTACTTATACTTTATATGAAAAGAAAACTTTAATTTTAGCTTTATAAAATCATGTCACTCAAATATGTAAGGCTAGTGTAAACAATAAGTCCAGGAAATATAACATATGCTATATGGAAATGTGATTTGGAAAAAAAAAGTCAAAACTTTCTTCAGGAAATCCCTTAGATGGAATGGGCCCAGAGAGTACAAAAAATAAATCTTTAAGGAAGTCAAAGTGAAGGTTGTGAGAGTGAACGTCAAAGTACATGCTTATATATCAGAAGTGGAATGGATCATGGTCTTTTATGTTCATAGTAAAACCAACAACTGTCTCAAAAACTGGTGTCATGTTTTTAGAGTTTAATTTTAGAGCAACAGAATTACGATGAGCTGAAAGAAATCCATTATAAAATACGTTATCTCAGACGCAAAAAACGACTGCTTTCTTCACACTTTTTGTTACTAAATGTATCTCGATTTAGGAGTTTAATTAGAGATTTATTAACATAGTTTTTAATTTATAGATTTTAGGAGTTAATTTACGGATTTATTAATATTATTTTTGTAACTTACAGATTTTTGGAGATAATTTATTAATTTATAGATTTAGGAATGTTTATTTTAAATGCTTTACACATAAATTTCTTACTCTCTTTATATGCATATTTTTCAATAAATCAGATTCAATTTCTTTAGGAAATTGTCTTTATTTCAATAATTCAATCTACTTTTTACCACGCTTTTTGTTTTAATATAAAACAAACGATGTGAAAAGAAAATTAATGAAATATTTTTATAAAAAGATCAGGATTCTTGAATTACATTGAAGAAATATATTAAATATTGTGTTGAAATAATATATTTTGAAAACATTAACAATAACATATTTAATTATTATATTTAAGAAAATTTATTGTAAACAATTTCTTAAATAATTTTGTCAGACGATTCTCTATGATGGGAAACATTACTTAATTTAATCCGATAAGAACAATGGATTACTCAGTAGCAAACTGTATTTCACTTTCATTATGCAATTAAAATATACCTCTGTATCCATAGTGCGATATCAACTTAGTGCTAGAACTGGTTTGCAAAATTTCGATCCGGCACCACGATCGAAGATGCACCACGTTCTGGAAGGCCGGTTGAAGCTGATGAAGACACGATAAAGGCATTAGTTGATGCAAATCGGCGAATAACAACACGTGAGATTGGTGAGAGGTTAAATTTATCGAATTCAACTTTTTATGACCACTTGATAGGCCTGGGTTTAACCTCGAAGCTTGTTATATCGGTTCCCCATGTTCTCACTGAGAGAAATTTGTGTCGTCGCGTTGACGTCTGTGATTCGCTTCTCAAACGTCACGAAAATGATCCATTTTTGAAGCGCATCATTACTGGGGACAAAAAATTGGTTATATATAACAATTTCAAAAGCAAGAGATCATAGAGCAAAAAAGATGAACCTGCTCAAAACATTTCGAAAGCCAATATCCATAAAAAAAAAAGTGATGCTGTCTGTTTGGTGGGATTTTAAAGGAATCTTTTTTTTTTAGATTTTACCGGATAACACAACAATTAATTCGGAAGTCTACTGTCATCAGCTGGACAAACTGAATGATGCACTTCAATAGAAAAGGCCAGAATTAATCAACAGAAAAGGTATAGTGTTCCACCAAGATAATGCGAGACTTCATACAAGTTTGGTCACTCGCCAAAAGCTTTTACAGCTTAAATGGGATATACTGCCACCCCCACCATATTCTCCAGATCTGGCGCCTTTGGATTATTATTTGTTCCGGTCACTGCAAAAGTTTTTGGACGGTAAAACCTTTACCTCAAATGAAGAGGTCAAAAATCACCTGGATCAGTTTTTTCCCGGCAAAGACCAACAATTTTATGAGCATGAATCATGCTACTACCGGGAAGATGGCAAAAAATGTTGGATCAGAATGGCCAAAATATAATTTAATAAAATATTTATGCATTATACGAAAATTGTCTTTTATCCCCCCCCCAAAAACAAACGAAATTACTTTCCGAACAATCCAATATTTTAAAACTATCTTCCCTTAATTTGTGAAATATCACCCTCAGCGCCTCTCTTAGGCTCGTGGACATATCGGCTGGACTCTAGAAGACTATAAAACCATGGCGTGGTCAGATGAGTCACGATTTCAATTGATAAGGGCAGATAATTGGATTCTAGTGTGGTGTAGACTCCACGAAGCCATGGACCTAAGTTGTCAAGAATGCTCTGTTCCAGCTGGTATTGGCTGACTCCATAAGGGTGTGTTCTGTCTTTACATGGAATGGACTTGGTCCTGTGGTCTAATTGAAGGAACAAAACCGGAATTGAACAGGAAATGGTTATGCTCTGCTGCTTGGAGACCACATACACTCATTCATGGGTTTCATATATCCAAACAATGATGATTTTTTTTGTTAAAAATTTGCTATGCCACCGAGCCACAATTTTTCACGATTATGTTGAAGAACATTTCGGATAATTCCAGCAAATTATTTAACCATTTAGATCACCTGACATAAATCCCATCTAACCTTCATGGGATATAATCGAGAAGTCAATTCATTCACCGGCAACGCTTTGACAGTTATGAATGTACATAGAGGCAGTATGACCTAATAATTCTGCACGGGACTTCCAACAACTTATTGAATCCATGCCACGTCCAGTTGCACACACACACGCACGCACGCACGCACACACACACACACACACACACACACACACACACATATATATATGTGTGTGTGTGTATTTAGCCAAATTAATCAAAATATAAAGGAATAAAAATAGATTCAAAAGTACAATCAAAAATAAAATAAGAATCCAGCCTAAAGACTTTCTCAAAGGTCGAAACAAGTGATTTTTTATGTGAGGGGTCTAATTTTTTATCCAATAGTATTGACCCCCTGTATTTGTACTATTTTTTGTAATTTAATGTTTTATTTCTGTAAAAAATGATGTGTCTCTTAAGCTTTAATTTCAGGGGATTTTCGGGTTACGAGGGGTCAATATTGTTGGACAAAAAGTCATACCCCTCACAGAAAAATACCCTTGTTTTGAATCCTTGCCTTGAGAAACTCTTCAGGCTGGATTCTTAATTTACTTTTATTTATTCTTATTTTATTTTACTTTTTATTCTATTTTTATTCCTTTTTATTTTACTAATTTGGTTATGTTCATTTGTGTTTTAGTATTAGCAACATTAGCACTCTCTAAATATAATTGTGCTTTTTTGGTTTGATTCAGAAATAATTTTAGTTTTTTAGATTATTTCAGAAACAGTTTTTAATTAATGCTTATATTTTTGATTATTTCTTATATATATATATATATATATGTATATATATATATATATATATATATATATATATATATATATATATATATATATATATATATATATATATATATATATATATACACTCATGTCCAAAATTAGGGTCACAAAATTATTTTTCAGAGTAATTCTTAATAGCTTTCAGTGAATTTTAAACAAATTATATTTTATATATTGTGAAGGACCGGTAACACGATATTAACCTTTTTTGTGGGAAAAAATGTTGTTTAGTTTTTGAGGGACTACCGAAACTTGACCGTTTAGGCATTTGGGAATTTTGCCTGCAATTTTGTGAATATTGCATTAAAAAAATTAACCTGTTTCCAATGAGAATCAGCTCTCATAATCGTTTAGACGACTCCTTTAGATGGAGAGCTGTTGGCAGGCTTGAAGCTGAGCAGTCTCAAGCGGAGGTGGCTCGATGGTTACAAGTAGCACCGAAAGTGGTATCCAGGCTGTGGAATCAATTCCAAACAAATGGTACTGTAACAAGAAAGGCTGGCCAAGGCCGGCACAGAGCAACGACGCCTGCACAGGATCGCTATTTGGCATTAAGCGCATTACGGTATGGACTGATAACCGCTCCTCAACTTGCTCGTGACCTTGCTGCTTATTCCGGAATAAGAATTTCCAGACAAACAGTATACATACGTCTAGCAGAGAGGGCCCGTTATGCCCGGCGACCAGTTGAGTGCGTCCATTTGACTGCATCCAACAGAAAAGCCCAGTTGTTGTGGTGCCGAACACATCAGTCTTAGGCACAGCAAGAATGGGGACGTGTTCTTTTTAATGATGAGTCGAGATTTACCACACAGAGTGACACTCGTTGAATCTTCATCTGGAGAGAGCGAGGAGCTCACTATCATCCCTCCTACGTAAAAGAAATCGGCAGATTTGGTGGCAGAGGAATTCTTGTCTGAGGTGACATAATGTTGAGCAGTCACACATCCCTGCACATCTTCGATGGGGGTACTGTCAATGCATATCGCTATAGGGATGAGATCCCTGAAGCCTATGTGAGGTTGTTCCGGGGTGCTTTTGGCACAAACTTCATGTTTATGGACGATAACGCGCGTCCACACAGAGCCCAGATCGTTGATGATTTTCTTGAGGAAGAGAATATTCGACGTATGGACTTGCTCTCGAGGTCTCCGTATTTCAATCCTATTGAACATGTTTGAGATGGTCTCAGAAGAGCCATTGCACAGCGTAACCCCCTCCTAACACCCCCCAAGAGGTAAAAGCCGCGTTTTTGGAAGAATGGGCTTTGTTGTCCCAAGCATTTATTAACACCCTCATAAACAGTATGAAAGCTCGTTATGAAGCCTGTATAGCAGTGCACGGTAGTCACACTCCATATTAGACAAGTTTTTCCCGAGATAAATGCTTTATCTCTGATTCATAATGTAACACTTTTTGATATACCCTGTTTCATAATTTCTAATTACAATCATTTCCATGTTGTTATGTGTCTATGTTCTTTCTTCCATTGTAGTGTACCTCTGTGCCAAATTTCGTGGCAGCACAATGAATAGTTTTTTATTTTCCGCAGATTTTATGTTTGTGACCTTAATTTTGGACATGAGTGTATATATGCTTAAATAGCATTATCAAATATTAAATGTGACTCATCTAACTATTTTCAATTCCTACATTTTCCGACATTTTTCTACATTTTTCAAAAGTTTTAGTATGGACTCATCAATATCGAATTATAAGAGTTTGATTGAATTTGACCTACGCCAATGCACAGTTAGAAGATGACCAGTTATGTTTTAGAGGTTCGAAATAAAAAGCACAGGTCTAAAGATGTTGAAATCACATGACTTTTTAACATCACAATACCGTACTTTAAACTACATTCTTGAAAGATTATGAACAAGCGATGAATAAGAGATTCAATAGAAATTAAACATTGTCTAATATTTCAGATGAACCAATTGATTATATTATTTATTTACCAACTGTAGTAAAGGAAATTTATCAAAATTAAAATTGTAATAGACTTCCAAAACAAACTAGCATTATTATGATTTTCTGTCGCCCAGCTCTTAATATTCAACTATTTGAAAATAATTTTTAAAACTATGACGATGATACTGTATATTATACTGTTCTACATTTCAGTCCTTTTCAAAATATTTTCCAAATGTGTATAAATCAAATCATTTCCAGCAACGCGAATGAAGAATACAATATAATCGATTAATTAGATTTTATCTAGTTCAAATATGGACAGCGCATGCACATAATTGAAGATTATGGGGATTCAAAACTTCCCGTCAGTGGTAAAACCAATTGGTATGTGCTCCATAATGATAAAAAGGACGATCTACAGCCCAATTTCCGAAATAAAGGTTGAAACATCATATTTATATACTTCCTCATTCAGCTTAAACTCCAGATCTCGCTAAATTTGATTTACATCCTATATAAAAAGATTGCTTAAGGACAAAAGATTTTGTCGAATTACTTCATTTTTATCTTTAAAATAATTTGACTTTTCTTTTATAAGTATGGAAGAAATCCGCTTTTTAAAAAAGTTTTTAGAAAGATATCTTTCCAAACTATTCTGATAATCATGACTAAAAAAAATAAATTAAATTGAACGCGACTTGAACATGAAAATGGAAGATGACACGAAATATATTTATAAAAATACATCCATCTCAAATATTAAGTTTCTTTCGTATAAGATTTAAATTATTCAATTCAATAATGTTTCATAGCAATGAAATATAATAAAATTGAATCACACTCCAAATACAAATCCTTAACGGAGATGTGAGGGAAAAAAAAAAGGAAGAAGCATGTAGCGAAAATGCGCAATTGGTTTTATTTAGAAGTTATTCAGAAGAAGAAGACAATTTGAGTTCAATGATGTATTCTTTCAAAAGAATAAAATACTTTCAAGTGTAAAATAAAGTCGTTTTACTTCCTTTCTATAATCCTAAACGAAGTAGAATTCACAGCTTTAAAACTTTCAAAAAGGGATTTTTCTTCTTTCTACTGATATCTTCATGGCGACATTTAGGATCTGTTTGGATTTTTTGATTCCTTTTCCAATCCCATTTTCTTCCTTTTATAATGTCATAAAATCTGTGTATTATACCATATTTATAAATGAGTATAATTTCAAATTTACAGATTTAATTCAGCATTAGTTATTGTTCTTAAGAGATTACAATTTACAATCGTGTTATAGAAAAGTTATTAGAGATGTCGTCTAACAACTTTTGATTAAAAAATAATTTTTCATAACATAATATTGCTCATGATTTGTTTTTTTTTTGTAAAAATTATTTAATTTGTTTATATATAATAGTATTTGTTATTAAGATGCTAGAATTCAATAAACTCATTAGAAGAATTAATTTTAGTAAAATGTATATTACATTTTTATATCGTATAAGAAATGTTTCTTTATTTCATAAGTCCTCTACTATGAGACATTCAAAATTAAGAATTTGCTCTTTAAAAAAATTTAAAGAAAACCATATTTATGAATTAAACAGCAACAAAAAACCGATTTTATTCAGTAAATAAATAGGGATAAAAGACATAGGCAAAAACGTAAGAATACACTAATCATGGAAGATTTTTAAATAGTATATTATGCAGGAAACATAGGATGTAATATAATAAAATTTGATATCTAAAAAAAATAATTCCATTGTTTTATGAAGAAAAATTTTTGTTCCTTTTTTTTTAATAATGAGAAATTTTAATTCTCAAATAAAACTCATACGTATTTACTATATTATTATTATTTATTATATTTATAATTTTCTTCAAGGAAAATACAAATTTCCCTTCCAGTATTCAAATATTCCCGAGTATACCTTCAAACTCCTCCAAGTAAGCACCTACGCACGTATATTAAAGGTAAATCGCATTTTTACGTGATATCGTACTTGGGTGCTCCAATTTCAGTTTGGCAGAGTTCTTCTATTAAGAGTTCATAGGAATGGATAAATATACTAGACAAAATGTAAATAATACACAAATTGCGATATATATATATATAAAGTTGACTATGAAACTTTATTAATACAAGATGCATATTATCATAATTATATTATTGATAGGTTTAGCGTAATTTTGTTGATTAAAATATGTTTCTGAATTTAATATATGATTGCACATTATTTTATTCAAAATAACTGTCATTATTATTAATTGTATTATTGAGCATACCAAAAATTTTACGATAAAAAATGATTTCTTAAAAACTAAAATAAAATATAGGTTCTATCTATAAATTTAAAGTCAAAGAACAAGGAAATATCACGTTTATTTATTGCCTTAAAACTGTGATAAAAATGTAAAAGACTGAAAAAAAAATTGATTTTCTTTATTATTTGTTCTGCCTAAGATTATGAAGAAATAAGCTATACAAATGTTTCTTCTGAAATAGACATATCTATTAAATTAATTTAAGACTAGAAAATGAATAGATTTTTAAGATATATTATCTAGAAAGATCGAGACCTTAAAACGTTTTGTTACGAAATTTCCGGGGGTTCGTTTGGTTAGTGGGAGTTATATTGTGAGGAGAACACTCAATCAGCAGGCGGCAGTAGAAAATGAAACAACGACGTTTATTTACACGAAGACACAAAGGACAGCACAAAGACGACAACTATATACAACACAGAAGACGATTATCTTCAGCCGAGACGTGCAGCATACAACAATATACATAGCAGCATACAACAGTATACACAGCAGCTCTACTCCGTCGCTGCTCCGCTAGTCTCTGGAAGACGAGTTCTTCGCCGTCGCTTCCGACTACTCTTCGACTCCACTAGTCCACTACTCAATTCACCACCGGTTCACCACTCGATCCACCACTTCCCGGCAACTGCGGGTGCTTCCTTTTATAGGTCTCAGGAGGCGGGGCTAGAAGCCTCTCAACCAATCAGGAACGTTCGAGGCGTATCTCCGTTCCTACTGGACGGATCGGGAAATTTATCGATGTTTCGGGTATAATCTATTTTGGCGCCAAAGTCGCCAAATTCGTCGCCAAGTTGCCAAATGATCGCCAAGCTCTGGGACCTCCTATGGAACCCACTATGCTGGAAAGCCACATCACAGGTTCGTAACATTGTCCCCCTCCTAAGGACTGCACGTCCCGGGCAGTCCCATTTCAATCCAACAGCTGGCGTAGGCTTCCGAATGATGTGACGATGTCGATGCGTTTGGCGACTTCCGCACTTTCGAAGATAGCATCCTTCACTAATTTGGCGGCGACTAACGATCCATCCAGCTTTCTCAATGCTTTTGACACGGATCTCTTTGTCGTTTCGGATTGTACACCCAGACTTGGTTTATCTTCTTGAAATGCAATGTGTCCCATGGAGCGAACCGCTGGACCATAGTAGAGTCTTCCGGAATGAATTCTTGCCAGGATGGTCGGTTGGTCACTTTAAACTTCTTCCATCGAACCACTCGTATATAAGGATGATCCAACAGTGCCTTCTGAAGTCCACTCGAATGCCAGGTATTCACCTTCATCGCCAAAGCTTCCGCGGGAATATCTCCGCCTATTCCCGGCTCATTCTCGACACTTGAGAATTGTCTGCAGCTCTCCACACTAGATCTTCTGAAGAGGTCATCTGCCTTTACAGAAAAGATTCCTCTGCGACGACGTACTTGACCGGATTTACAGGAAATGCCTCGGCACCTACTTGCATGACACTCCTTGGAGAATCCACAGCAAAGCCGAATTCTTGGAGGAAGTCGAGGCTGTGACAACAAGGATCAGCGATTCCAGCCACGTAGTCTTCTTCCGTGTCACTATGCCAGGACATACCAAGAGGCTTGCAGAGAGGTAGTTCCTTTAATCTTTGGGACGAATCCAATCCAAACAGGGCCGCATCAACTCTTGCATCCGTAGGCATCGAGCACGAGTCGCCACCAACAGACCCGTCCGAAGAAAGTCCATCTTCTCCATCCCCAAGCGCCTGCACTTTCGGTTCCACTTCAGGGGACTCACTCGGAGAAGACTTTTTCTGTTCCGAAATTATTTGACATTCTCCCTGTTCGCTTCTCTTCTCATTAAACCACGGCTCATCCTACGGAGACGCTAAGCTCCTTTTCGGTGACACCGGTCTCCATTCGATATTTTGTCTTTTCTGACACTTGGCTCTCGCGGCTTCCTTTCATTTCTTCCGTGAAGGCTTTCTTGTCTTGCAAATGTTTCTCTTGTCCGGCTTTCATTTCTTGCAAAAGTTTCTCTTGTCCTGCTTTCATTTCTTGCAAAAGTTTCTCTTGTCCAGCTTCCATAGATTTCTTCATCTCAGCCAACAGAGCCAGTAACTCATCATTACCGCTATCAAAAATTGTAGCCTGAGATCTCGTTTTCACCATACACTGTTGAACACTATCCCACTTCTGACACCAAATGTTACGAAATTTCCGGGGGTTCGTTTGGATAGGGGGAGTTATATGTTGTGGAGAACACTCAATCAGCAGGCGGCAGTAGAAAATGAAACAACGACGTTTATTTACACGAAGACACACAGGACAGCACAAAGACGACAACTATATACAGCACTGAAGACTATTATCTTCAGCCGAGACGAGCAGCATACAACAGTATACACAGCAGCTCTACTCCGTCGCTGCTCCGCTAGTCCCTAGAAGACGAGTTCTTCGCCGTCGCTTCCGACTACTCTTCGACTCCACTGGTCCACGACTCAATTCACCACCGGTTCACCACTCGACCCACCACTACCCGGCAGCTGCGGGTGCTTCCTTTTATAGGTCTCAGGAGGCGGGGCTAGAAGCCTCTCAACCAATCAGGGACGTTCGAGGCGTATCGCCGTTCTTACTGGACGGATCGAGAAAATTGTCGATGTTTCGGGTATAATCTATTTTGGCGCCAAAGTCGTCAAATTCGTCGCCAAGTCTCCAAATGGTCGCCAAGATCTGGGACCTCCTATGGAACCCACTATTCTGGAAAGCCGCATTACAGGTTCGTAACAGTTTGTATAAATTCTTTATATATATTTTTTATGCAAATTATCAAACTAATTGCATGACAACTTTCGACATGAAATTACAGTTGATGAAAAAAAAAACTGATTGGTTTATTTTTCCCCAAAAAATAAATCTAACTTCACAGTTGCTGTTTTTTTTTTATATTGCATTTAAAGTTTAAAAATTGTTTTCAATGAAAAGTTAAAATTGATTTTAATGCTTTTGCATCATATATGAAATGTTAAAGTCCCAAATAATCTTTGCCAGATATATCTTCATTATAATGTATTATTTACATCGCAATTTACAGTGGCGCGTTATTTTTTGCAAGTTTTAATAATTTTATTTATATTGTGAGGGATAATTCAAATAAATGTTTTATTTCGGGAAAGTTTTGAGATTTTTGAATTGAAATGTGTTGGTCTAAAATCAGGTAATGTGCATTTTTATATATCTAAACAAATAAAGACATATGTATGCATATCCGTGCATTCATGCGTGGATAGAAAGACACTTAAAAGTTATGTTTTGTAATCATAACATTTAGAACCTGATTTATATTAAATAGTTAAAATCTGGTTTTATATTATCAATTTCTCAAAAGTATTCGTGATTAATTAGTTTGAAATAAATATTTCGAACTTTTAAAAACTTTTCTTGCCTTTTCATTCGATTATATCACGTCCCACTTTATTGATTTCAAAAAGCACCAGAAAAAAATTATTTTTAAGTTTTTTTTGTAATTTATATTTATTTGCTCAACTTTTGGTTTTGTTGCTTTCAAAAACTTAAGAAAATGTGAATACACTTATTTCATTATAATAAGTGAAACAATACGAAAGTCTACATTCTGATTTCTTGGAGAAACATTTTCCAGGTACAGATTTCAAAGACCGCATACCAGACCCTTGAATTTCTTTCCTTTCCAACACAGTCCCTTGGGGAAGACGAGGATTTCACAATCAGTTTCTATTCGGAGCTGTTCGTTGAAGTGAAAATCCATCAAAATTCTAACGACTTCCAAGACTTTTTAGAAACGTTTTATTCTTTTTCCTTTTTTTAAACCTAGAATCACTTTCATAAAGATATCTAAAAGATCTTTTTCGAAAAGACAAGTACTATCTCAGAAACTCTAAAACGTCCAATTCACATAATTATTTCTGTTGTTTTCCAAAAATGGACATTAGTTAAGGAAGCCATTTACACAGTCATTCCGGCAATGATTCATCTTTTGGATGCTGATGGAATTTTTTATTATGTGCTTTACAGTATCACATTCTTAAATGGCATGTTGTTTTAATAATTAATATATTAATTGAAATATTGAAGAAAAATGCCACAATTTTGTAAATTTTTAAAAAGTAATGTGTAGGTATGTATTTAATAAAATTTTTCAACAAATATGATAATAAAATATTATTTGTTCCATAATATATATCTCTTGCATTATCTGTGCAAGAGTGGTTTTCCTAATTTTAGCGATTTGAAAATTGTAATGACTATTATAACAACCAAACTTATTTCCACTGTATTTTAATTGAAAAATTAACAATTTATTTATTAACCACGTCACATCGAGGTTTATAAAAACAATTTGGTCATTAAAAATCATATCTCTGGAGTGAAAACTAATATTAATAAGAAAATTTTCAAAGTGTCATTAACGAATTCTTTACAGCGTAATTAATTCCAAATCAGGTTTATACAAAGGTATTTTTAAATATATCATACAAGTTTTTGGTAAAAATTACATAATGTTTTCTTTAATTGATGGTAACTTCATTCGTTTTCAAGAGAGAATCAATTTCAATAAAATATTAAAATTTTTTTTGTTAATTCATGGCCATCCACTGACACACTCTAATTATTAAAGCAGAAAGCAAGAGAAATAGTATGTGGGAACACATTGTAAGCTGTTATAACTTTAGAAATAAGAATTTGTTGTCTCAGCCTAAGTTAGGGAACATTCAAAAAGGAAAACCCACTTGAATTCAGCTAAGACTATATTAGGCGCCTGTAGATTTAAATGTATGATAGGAAAACGCGAGTAACTAAGAAGTTAGTTAAAATGAAGTTTGAATTCAAGCGATGAAGAAAATAACACATTCTTTTGCTCTATATAAAATTGCAAAAGAAAATTGAAATACTACTTAATTGTTTACTCATTAAAATACAAGTGCATAAGCAATAGCATAAACAAGTGCATAAGTGCAATAGCTAATAGCATACATTCTGTAAATTATTTCTTTTAAATACCTTATTTTTTACCTCACCTGCTTTTACATTATAAGTTCTTTTATGAACTAAAAACCTCGTTTCAAAAATTGTTCTTTAGAGTCTCTTTATAAATTGTTAAAAGTATAATTAATTTAGACTAGGGCCACAAAACACTGTCACATAATGTTTTATTTCCGTCGTTTTCATGGTAAGTCCGAAAGGGTTTCCTTTTTTTCTCCTCGGTTCTTTTCAGTCTTAATTACCTCTAAGTTATAAGAATTATAATTACCTTGGTACTTACCTTGTAATTACCTTGGTAAAAGTGTTTTTTGTAACTAATTAGTAATTTTGTAATAAATTTAATTTACTTCAACCTTACAGTTTTCTATGACTCAATGCCGGAAAAAAAATTATTCAATGCATAATTCATAAAAAAAGACAGACAAAACAGGAATTTAAAGCATATTTTTAAAGCTTTATTCCAGTTCTTTTAAATCTTTGTACAAATTTATTACATATTATATTACTAAATTTTATGTATTCTTTCCAATTAAACGCGTAAAAATATAATGAATAAAATGTTCTCTCTGGTCCTTTCTCTTTTTAATTTGTAAATAAAGGACTTCTAATGTATTTATCGGTTACATTTGCTTATAAAAATGAGTACAGAATATAAAAAAAAGCAAAAGAATAATTTACACAGATATTTCATTAAATGATAAGTGACATGCAAAAATGGCAAAATAGATCAATTTCTCAATTACTGATAACTAAATAAAATAGAGCAAGTTATTTGGGGGGGGGGCGAATTGCTTTCACTAACAATTTTTTTTCGCACATTCGGGTAAGTTTATTTTGTTCATATATATGTAGATATAATTATGTAATCAAGTTTCCATTCGCTTCTCCATATATTAGAATTATGAAATTTTGTATAGCTGTACATTATACATAGCAGGACATATTTTAATATCTACACATTAATTATCAATTAATGTATTGATTTTGATACAATATGAATAGAGCCTTCTGCTGCATAATTTGAAAGCAGATTTATTTCAAGATTCAATAATATTTATAAAAGAAAATCATGAAAACATAAAAAATGTGATTTGAAAATTCAGAAACAATTAATGTATAATCAGACAAGTAATTAATAAATAATTAAAAATAAATAACATCTTTATTAAAATAAAAAAGGAGAAAAGGGCATTTCACCACGCTTCTATTATTGGAAGAAAAAGCATTAAATATCTTATTACAAAAAATATGGACATAAAAAATGGCAAAAGTATGATATGTTCACTAAAAATAATATTTAAATAAAATTAAGATAAAATTTATCTCAAGAGTAAAAAATATTATTTATCCATTTTTTAAATTTCTTTACTTTTTTTTTCATAATTTTATTATTATTATTATTTTATTATGTTCTTCCAAAAACTGACCGAATAATATGTATAAAAAACAAATTATAACTACTTTATAACTACTTTAGATTATCCTAATAAAGAAAAGCAAAATTAGCGAACAAAATAAATTTCCAAATTTTAGATATTTGTTTGTCACTGAAGTCAGACAAAGGAAAGCGAACAAAGAAGCTTTTTTATCTACATGAAAAGGTTATTTTTTAAATAGAATAATATTCTTGCATATTATAGACATCATAAAGATTATATGCAAGTTGTAATAATAAAATTATATACATTTATTGTAACTATTTTCCTTCCATTACAATAAACAACAACAAAAAAAAAAAATGTGCCACTAATTTTAAATAATCAGCAATTATTTGAAGCAACTTACTTTACATTTATTTCATTTTAATCACTGTTATAATTAATACCAAATAATCTTTCTTCTTAACTCTTTCCAGGGCCGCTGTGATCTGGTGGTAAGGTCTCGTCCTCGAGGTTTCCATGTTCGAGAACCGATTCCACAGAGAAACCGTCGTGTAAGCGGATCTACTGCACAAAATGTCCCCCCGCTGTTGAAGTGTGGATATTTAGAGAAGGCGGTTGATATCTCAGGTGTCGTCCTCGTCGACATACCGGGGTTCAAACTTACGAGGTCCGTTCCAAAGTAACTCTGGTGCTGCTTTAAAACAGGATATTAATATAACTAAATTAAACTTTAATTTTTTCCCATATGGAGTACAAAGAAAAAGTATTGTAATCGTCCAAAATTCGAATATGAGATTTTGACGAATATCCACATTTCAGACACTCCTAAATAAATAAATAAATAAACAAAATCAATTAATGACTATCTATCTCTCTGTGACCGCAATAACTCAAACATTGTTTGAGATAAATGGGGGATGTTTGTCATATCTTCTTTATACTAAATGTATAGATTTCTATGAAGTTTACAAAACGTTTTTGCCTATAAATTCCTATGCAAAACTGATGTCATTTTAATGCATTACTTAACTTTACACTCGGAGTCTTTTCAAACATTGCTGTTATCTATTTAAAATCTATTTATCTATAGAATCTATTTAAAATCCATAAATGAGGTTAACAAGATAAAGATACTAAAAATATTTGAAAAGCATCGATTTATGCATGAAAAATAAAAATAATAAATTTCATTCGAATTATTAAATGAAAAATATTTTTACTTCGTTAATATAGAGAACTAGATGTATAGTCAAAAATAATTTAAAAGAGTAATGAAAATCAATTTTAGAAAACCTAATATTCATTTATTGAAAGATTAGGTACATGGATGTTTAAAAAAAAAAACAAAGCGTGTTCTTCATCGAATACGCATAAATAATTAATTTGATACTTGAAAATGTAAAGTATTTGTTTTTCAAATCCTGGGGATACATAATAGGGGAAATAGAAAGCTTAAATACGTGCTAATCTGATGATGTCAATAATATTATATAAGAAAACAAATGAAATAACTAACCATTTGCAGGCAAAAGTTCCTTATTTGACAATACTCTAGTCTAAGAATGTGTACGTACATATTTATTTTTAGAATAACTGAAAACTATTCAGTGTATCACATGGATTGGTAAATCCATCAGATAACTTGCAGCATTTTATATATTTTTGTTGCGATATAATTATTTTTTAAGAGATTGCAGCAGCCAAACAGGCGATAAATGACTGTTTGTTTCGCCAGCTGGCGACAAGCATCACTCACATCTCTGGAGATGAATTTTGCTCTCCAGAAAACCAGTGACTCACTTCCTAGCTTCCCCGGCTTGCTCCGAACTTCTGCCTTGTGCTGGTGGATGGATATACTTCCAATGTATCACGATCTATATTTGTTTATTTAATTTGTAATTAAAATTCATTATAATTATCCTGAATGGCTGGCAGTCTTTCGTTAATTAATAATGTTTTAATACTTTAATTTAAAGTAAATTTGGCAATGCGTGTTAAGCCACGCACCAAAAGATCAACTTCTCAAACAACTTATTCGTAAATTTGCTTGTGATGTTTGAGCGCATTTAAAACTTCAATGACAATAACGTCTGACAACAGAGCTGGCAAACAGAACCCTCTAGTTTTCTCATCTGGAGCTTCACTCATGATTTTCTGTATAATATTCGCTTGTTTCTCTGTTTACTTTAACTATATTTACCATGAGTTTCAAATCACTCTGTTGATTTATGTTTCTGTATATCATCCCTAAATAATCAAAATTTACTGAGAAAGGGAATTTAAAAGAGTAATTATTTATATAGCAAATTTTAAAACGCACTCTTGATTCCATTCATTTAAGGCACTTAATATCATTCATTATTTCAGCCAGGGAAATAATGTTAAGATTTAATTTTTCATGAAGATAAATTTATTCTATCATGGCTTAGTATTTGGATTCATAGCATCTGGACTGTAAATTTCTCAGTAAGCTTATACTCAAGGATGGAGTGAATAGTTTCAGCTTGAGATATTCGGAAAGATGAGTCTATTTGTGGAGTTCGGTGACATCGCCATCTTTCTACGACTTTACTTACACCTGATCTTAACGAGCTGAAAAATGCCTAAATAAACCCATGTTAAGCGAATTTCATCTCTCTTGAAATAGGCTTAAAGACATTCATCAATACAGTTCAACTAATGATGACTCGCCTTGTCATTTATTAATTGCTGAAAGTGAAATTTGTCATAAATTGGAAAAACAGAATTTCACTGTTGAAAATGGGACAAAAATTAGTAGAAAAGGAGATATGAAATGTTACAATATTAGAATCCCAATAAAAACAAAAAACTATTAAAAAAGAATTCTTTCACTTAATAACCACTATTACTCATATCCATTTGAGCTTATAAGTTATCAATAATAATGACGAACGAATTTGTTTAGTTTTATTTTGAAATTTCCAAATGTACATTTGCATTAACCTCTTCGTCGTCCGTAATGCCTCACTCGCATACAAGTGAAACTTCTGCGTGACGGCCGTGACAGGCTTCATATGTTCTTTAACATTTTAAAACTTTTAAGCGTTTAACGCTAATAAATGTTTATTTGTTTGAGTTTTTATTTTTGTTTGTTCTAATGGAAAGAAAAGCAAAGGGCCGCTGAGGAAAAATTCTCGCCGACAGGAGAAGACGGCGAAACGGTTAAAAAAGTTACTATGAAGGTCAACGGTAAAAGACTTTTAAATATCCTAATAAATAACTCTTTTGTGTATATTTCTATATTATTTACATACCATTAGTTTGCATACCATTTAATAGTGTTGTTATGTAATTCAATGGCTACTGTAGGTATCTTTATAGATGTAGTAAGGAATACAAAATAATAAATTGTGAAACAAATTCTAAAATTTGAAAATTATGTTTTATTAAAATTAACTAAATTTTTTAATTTACCTGAACTCAAAAATATGATAATATTATTAATTAAATAATAAAAAAGGAATTGCAAAGGGTTTAGAATGTATCTTCTACATGAATTTTTGATAAAATTGAACTTTGGAAAATTCAAATTAATATTGCAATTATACTGATGCAAGTTGATTCCCAGATGTTTTAATAAAAACGGATGTATAAATATTATGAGAGATACATACTTACCTAGGAAATTAAAGCTTTTTAGGAAAATATGCCCCTGCATGTTTTGTAAGTTGTCGACTGACTTTTTAAAAAATTTGTATGCACGTATTGAAAGAATATAAATCTAAAATGTGCATACATGCAACAATGGGGCAAAGTTAATGTAAAACTAAAATGAAATTCATGATACTAAACTAAAAAGTTTCTCCTAATTTTTAATAAATGAATGATTTTTACTTATGAATGAATGGGTGTTTCAAAGTGGATTTGTTCTAATTTATAGTGTTTCAAAATATCGGAAAAGTCTTTTGTTAGGTTGTTAAACATAATTATTACATTTAAATTAAATTACCACTACCTCTTCATTAAAATAGTAAATTATAACTTGAAATATAAAGTTGTATATCTTGTTTCTAATGGTAATATTATCAGAACTAAAAATTATTTTTAACAAATATTACTTTTATTAAAATTTTGTCTTTATTTAAGCTACATTTTACAAAATTTTGTGTTGAAATATAATAAAAGTAATTTTTCAGATTTTCATTAATTCCTCTTTTAAATATTTATCCACTAAAAGTGAAAAGATGGGTAGTATCTGGCATCATATTTTTGGGAAACATGTATTTGCAAAAAGAAATTTAATTTAAAAAAAAAACAAATTTTCAACATTCCTTAGTTAGTATAAGGATATTTTTGTCTCTTTATAGTTTTTATCTATTTTTCGAAAAAGAAAATATTATTATTTTAGTAACTTTAATCTCTTATATACCTTCAATAGTATGAATTATAAATTTCTTTGAAAGACATTAAAAAGATCTCAAATTCCCACATTTGAATTTTAAATAAAGAGAGTTTACAATGGGTTCCTTTATTTTAACGTGTGCTTGGAGACTTTTTCTTCTGAAAGAGGGAATTCAGCATTCAAAAGTAGCATAGTAAAAACAATTTTTTGCTGTGACTTATCATATTAAATTCCATATTTTTTTTTCTGTAATGGCTAAGGAAATTTAACAAAAATTTTTTTCAATAAAGCGAAATTATCAAATTTAGCACAAATAATTATATAAATAGGCAAGTATATCAAACAAGTTTCTTCTAAATTTAATTAAATGTGAAATGCTATTTCCAAATAATGTAATTTCCAGAGACAATAATGGCATAATTTGGCTTTTGAACTTTCAACGAACTGTTTATCAAGCGATATTTATATCATGTCTTAAGTTTTTACTGCAACTTATTTTTCTCATAAATATACCTCTCAACAAACCTGACTGGGGATCCCTAATGGATCATTCAGAATTTGTGTGCGAGGCAAGAAATAACAAAAGATTACGATTTCACAGAGAAAGCATGATTTCAATCATGCGTTCTTGTAGTAATAGAAGTTGTAGTGAATCCAAAATTTTTAATCGCATTCAAATTTAGCCTACAATTCTAGAGATATCTTTAGATACCATTTTATTAGATATCCCTATTACTTTTAGCCAGTATGTGTGGATTCAATAAAGTGACGCATCAGCATTATACGTAAATTATATAAGCGACTCTTTCACCAATAGATTAGGCAAATTAGACCTAGGATTGGCCCTAAGGATAGTTAAATTTATCACATAATGATTTATTGGTCACTTGAATCTAGTCCCACGGAAACTAGTTGCTACCGAACAACTCATACATGTCAATTGGTCATGAAATTAGTTAATTCATTTGCAAGCAAGAGTTTGTAACTACATGATATCTTATCCATTGAAATGTCGCAAGTATTAGAGTTATAACAACAACATGGGTGATTTTCAAATTCTTTATGTGTGATTTTCTAATCTTTTATATGGATAGGTGTATTTAATATAAATATTGTTATGGCATGGATTTTAGATAGAATTCGAATATTGTGTTGATTTAATTATATATTGTGATTCATCAAATGTATTTTTAAATAATAGGATTTGTTATACAATATAAAACGTAAGAATGTTCCACTATTAAAATCCACAGTAGGAATGTTTAGTTAAAAACTTATTAAATTTAATTACATTTCTTATCCAGTTATTAAGTTAATAGACTCAACAAACTGTATTGACATGGATAAAAACTTTCGGCAATTAATATTTTATCATTTTTCATTCCCTTTTAGCTTATAATTCTAATTTATTTATAAGGAAAATCACGAAAAATCTTTCTATATATTCTAAGAAAATGCGTTACTTTCGTTTTCTGTATGGGAATTAGAACTATAATAAATTAACTCAAATGCCTATAAAACATTGGAAGATCAACATCGAATCTTTGTTGAAAGTTTGAAAATTTCAATATTTAGTAGAAATAGTTTGAAAATTTCAATATTCAATTGTATCAAAATTTTCCTATCAAACCATAGCAGTTTATATCAGCAGGCATTATTTTGAAATAACGAACGTTCATGGAAATTTTATCTAAGGAAACAGTCCGACTACCGTCGGCATGTTAAATAATATGTTTGTACAGTTCTGTAATGAATTCTTTATTGCAATAACAAATTAATGTCGAATGTTATGCTGAGTTATCCCTTTGTAATAAGAAATATAAACTTATGAAATCTTTGGATGAAATACTGGTATTTTCTTGAATATAGGAATTAAGACACATCAACGTCGGGATTTCGGATGTACATGACCTAAGATTCCTACAGTTTGCAACGGATTCTACAACCTTCCACGCTTGTGCGCATGCGTTAGGAAAGGTTTAATTCTTCAAATTAGGGATGAGAAGAAAGCTGAAAAGAGAATATGTTTAAATTTAACAAGAAAATAAACTCGGATTACTCGCAGATTAAATTAAAATAAAATAATAAGATCAGAAACGACACGATTTTCAAATACACTTGAAAAAAAATTAAACGAGAAAGTATCTAATAGGGCGGGAATCAAGGTCAAAGAATGACGAAGAATTCCGGAAATGCGCTCATCCTTCCGTGTCTCATCCCTTACGGAGATAGAATCGTCAAAAAGTGGCTGTCTCGGGATATTGAAACGAACAGTAAATGCATCGAACGTATTTATTGATGACGTTGTCTATATAAATATAAAATTCGTCTGTGAATCATATCTTTCCCATATCAATATCTCTTACATCACGCAGCTGCAAGATGTTATTCCAAAATGCATCTGTTTCATTCATGGTAATAATACTTAAAAGTTGCTGACGGGATATTTTTTGTCCAGAAACAGATGTAACTGTGATACATAACACAATACTGAAAAATTTGTATTATTTCATTTGGAGGTGTGGTAATAACGAGTAATAATAATCACTCGTTAATAATAATGTGGTAATAATAACTCGTGTGGTAATAATAATTTGGAGGTGTGGTTAATTAAACGTATGATCTCCTATGCTTGACACAGAAAGTAATTATATTTAAGCATGTTGAACGCAATCGCCCGATATTTCCAACACGAATAATGGTATACACTGCAGCCTGTCGAAATTTTTACACTGTGCGGGATTGTATTGGACAAAAGTTCAGAATCAAAAAAAAAAAAAATCGAAATCAACTTTATTGTTTAGAATCGTAAACAGTCTATAATCCAACATTTTTGGAAAAAAATGGAGCAAAATGTATAAATTTGTGAAAAATTAGAGTTTTAAATGTAAAGTATGACTAAAATCCTTCATTAACTCTTTGTGTATTTCCTCTGTAATAAACTGCATCTAAATTCTTTGGATATACGATTTAAAGATTATAGTAATATGCTGTGTAAAGTGCATCTAAATTGTTTAGCCATTTTTTTTTTTTATTTTTTTTATTTTTTTTTTGTATTTCAAAAAATAGCAGTGAGAATTCAATTTGAGATATTAGTTTTTTTTCTTTCACATTTAAATAAATATGTCAAAATTACTCTTTATAAGAAATGCAGTATATGTATATCGAAAACACAGATAAAAGAAAGGGATAATTTCTAAGCCTTTAGATTAAATATCATGTTTTTAATACATAAGCATAACATAGAGAAATTATTATTTTTCTAAATGTACTGAAACCCTTTTTTATAACCTGCCACATTTATATATTTTTTCAGTAAATCGAAAAGAATAAGACAACTATCAAAATTCTGTTCACTTCAAATTCTTAACTATTTTGTCTAAATTTTATATCGTTCAAAACGAACTTCGAGACAGACAGAACTTTGATTTAAAATAAAGTATTCTTGTACTAGTATAAAACATCATACATCTAGAAAAAAAAAACTTTGTCGGAGAAAGGTTTATCGGTTAGAGTTACAAGTATTCTGAGTCTGTTGAGAAACGAAATATGTTTCAATCAATCTTAAGAAGAAAAAAGAGAAATATGTTTTCTAACTTAACAAAAAATATATTGGTATTTTCTACAAAAATTTATTATTTTCTATATATTTCTTTTCTTAAACAAAATGTGCTTCAAAAGTTTTAAAATCACTACTATTTGTTCATTAAAGCAAGTTGAATTTACATTTACATAAAGGATTATATTTCTAATAAAAAATATTATCCACTATAGCTTCTATTTTAAAAATCAGACTTTAATTTTGCTTTAGTGTTTTGCGATATTTTATTCCTTCAGAAATTTCTCTATAATTGTTAAGGATAATTCATTACTTGAAATCACTTTTTTGGGGGTAATGAAGTGAAAATACTAATTCGTAAGCTTAAAAAGTAAATTTTAGAGTTGAGGAAACATGAAGTAAAAATCATTTCGTTTTGCAAACGACTGCTTAAAATTACTCATTGCAAATATTACAGAAAAATGTAACTCTGAAAATGAAAAGCTTTTTAATCCTTTCTAGGGCCGTGAGAAGAATACTTCCCACTAAATTTATCATTTTTTCTATGAAATTTTGTAGGTTGGCATAAGTTCTGAGAATTTTTTATAGAAAGACAGAAATTAAGATGCTTCAATTCTTTATCTCAATCAAAATGATGTGTCTTGATTTGTTACTTAATTATTAATTAATTAATCAAATTAAATTTATCTAATAAGCTAAATGAATCCCTTTTCTTATTCTAATTTCAAACCTAAAAATATTTTAACATAATATGACTAGAAAAAAATGACCCTTTAAAGGGTTAAGGAGATTATCAATTCGAGGTTATGATATATAAGAAATTTAATTACATTTTTAGGTTACATTAAGGCAATATCTCGAAGAATAAACATTTTTTATCGTAAAGTTAGATTAAAAACGAGGAATCGATGCATAATTCTATTAATATTCTTCTTCTTTATCAGAATACACAGGTGATCATCTAAAAAAATGGAAGCAGGACAAACGAATTAAAAAATTCTTAATTAATAAGGTGTAGGTTATTGTCTGGTATGTTATACAGCTTGGAATTGCAAAGATATCGAATCATACATGTGCTGAATAGTGTTTAGAGGGATATTTTACAATTCGTCACAGAGATATTGCCAATTTATGATACCGTACCTCTAGAAACAATTAAAGCTAGGACCTTTCAGGCACAATTGCTCCAGTAGACTTGTTCCTAAAGTTTGGCCTCTTTGAAGTAAGCTGTGACAAAATCTGTGACATCTGGCATTTTACTATTTTAACAAAATCCGAGAAATATAAAGTTTTAGTAAAGCTATCTCATATTATCATAATACATACTTTTTATATTTAAAAAAATGGCTAAGTTTATATTTTAATGCTTACAAAGAGCATTATTAAATGTCACTTTATTCACAGAAATTTCTATTATTTTGATAATTATCTGAATATGGAGCATTCTGCCAAAAACAAATGAAACGTGTAGTAATGTGTATGAAAATATGGTACATTTTTATTAGTCTGATTTGTTTCTACATATTATAGTTGATTTTTAAGTTTCACTTTAAAGAAAAGCCTGCTTATTTGGTATTTAAATATTAATCAAATCATTAATATTTGTATTTTGAATAAGGCTGTATGAAAATTAAGAAATACATATCAAATCTGAAATAAACACTTGTCCTCTATATCGTACATGGTATGCACTTAAATTATGACATAATAATTCATTTCTAAATTATTACAGATAAATATTTTCTTCCATTTAAAACTCTTAGTACCGCACAGTACAATATTTATTATTCTTTGATTTTAAGTTTGAAAAAAAATATGCATTTGAATTCATATGCAATCCCCAGTCCTGCAAGACTCATTTAATAAAATATTATTGAAAAGCAGAAATTTTACACACATAAATGTTTTACACTTTTGTTTCTCAGCATCTTTCGTTATTTACATTATAAAACTTTAATTTTATTAATATATCGCCCTTCCGAAGACTAAGTTGAAGATCTTGGTCTTTGAAATATATGAAAATAGTTATTTTCAAAGCATAATAACTCGCTAGGAATTTATTGAAAGATGTATGCAATTTTAATACTGAATGAAGAATATGCTATTAAAAATGGGTAATATGACAGTGATATTGCGTAAAAATTTATAAATTTTCAGGAGAAAACATATTATTTTACGGATTATAAAATACAATTATTTACATCATTTATGCCCTTTATCCATACGGTCATTATGTGTACTTATAACGGTTCAGAAATAAGCTATATATATATATATATATATATATATATATATATATATATATATATATATATATATATATATATATATATATATATATATATATATATATATATATATATATATATATATATATATATATATACAAAAGTATTAGAATCAAGTTAATAGGAAAAACAAAAACCAAATAAAAATTAAACCAAAAAAATTATTAAAAAATATTAAAAAAGAATCCGGCCTGAAGACTTTTTCAAGGGTCACCCTCAGGCAGGGATTCAAATAAAGGGATTTTTTCTGTGAGGACATACAGACATTAAGTCTAATAATGATTCCTCGTGACCCGAAAATCCCCCGAAATTATGCTCAAGAGATATGCCATTTTAACAGAAAGGAAATACAAAATAACAAATTAGAAAAAAACCACAAAGTAAAAATACAATAAAAACAATAACAATATAAACAAAAACAGCATTAAAATTAAAATTAAAATTAAAAACGAAAAGGCCAAGACATACCATCCAACAGTGAACGAAACTTTAAACAATCGATTGTGATTTCCTGTTTTTGAAAGTTAAAGGTAAATTATGTAAACAGAGGTAGGCACCCAGCGCCATCTATTGAGTGATCCAATATGCAAGTAAATTTCTATTTTTATTTAAGCCAAAAGATTAATCCCAAACCATACCTTGTTTAATTAAAAAATTGACATTACAGTAATTTCTAGGAAAATCATTTTTAATTAAATTTTTAAGGAGGATATTTGATGCTTCAATATAAGAATTTTTATTATTGCAAACCCTTTTGATCCTGTTAACTTGTGAGAAAATAAGATTTTTGAAAATTTTAGAGTTTAGATTGGAATGGTAGTTACATAGTTTTGTTATTTTAAAGTTGAAATCATCCCTTTTATCGTATATACCAACTATTGTTTTATCATTAGCAATTTCGATTTTTAAATCTAGAAAGGTAGCCTCAAGTTGATTTATATTTGTATCTTTTAGAATTAAATCTTTTGGATAGCAATTAGTAATAATATTAGTATTGTCGAAGTTAATCAAAAGTAGGTCATCAATATATCTCCACCCGTTTATTAAATTATATTTAATTATTTTTTTCTCATAGTAATGCAGGAAAATATTAGCTAAAGCACTTGAGAAAGCTGTCCCCATTGGAATGTTCTTGACTTGTTTATAAAAATTAATACCATTAAACACGTAATTTTCAGTAATATTAAAATTACATAACTCAAGCCAGTTATTTTTAGGAATGATATTTTCATTTAAATATTCGTCATAAATAAAAGTGCAGACCTTTATTAATTTTTCATGAGGTAGATTAGTGTATAAATTTTCGAAATCAAAAGTATTAAGTTTATTAATGTTGTTATCTTTAAGAAAATCCAATACTTCTTTGTTACAAGAAATAATAAAGTTGTCTTCATTTTTTATTTTGTCCAGGATAATTTTTAAGTATTTAAAGAAATGTTTACCCGTATAGTAATTATAACTACCAGTGCTACAGGTTACGAATCTGAATTTTAATGGATTTTTATGAAATTTAACTGTTGGGAATAAATAAGGATAGTTAAGAGAGCAAGTCTTAGTTTTGGTTTTTTTTGCGAAAGCTAGCATTCTTTTATCTAATTCCTTTTTCCCGGTGTTCTTTAACATATAAGTTGCATTAGAGTTATATTCATTAATTAAAGGTTCTTTATAATAATATTTACAAATTAAACAGAAATTATTTGCTGATTTATCTATTACTGTAATAACAAATTTTTCTTTTAAATTTTTTATTTCATTTTTTAATGTTTTACTAAAATAAATCCCACGTTCTTTAGATCTGTCAAAATCAGTATTCAATTTTATTTTAATTTCCTTTAAAATTCTCACTTTCCATTCCCCGAAACCTTCCGCAGGCCAGTGGTATTTTCTAGATAATTTGGCAATAAAAACATCCAAATCATTACCAATAGAAATCAAAATTTTGTTATGGTTTATTTTTTCTCTTAATCTAAATTTTGTTCCTCTTCCCATCAATTCTCTTAAAGAGTTGGATTCAATAATTTTTAAATTACCTGTAATAATATGACCTTTATCAATATCTATAAAATCTTTATATTTTTCCTTGTCACAGTAACAATCTGTTTTATTTATTTTATCTAAATTTTTGCTATAGTAATTATAATTACAAATTTTTTTCTTTAAAGTTGAAGTGTAACTAAACGCTATTGATACATTAGTTTTATCTGCAAGAGGAAAAAATATATTATTATTATGTATAATTTTGGGTAATTTAAGATATTCGAAGTAAATATCCAAGAATTTAATCACACAGTATTCTTTGTAAACATTATTTTTATTATTAAAAAGTAAATCGTTTTTTCCAATGTTAAGTTTACATTTAATAAGATCTAGAATAATACATTTAGTGTACGAATTTTTAAACTCTAATTCCCCGAATTTATTATTTAAAAACCATTTCATTTTATTATTTCTAAGACCAAAAATGTATTTCCTAATTCTGTGAATGTGTTCACTATTGTGTTCCAGATTACAGTAATTTTGAAATTCCTCAAATATAATTTGAAAATTGCCTCCTTTCCCTTTACCTCTTTTAAATCTTTTAGAAAAGTTATCTTTATTTAGAAAATTTTTAAAAATGTTAAATTTGTTATAAATGCAATTATTGTTTAAATCTGCATAACCTTCCCCATTTAATTTACTATTGAGACCATAAGGAAATAAAGTTTTCAGGTTGCAAATATAAATGTTTTCCAGATCTAATCTTTTGTTTAATTCGTTAATATTGTCTTCTAGAATGTAGATATTAATATTGTTAAAGTTATGGTTTTGAAAATGTTCCAGTTCGAAGTCAGTGGTCCTATTTTTTATGAAGTTTTTTATATCGGATCTGTGATTGTTAATTCTTAAATTAAGCTCGGTGCTAGTTTGGCCAATATATTTTAAATTACATTCTGAACAATTAAGGAGATAAATCAAATTTTTGTTTTTACAGAATGTTTGTAATTTTGAGTTTTCATTTTTGATCTGTTCCTTATCTGCCAAAGGACATGTCCTACACTTTCCGTTTCCACAAATTTTATATTTTTTTTGTATTTTTAAGATTTTTTAAACAAAACAATTGTGTCAGTAATTTTTTCTCCGTGAATGCTCCTGACACAAAGCTATCCACAGTGCCCCTTGGTAGAGCGCGCGACGGGCCATGCGCTATGATAAATTCGTTATTAACTTTTTGCATAGTTTAATTTATTTATTAAAATGAAAATATATCTCCTAAACGCCAAAAAACAAGGAATTCTCGAAAAAGTAAAATCAGGAAAAATGATCTGAAAATTCTTAAATTTTTTAGGCAATACAACAAAAAACCAATTGAACCCCCCACCACCACCAAAAAAAAAAAAAAAAAACCATTAAAAATATTTTATTTAAAAATTTTGCAGTTCGTGGAACAGCGCACCTGCAGCTAAATTCCAACCAAATGCAAGAACGAGTAACCAATCTAAAGTAAGAAAAAGTTTGAAAACGAAACTAAAATGAAAACGAAACAAAACAGTTTCGAAATCGCAACTAAAATTTATTACCTATTTAAACTAAAACCAAAAAGGAACTTCATAGTATTTAGAGAGCGCAATTGCAGCTACTTCTAAAACACAGATGAATTGATACAAAAGTATTAGAATCAAGTTAATAGGAAAAACAAAAACCAAATAAAAATTAAACCAAAAAAATTATTAAAAAATATTAAAAAAGAATCCGGCCTGAAGACTTTTTCAAGGGTCACCCTCAGGCAGGGATTCAAATAAAGGGATTTTTTCTGTGAGGACATACAGACATTAAGTCTAATAATGATTCCTCGTGACCCGAAAATCCCCCGAAATTATGCTCAAGAGATATACCATTTTAACAGAAAGGAAATACAAAATAACAAATTAGAAAAAAACCACAAAGTAAAAATACAATAAAAACAATAACAATATAAACAAAAACAGCATTAAAATTAAAATTAAAATTAAAAACGAAAAGGCCAAGACATACCATCCAACAGTGAACGAAACTTTAAACAATCGATTGTGATTTCCTGTTTTTGAAAGTTAACGGTAAATTATGTAAACAGAGGTAGGCACCCAGCGCCATCTATTGAGTGATCCAATATGCAAGTAAATTTCTATTTTTATTTAAGCCAAAAGATTAATCCCAAACCATACCTTGTTTAATTAAAAAATTGACATTACAGTAATTTCTAGGAAAATCATTTTTAATTAAATTTTTAAGGAGGATATTTGATGCTTCAATATAAGAATTTTTATTATTGCAAACCCTTTTGATCCTGTTAACTTGTGAGAAAATAAGATTTTTGAAAATTTTAGAGTTTAGATTGGAATGGTAGTTACATAGTTTTGTTATTTTAAAGTTGAAATCATCCCTTTTATCGTATATACCAACTATTGTTTTATCATTAGCAATTTCGATTTTTAAATCTAGAAAGGTAGCCTCAAGTTGATTTATATTTGTATCTTTTAGAATTAAATCTTTTGGATAGCAATTAGTAATAATATTAGTATTGTCGAAGTTAATCAAAAGTAGGTCATCAATATATCTCCACCCGTTTATTAAATTATATTTAATTATTTTTTTCTCATAGTAATGCAGGAAAATATTAGCTAAAGCACTTGAGAAAGCTGTCCCCATTGGAATGCCCTTGACTTGTTTATAAAAATTAATACCATTAAACACGTAATTTTCAGTAATATTAAAATTACATAACTCAAGCCAGTTATTTTTAGGAATGATATTTTCATTTAAATATTCGTCATAAATAAAAGTGCAGACCTTTATTAATTTTTCATGAGGTAGATTAGTGTATAAATTTTCGAAATCAAAAGTATTAAGTTTATTAATGTTGTTATCTTTAAGAAAATCCAATACTTCTTTGTTACTAGAAATAATAAAGTTGTCTTCATTTTTTATTTTGTCCAGGATAATTTTTAAGTATTTAAAGAAATGTTTACCCGTATAGTAATTATAACTACCAGTGCTACAGGTTACGAATCTGAATTTTAATGGATTTTTATGAAATTTAACTGTTGGGAATAAATAAGGATAGTTAAGAGAGCAAGTCTTAGTTTTGGTTTTTTTTTGCGAAAGCTAGCATTCTTTTATCTAATTCCTTTTTCCCGGTGTTCTTTAACATATAAGTTGCATTAGAGTTATATTCATTAATTAAAAGTTCTTTATAATAATATTTACAAATTAAACAGAAATTATTTGCTGATTTATCTATTACTGTAATAACAAATTTTTCTTTTAAATTTTTTATTTCATTTTTTAATGTTTTACTAAAATAAATCCCACGTTCTTTAGATCTGTCAAAATCAGTATTCAATTTTATTTTAATTTCCTTTAAAATTCTCACTTTCCATTCCCCGAAACCTTCCGCAGGCCAGTGGTATTTTCTAGATAATTTGGCAATAAAAACATCCAAATCATTACCAATAGAAATCAAAATTTTGTTATGGTTTATTTTTTCTCTTAATCTAAATTTTGTTCCTCTTCCCATCAATTCTCTTAAAGAGTTGGATTCAATAATTTTTAAATTACCTGTAATAATATGACCTTTATCAATATCTATAAAATCTTTATATTTTTCCTTGTTACAGTAACAATCTGTTTTATTTATTTTATCTAAATTTTTGCTATAGTAATTATAATTACAAATTTTTTTCTTTAAAGTTGAAGTGTAACTAAACGCTATTGATACATTAGTTTTATCTGCAAGAGGAAAAAATATATTATTATTATGTATAATTTTGGGTAATTTAAGATATTCGAAGTAAATATCCAAGAATTTAATCACACAGTATTCTTTGTAAACATTATTTTTATTATTAAAAAGTAAATCGTTTTTTCCAATGTTAAGTTTACATTTAATAAGATCTAGAATAATACATTTAGTGTACGAATTTTTAAACTCTAATTCCCCGAATTTATTATTTAAAAACCATTTCATTTTATTATTTCTAAGACCAAAAATGTATTTCCTAATTCTGTGAATGTTTTCACTATTGTGTTCCAGATTACAGTAATTTTGAAATTCCTCAAATATAATTTGAAAATTGCCTCCTTTCCCTTTACCTCTTTTAAATCTTTTAGAAAAGTTATCTTTATTTAGAAAATTTTTAAAAATGTTAAATTTGTTATAAATGCAATTATTGTTTAAATCTGCATAACCTTCTCCATTTAATTTACTATTGAGACCATAAGGAAATAAAGTTTTCAGGTTGCAAATATAAATGTTTTCCAGATCTAATCTTTTGTTTAATTCGTTAATATTGTCTTCTAGAATGTAGATATTAATATTGTTAAAGTTATGGTTTTGAAAATGCTCCAGTTCGAAGTCAGTGGTCCTATTTTTTATGAAGTTTTTTATATCGGATCTGTGATTGTTAATTCTTAAATTAAGCTCGGTGCTAGTTTGGCCAATATATTTTAAATTACATTCTGAACAATTAAGGAGATAAATCAAATTTTTGTTTTTACAGAATGTTTGTAATTTTGAGTTTTCATTTTTGATCTGTTCCTTATCTGCCAAAGGACATGTCCTACACTTTCCGTTTCCACAAATTTTATATTTTTTTGTATTTTTAAGATTTTTTAAACAAAACAATTGTGTCAGTAATTTTTTCTCCGTGAATGCTCCTGACACAAAGCTATCCACAGTGCCCCTTGGTAGAGCGCGCGACGGGCCATGCGCTATGATAAATTCGTTATTAACTTTTTGCATAGTTTAATTTATTTATTAAAATGAAAATATATCTCCTAAACGCCAAAAAACAAGGAATTCTCGAAAAAGTAAAATCAGGAAAAATGATCTGAAAATTCTTAAATTTTTTAGGCAATACACCAAAAAACCTATTGAACCCCCCACCACCACCAAAAAAGAAAAAAAAAAAAAACCATAAAAAATATTTTATTTAAAAATTTTGCAGTTCGTGGAACAGCGCACCTGCAGCTAAATTCCAACCAAATGCAAGAACGAGTAACCAATCTAAAGTAAGAAAAAGTTTGAAAACGAAACTAAAATGAAAACGAAACAAAACAGTTTCGAAATCGCAACTAAAATTTATTACCTATTTAAACTAATACCAAAAAGGAACTTCATAGTATTTAGAGAGCGCAATTGCAGCTACTTCTAAAACACAGATGAATTGATACAAAAGTATTAGAATCAAGTTAATAGGAAAAACAAAAACCAAATAAAAATTAAACCAAAAAAATTATTAAAAAATATTAAAAAAGAATCCGGCCTGAAGACTTTTTCAAGGGTCACCCTCAGGCAGGGATTCAAATAAAGGGATTTTTTCTGTGAGGACATACAGACATTAAGTCTAATAATGATTCCTCGTGACCCGAAAATCCCCCGAAATTATGCTCAAGAGATATACCATTTTAACAGAAAGGAAATACAAAATAACAAATTAGAAAAAAACCACAAAGTAAAAATACAATAAAAACAATAACAATAAAAACAAAAACAGCATTAAAATTAAAATTAAAAACGAAAAGGCCAAGACATACCATCCAACAGTGAACGAAACTTTAAACAATCGATTGTGATTTCCTGTTTTTGAAAGTTAACGGTAAATTATGTAAACAGAGGTAGGCACCCAGCGCCATCTATTGAGTGATCCAATATGCAAGTAAATTTCTATTTTTATTTAAGCCAAAAGATTAATCCCAAACCATACCTTGTTTAATTAAAAAATTGACATTACAGTAATTTCTAGGAAAATCATTTTTAATTAAATTTTTAAGGAGGATATTTGATGCTTCAATATAAGAATTTTTATTATTGCAAACCCTTTTGATCCTGTTAACTTGTGAGAAAATAAGATTTTTGAAAATTTTAGAGTTTAGATTGGAATGGTAGTTACATAGTTTTGTTATTTTAAAGTTGAAATCATCCCTTTTATCGTATATACCAACTATTGTTTTATCATTAGCAATTTCGATTTTTAAATCTAGAAAGGTAGCCTCAAGTTGATTTATATTTGTATCTTTTAGAATTAAATCTTTTGGATAGCAATTAGTAATAATATTAGTATTGTCGAAGTTAATCAAAAGTAGGTCATCAATATATCTCCACCCGTTTATTAAATTATATTTAATTATTTTTTTCTCATAGTAATGCAGGAAAATATTAGCTAAAGCACTTGAGAAAGCTGTCCCCATTGGAATGCCCTTGACTTGTTTATAAAAATTAATACCATTAAACACGTAATTTTCAGTAATATTAAAATTACATAACTCAAGCCAGTTATTTTTAGGAATGATATTTTCATTTAAATATTCGTCATAAATAAAAGTGCAGACCTTTATTAATTTTTCATGAGGTAGATTAGTGTATAAATTTTCGAAATCAAAAGTATTAAGTTTATTAATGTTGTTATCTTTAAGAAAATCCAATACTTCTTTGTTACTAGAAATATTAAAGTTGTCTTCATTTTTTATTTTGTCCAGGATAATTTTTAAGTATTTAAAGAAATGTTTACCCGTATAGTAATTATAACTACCAGTGCTACAGGTTACGAATCTGAATTTTAATGGATTTTTATGAAATTTAACTGTTGGGAATAAATAAGGATAGTTAAGAGAGCAAGTCTTAGTTTTGGTTTTTTTTGCGAAAGCTAGCATTCTTTTATCTAATTCCTTTTTCCCGGTGTTCTTTAACATATAAGTTGCATTAGAGTTATATTCATTAATTAAAAGTTCTTTATAATAATATTTACAAATTAAACAGAAATTATTTGCTGATTTATCTATTACTGTAATAACAAATTTTTCTTTTAAATTTTTTATTTCATTTTTTAATGTTTTACTAAAATAAATCCCACGTTCTTTAGATCTGTCAAAATCAGTATTCAATTTTATTTTAATTTCCTTTAAAATTCTCACTTTCCATTCCCCGAAACCTTCCGCAGGCCAGTGGTATTTTCTAGATAATTTGGCAATAAAAACATCCAAATCATTACCAATAGAAATCAAAATTTTGTTATGGTTTATTTTTTCTCTTAATCTAAATTTTGTTCCTCTTCCCATCAATTCTCTTAAAGAGTTGGATTCAATAATTTTTAAATTACCTGTAATAATATGACCTTTATCAATATCTATAAAATCTTTATATTTTTCCTTGTTACAGTAACAATCTGTTTTATTTATTTTATCTAAATTTTTGCTATAGTAATTATAATTACAAATTTTTTTCTTTAAAGTTGAAGTGTAACTAAACGCTATTGATACATTAGTTTTATCTGCAAGAGGAAAAAATATATTATTATTATGTATAATTTTGGGTAATTTAAGATATTCGAAGTAAATATCCAAGAATTTAATCACACAGTATTCTTTGTAAACATTATTTTTATTATTAAAAAGTAAATCGTTTTTTCCAATGTTAAGTTTACATTTAATAAGATCTAGAATAATACATTTAGTGTACGAATTTTTAAACTCTAATTCCCCGAATTTATTATTTAAAAACCATTTTATTTTATTATTTCTAAGACCAAAAATGTATTTCCTAATTCTGTGAATGTTTTCACTATTGTGTTCCAGATTACAGTAATTTTGAAATTCCTCAAATATAATTTGAAAATTGCCTCCTTTCCCTTTACCTCTTTTAAATCTTTTAGAAAAGTTATCTTTATTTAGAAAATTTTTAAAAATGTTAAATTTGTTATAAATGCAATTATTGTTTAAATCTGCATAACCTTCCCCATTTAATTTACTATTGAGACCATAAGGAAATAAAGTTTTCAGGTTGCAAATATAAATGTTTTCCAGATCTAATCTTTTGTTTAATTCGTTAATATTGTCTTCTAGAATGTAGATATTAATATTGTTAAAGTTATGGTTTTGAAAATGCTCCAGTTCGAAGTCAGTGGTCCTATTTTTTATGAAGTTTTTTATATCGGATCTGTGATTGTTAATTCTTAAATTAAGCTCGGTGCTAGTTTGGCCAATATATTTTAAATTACATTCTGAACAATTAAGGAGATAAATCAAATTTTTGTTTTTACAGAATGTTTGTAATTTTGAGTTTTCATTTTTGATCTGTTCCTTATCTGCCAAAGGACATGTCCTACACTTTCCGTTTCCACAAATTTTATATTTTTTTGTATTTTTAAGATTTTTTAAACAAAACAATTGTGTCAGTAATTTTTTCTCCGTGAATGCTCCTGACACAAAGCTATCCACAGTGCCCCTTGGTAGAGCGCGCGACGGGCCATGCGCTATGATAAATTCGTTATTAACTTTTTGCATAGTTTAATTTATTTATTAAAATGAAAATATATCTCCTAAACGCCAAAAAACAAGGAATTCTCGAAAAAGTAAAATCAGGAAAAATGATCTGAAAATTCTTAAATTTTTTAGGCAATACACCAAAAAACCTATTGAACCCCCCACCACCACCAAAAAAAAAAAACCATTAAAAATATTTTATTTAAAAATTTTGCAGTTCGTGGAACAGCGCACCTGCAGCTAAATTCCAACCAAATGCAAGAACGAGTAACCAATCTAAAGTAAGAAAAAGTTTGAAAACGAAACTAAAATGAAAACGAAACAAAACAGTTTCGAAATCGCAACTAAAATTTATTACCTATTTAAACTAAAACCAAAAAGGAACTTCATAGTATTTAGAGAGCGCAATTGCAGCTACTTCTAAAACACAGATGAATTGATACAAAAGTATTAGAATCAAGTTAATAGGAAAAACAAAAACCAAATAAAAATTAAACCAAAAAAATTATTAAAAAATATTAAAAAAGAATCCGGCCTGAAGACTTTTTCAAGGGTCACCCTCAGGCAGGGATTCAAATAAAGGGATTTTTTCTGTGAGGACATACAGACATTAAGTCTAATAATGATTCCTCGTGACCCGAAAATCCCCCGAAATTGTGCTCAAGAGATATACCATTTTAACAGAAAGGAAATACAAAATAACAAATTAGAAAAAAACCACAAAGTAAAAATACAATAAAAACAATAACAATAAAAACAAAAACAGCATTAAAATTAAAATTAAAAACGAAAAGGCCAAGACATACCATCCAACAGTGAACGAAACTTTAAACAATCGATTGTGATTTCCTGTTTTTGAAAGTTAACGGTAAATTATGTAAACAGAGGTAGGCACCCAGCGCCATCTATTGAGTGATCCAATATGCAAGTAAATTTCTATTTTTATTTAAGCCAAAAGATTAATCCCAAACCATACCTTGTTTAATTAAAAAATTGACATTACAGTAATTTCTAGGAAAATCATTTTTAATTAAATTTTTAAGGAGGATATTTGATGCTTCAATATAAGAATTTTTATTATTGCAAACCCTTTTGATCCTGTTAACTTGTGAGAAAATAAGATTTTTGAAAATTTTAGAGTTTAGATTGGAATGGTAGTTACATAGTTTTGTTATTTTAAAGTTGAAATCATCCCTTTTATCGTATATACCAACTATTGTTTTATCATTAGCAATTTCGATTTTTAAATCTAGAAAGGTAGCCTCAAGTTGATTTATATTTGTATCTTTTAGAATTAAATCTTTTGGATAGCAATTAGTAATAATATTAGTATTGTCGAAGTTAATCAAAAGTAGGTCATCAATATATCTCCACCCGTTTATTAAATTATATTTAATTATTTTTTTCTCATAGTAATGCAGGAAAATATTAGCTAAAGCACTTGAGAAAGCTGTCCCCATTGGAATGCCCTTGACTTGTTTATAAAAATTAATACCATTAAACACGTAATTTTCAGTAATATTAAAATTACATAACTCAAGCCAGTTATTTTTAGGAATGATATTTTCATTTAAATATTCGTCATAAATAAAAGTGCAGACCTTTATTAATTTTTCATGAGGTAGATTAGTGTATAAATTTTCGAAATCAAAAGTATTAAGTTTATTAATGTTGTTATCTTTAAGAAAATCCAATACTTCTTTGTTACTAGAAATAATAAAGTTGTCTTCATTTTTTATTTTGTCCAGGATAATTTTTAAGTATTTAAAGAAATGTTTACCCGTATAGTAATTATAACTACCAGTGCTACAGGTTACGAATCTGAATTTTAATGGATTTTTATGAAATTTAACTGTTGGGAATAAATAAGGATAGTTAAGAGAGCAAGTCTTAGTTTTGGTTTTTTTTGCGAAAGCTAGCATTCTTTTATCTAATTCCTTTTTCCCGGTGTTCTTTAACATATAAGTTGCATTAGAGTTATATTCATTAATTAAAAGTTCTTTATAATAATATTTACAAATTAAACAGAAATTATTTGCTGATTTATCTATTACTGTAATAACAAATTTTTCTTTTAAATTTTTTATTTCATTTTTTAATGTTTTACTAAAATAAATCCCACGTTCTTTAGATCTGTCAAAATCAGTATTCAATTTTATTTTAATTTCCTTTAAAATTCTCACTTTCCATTCCCCGAAACCTTCCGCAGGCCAGTGGTATTTTCTAGATAATTTGGCAATAAAAACATCCAAATCATTACCAACAGAAATCAAAATTTTGTTATGGTTTATTTTTTCTCTTAATCTAAATTTTGTTCCTCTTCCCATCAATTCTCTTAAAGAGTTGGATTCAATAATTTTTAAATTACCTGTAATAATATGACCTTTATCAATATCTATAAAATCTTTATATTTTTCCTTGTTACAGTAACAATCTGTTTTATTTATTTTATCTAAATTTTTGCTATAGTAATTATAATTACAAATTTTTTTCTTTAAAGTTGAAGTGTAACTAAACGCTATTGATACATTAGTTTTATCTGCAAGAGGAAAAAATATATTATTATTATGTATAATTTTGGGTAATTTAAGATGTTCGAAGTAAATATCCAAGAATTTAATCACACAGTATTCTTTGTAAACATTATTTTTATTATTAAAAAGTAAATCGTTTTTTCCAATGTTAAGTTTACATTTAATAAGATCTAGAATAATACATTTAGTGTACGAATTTTTAAACTCTAATTCCCCGAATTTATTATTTAAAAACCATTTCATTTTATTATTTCTAAGACCAAAAATGTATTTCCTAATTCTGTGAATGTTTTCACTATTGTGTTCCAGATTACAGTAATTTTGAAATTCCTCAAATATAATTTGAAAATTGCCTCCTTTCCCTTTACCTCTTTTAAATCTTTTAGAAAAGTTATCTTTATTTAGAAAATTTTTAAAAATGTTAAATTTGTTATAAATGCAATTATTGTTTAAATCTGCATAACCTTCTCCATTTAATTTACTATTGAGACCAAAAAGAAATAAAGTTTTCAGGTTGCAAATATAAATGTTTTCCAGATCTAATCTTTTGTTTAATTCGTTAATATTGTCTTCTAGAATGTAGATATTAATATTGTTAAAGTTATGGTTTTGAAAATGCTCCAGTTCGAAGTCAGTGGTCCTATTTTTTATGAAGTTTTTTATATCGGATCTGTGATTGTTAATTCTTAAATTAAGCTCGGTGCTAGTTTGGCCAATATATTTTAAATTACATTCTGAACAATTAAGGAGATAAATCAAATTTTTGTTTTTACAGAATGTTTGTAATTTTGAGTTTTCATTTTTGATCTGTTCCTTATCTGCCAAAGGACATGTCCTACACTTTCCGTTTCCACAAATTTTATATTTTTTTGTATTTTTAAGATTTTTTAAACAAAACAATTGTGTCAGTAATTTTTTCTCCGTGAATGCTCCTGACACAAAGCTATCCACAGTGCCCCTTGGTAGAGCGCGCGACGGGCCATGCGCTATGATAAATTCGTTATTAACTTTTTGCATAGTTTAATTTATTTATTAAAATGAAAATATATCTCCTAAACGCCAAAAAACAAGGAATTCTCGAAAAAGTAAAATCAGGAAAAATGATCTGAAAATTCTTAAATTTTTTAGGCAATACACCAAAAAACCTATTGAACCCCCCACCACCACCAAAAAAAAAAAAAAAAAAAAAAAACCATAAAAAATATTTTATTTAAAAATTTTGCAGTTCGTGGAACAGCGCACCTGCAGCTAAATTCCAACCAAATGCAAGAACGAGTAACCAATCTAAAGTAAGAAAAAGTTTGAAAACGAAACTAAAATGAAAACGAAACAAAACAGTTTCGAAATCGCAACTAAAATTTATTACCTATTTAAACTAAAACCAAAAAGGAACTTCATAGTATTTAGAGAGCGCAATTGCAGCTACTTCTAAAACACAGATGAATTGATACAAAAGTATTAGAATCAAGTTAATAGGAAAAACAAAAACCAAATAAAAATTAAACCAAAAAAATTATTAAAAAATATTAAAAAAGAATCCGGCCTGAAGACTTTTTCAAGGGTCACCCTCAGGCAGGGATTCAAATAAAGGGATTTTTTCTGTGAGGACATACAGACATTAAGTCTAATAATGATTCCTCGTGACCCGAAAATCCCCCGAAATTGTGCTCAAGAGATATACCATTTTAACAGAAAGGAAATACAAAATAACAAATTAGAAAAAAACCACAAAGTAAAAATACAATAAAAACAATAACAATAAAAACAAAAACAGCATTAAAATTAAAATTAAAAACGAAAAGGCCAAGACATACCATCCAACAGTGAACGAAACTTTAAACAATCGATTGTGATTTCCTGTTTTTGAAAGTTAACGGTAAATTATGTAAACAGAGGTAGGCACCCAGCGCCATCTATTGAGTGATCCAATATGCAAATAAATTTCTATTTTTATTTAAGCCAAAAGATTAATCCCAAACCATACCTTGTTTAATTAAAAAATTGACATTACAGTAATTTCTAGGAAAATCATTTTTAATTAAATTTTTAAGGAGGATATTTGATGCTTCAATATAAGAATTGTTATTATTGCAAACCCTTTTGATCCTGTTAACTTGTGAGAAAATAAGATTTTTGAAAATTTTAGAGTTTAGATTGGAATGGTAGTTACATAGTTTTGTTATTTTAAAGTTGAAATCATCCCTTTTATCGTATATACCAACTATTGTTTTATCATTAGCAATTTCGATTTTTAAATCTAGAAAGGTAGCCTCAAGTTGATTTATATTTGTATCTTTTAGAATTAAATCTTTTGGATAGCAATTAGTAATAATATTAGTATTGTCGAAGTTAATCAAAAGTAGGTCATCAATATATCTCCACCCGTTTATTAAATTATATTTAATTATTTTTTTCTCATAGTAATGCAGGAAAATATTAGCTAAAGCACTTGAGAAAGCTGTCCCCATTGGAATGCCCTTGACTTGTTTATAAAAATTAATACCATTAAACACGTAATTTTCAGTAATATTAAAATTACATAACTCAAGCCAGTTATTTTTAGGAATGATATTTTCATTTAAATATTCGTCATAAATAAAAGTGCAGACCTTTATTAATTTTTCATGAGGTAGATTAGTGTATAAATTTTCGAAATCAAAAGTATTAAGTTTATTAATGTTGTTATCTTTAAGAAAATCCAATACTTCTTTGTTACTAGAAATAATAAAGTTGTCTTCATTTTTTATTTTGTCCAGGATAATTTTTAAGTATTTAAAGAAATGTTTACCCGTATAGTAATTATAACTACCAGTGCTACAGGTTACGAATCTGAATTTTAATGGATTTTTATGAAATTTAACTGTTGGGAATAAATAAGGATAGTTAAGAGAGCAAGTCTTAGTTTTGGTTTTTTTTTGCGAAAGCTAGCATTCTTTTATCTAATTCCTTTTTCCCGGTGTTCTTTAACATATAAGTTGCATTAGAGTTATATTCATTAATTAAAAGTTCTTTATAATAATATTTACAAATTAAACAGAAATTATTTGCTGATTTATCTATTACTGTAATAACAAATTTTTCTTTTAAATTTTTTATTTCATTTTTTAATGTTTTACTAAAATAAATCCCACGTTCTTTAGATCTGTCAAAATCAGTATTCAATTTTATTTTAATTTCCTTTAAAATTCTCACTTTCCATTCCCCGAAACCTTCCGCAGGCCAGTGGTATTTTCTAGATAATTTGGCAATAAAAACATCCAAATCATTACCAATAGAAATCAAAATTTTGTTATGGTTTATTTTTTCTCTTAATCTAAATTTTGTTCCTCTTCCCATCAATTCTCTTAAAGAGTTGGATTCAATAATTTTTAAATTACCTGTAATAATATGACCTTTATCAATATCTATAAAATCTTTATATTTTTCCTTGTTACAGTAACAATCTGTTTTATTTATTTTATCTAAATTTTTGCTATAGTAATTATAATTACAAATTTTTTTCTTTAAAGTTGAAGTGTAACTAAACGCTATTGATACATTAGTTTTATCTGCAAGAGGAAAAAATATATTATTATTATGTATAATTTTGGGTAATTTAAGATATTCGAAGTAAATATCCAAGAATTTAATCACACAGTATTCTTTGTAAACATTATTTTTATTATTAAAAAGTAAATCGTTTTTTCCAATGTTAAGTTTACATTTAATAAGATCTAGAATAATACATTTAGTGTACGAATTTTTAAACTCTAATTCCCCGAATTTATTATTTAAAAACCATTTCATTTTATTATTTCTAAGACCAAAAATGTATTTCCTAATTCTGTGAATGTTTTCACTATTGTGTTCCAGATTACAGTAATTTTGAAATTCCTCAAATATAATTTGAAAATTGCCTCCTTTCCCTTTACCTCTTTTAAATCTTTTAGAAAAGTTATCTTTATTTAGAAAATTTTTAAAAATGTTAAATTTGTTATAAATGCAATTATTGTTTAAATCTGCATAACCTTCCCCATTTAATTTACTATTGAGACCATAAGGAAATAAAGTTTTCAGGTTGCAAATATAAATGTTTTCCAGATCTAATCTTTTGTTTAATTCGTTAATATTGTCTTCTAGAATGTAGATATTAATATTGTTAAAGTTATGGTTTTGAAAATGCTCCAGTTCGAAGTCAGTGGTCCTATTTTTTATGAAGTTTTTTATATCGGATCTGTGATTGTTAATTCTTAAATTAAGCTCGGTGCTAGTTTGGCCAATATATTTTAAATTACATTCTGAACAATTAAGGAGATAAATCAAATTTTTGTTTTTACAGAATGTTTGTAATTTTGAGTTTTCATTTTTGATCTGTTCCTTATCTGCCAAAGGACATGTCCTACACTTTCCGTTTCCACAAATTTTATATTTTTTTTGTATTTTTAAGATTTTTTAAACAAAACAATTGTGTCAGTAATTTTTTCTCCGTGAATGCTCCTGACACAAAGCTATCCACAGTGCCCCTTGGTAGAGCGCGCGACGGGCCATGCGCTATGATAAATTCGTTATTAACTTTTTGCATAGTTTAATTTATTTATTAAAATGAAAATATATCTCCTAAACGCCAAAAAACAAGGAATTCTCGAAAAAGTAAAATCAGGAAAAATGATCTGAAAATTCTTAAATTTTTTAGGCAATACACCAAAAAACCTATTGAACCCCCCACCACCACCAAAAAAAAAAAAACCATTAAAAATATTTTATTTAAAAATTTTGCAGTTCGTGGAACAGCGCACCTGCAGCTAAATTCCAACCAAATGCAAGAACGAGTAACCAATCTAAAGTAAGAAAAAGTTTGAAAACGAAACTAAAATGAAAACGAAACAAAACAGTTTCGAAATCGCAACTAAAATTTATTACCTATTTAAACTAAAACCAAAAAGGAACTTCATAGTATTTAGAGAGCGCAATTGCAGCTACTTCTAAAACACAGATGAATTGATACAAAAGTATTAGAATCAAGTTAATAGGAAAAACAAAAACCAAATAAAAATTAAACCAAAAAAATTATTAAAAAATATTAAAAAAGAATCCGGCCTGAAGACTTTTTCAAGGGTCACCCTCAGGCAGGGATTCAAATAAAGGGATTTTTTCTGTGAGGACATACAGACATTAAGTCTAATAATGATTCCTCGTGACCCGAAAATCCCCCGAAATTGTGCTCAAGAGATATACCATTTTAACAGAAAGGAAATACAAAATAACAAATTAGAAAAAAACCACAAAGTAAAAATACAATAAAAACAATAACAATAAAAACAAAAACAGCATTAAAATTAAAATTAAAAACGAAAAGGCCAAGACATACCATCCAACAGTGAACGAAACTTTAAACAATCGATTGTGATTTCCTGTTTTTGAAAGTTAACGGTAAATTATGTAAACAGAGGTAGGCACCCAGCGCCATCTATTGAGTGATCCAATATGCAAGTAAATTTCTATTTTTATTTAAGCCAAAAGATTAATCCCAAACCATACCTTGTTTAATTAAAAAATTGACATTACAGTAATTTCTAGGAAAATCATTTTTAATTAAATTTTTAAGGAGGATATTTGATGCTTCAATATAAGAATTTTTATTATTGCAAACCCTTTTGATCCTGTTAACTTGTGAGAAAATAAGATTTTTGAAAATTTTAGAGTTTAGATTGGAATGGTAGTTACATAGTTTTGTTATTTTAAAGTTGAAATCATCCCTTTTATCGTATATACCAACTATTGTTTTATCATTAGCAATTTCGATTTTTAAATCTAGAAAGGTAGCCTCAAGTTGATTTATATTTGTATCTTTTAGAATTAAATCTTTTGGATAGCAATTAGTAATAATATTAGTATTGTCGAAGTTAATCAAAAGTAGGTCATCAATATATCTCCACCCGTTTATTAAATTATATTTAATTATTTTTTTCTCATAGTAATGCAGGAAAATATTAGCTAAAGCACTTGAGAAAGCTGTCCCCATTGGAATGCCCTTGACTTGTTTATAAAAATTAATACCATTAAACACGTAATTTTCAGTAATATTAAAATTACATAACTCAAGCCAGTTATTTTTAGGAATGATATTTTCATTTAAATATTCGTCATAAATAAAAGTGCAGACCTTTATTAATTTTTCATGAGGTAGATTAGTGTATAAATTTTCGAAATCAAAAGTATTAAGTTTATTAATGTTGTTATCTTTAAGAAAATCCAATACTTCTTTGTTACTAGAAATAATAAAGTTGTCTTCATTTTTTATTTTGTCCAGGATAATTTTTAAGTATTTAAAGAAATGTTTACCCGTATAGTAATTATAACTACCAGTGCTACAGGTTACGAATCTGAATTTTAATGGATTTTTATGAAATTTAACTGTTGGGAATAAATAAGGATAGTTAAGAGAGCAAGTCTTAGTTTTGGTTTTTTTTGCGAAAGCTAGCATTCTTTTATCTAATTCCTTTTTCCCGGTGTTCTTTAACATATAAGTTGCATTAGAGTTATATTCATTAATTAAAAGTTCTTTATAATAATATTTACAAATTAAACAGAAATTATTTGCTGATTTATCTATTACTGTAATAACAAATTTTTCTTTTAAATTTTTTATTTCATTTTTTAATGTTTTACTAAAATAAATCCCACGTTCTTTAGATCTGTCAAAATCAGTATTCAATTTTATTTTAATTTCCTTTAAAATTCTCACTTTCCATTCCCCGAAACCTTCCGCAGGCCAGTGGTATTTTCTAGATAATTTGGCAATAAAAACATCCAAATCATTACCAACAGAAATCAAAATTTTGTTATGGTTTATTTTTTCTCTTAATCTAAATTTTGTTCCTCTTCCCATCAATTCTCTTAAAGAGTTGGATTCAATAATTTTTAAATTACCTGTAATAATATGACCTTTATCAATATCTATAAAATCTTTATATTTTTCCTTGTTACAGTAACAATCTGTTTTATTTATTTTATCTAAATTTTTGCTATAGTAATTATAATTACAAATTTTTTTCTTTAAAGTTGAAGTGTAACTAAACGCTATTGATACATTAGTTTTATCTGCAAGAGGAAAAAATATATTATTATTATGTATAATTTTGGGTAATTTAAGATATTCGAAGTAAATATCCAAGAATTTAATCACACAGTATTCTTTGTAAACATTATTTTTATTATTAAAAAGTAAATCGTTTTTTCCAATGTTAAGTTTACATTTAATAAGATCTAGAATAATACATTTAGTGTACGAATTTTTAAACTCTAATTCCCCGAATTTATTATTTAAAAACCATTTCATTTTATTATTTCTAAGACCAAAAATGTATTTCCTAATTCTGTGAATGTTTTCACTATTGTGTTCCAGATTACAGTAATTTTGAAATTCCTCAAATATAATTTGAAAATTGCCTCCTTTCCCTTTACCTCTTTTAAATCTTTTAGAAAAGTTATCTTTATTTAGAAAATTTTTAAAAATGTTAAATTTGTTATAAATGCAATTATTGTTTAAATCTGCATAACCTTCCCCATTTAATTTACTATTGAGACCATAAGGAAATAAAGTTTTCAGGTTGCAAATATAAATGTTTTCCAGATCTAATCTTTTGTTTAATTCGTTAATATTGTCTTCTAGAATGTAGATATTAATATTGTTAAAGTTATGGTTTTGAAAATGCTCCAGTTCGAAGTCAGTGGTCCTATTTTTTATGAAGTTTTTTATATCGGATCTGTGATTGTTAATTCTTAAATTAAGCTCGGTGCTAGTTTGGCCAATATATTTTAAATTACATTCTGAACAATTAAGGAGATAAATCAAATTTTTGTTTTTACAGAATGTTTGTAATTTTGAGTTTTCATTTTTGATCTGTTCCTTATCTGCCAAAGGACATGTCCTACACTTTCCGTTTCCACAAATTTTATATTTTTTTGTATTTTTAAGATTTTTTAAACAAAACAATTGTGTCAGTAATTTTTTCTCCGTGAATGCTCCTGACACAAAGCTATCCACAGTGCCCCTTGGTAGAGCGCGCGACGGGCCATGCGCTATGATAAATTCGTTATTAACTTTTTGCATAGTTTAATTTATTTATTAAAATGAAAATATATCTCCTAAACGCCAAAAAACAAGGAATTCTCGAAAAAATAAAATCAGGAAAAATGATCTGAAAATTCTTAAATTTTTTAGGCAATACACCAAAAAACCTATTGAACCCCCCACCACCACCAAAAAAAAAAAAAAAAAAAAAAAACCATTAAAAATATTTTATTTAAAAATTTTGCAGTTTATTTGCAAATTGCAATTTGCAAAAATTTTGCAGTTTGCAGCAATTTTGCAGTTTATTAAAAATTTTGCAGTTTGCAGTTGCAATATATATATATATATATATATGAAATTTGTTTCTAAATTAACGGTATCTGGACAAAATCTGAAATTTGCTTGCTAGTTAAATTACAGATTACTGTTTTTATTTTTAATCTCCATGATCCATTATCTTTTAGTTATAACATTTTTTACTAACATCTATTTAAAAAATTAACTACCGATGAGATTACATTTTGATATTATTTCAACAAATATGAAAAATAATTTCCAATACATGGAAACTCTGCAAAAACCATAGCTAAAATGTAAAAATAGGAAAGACGATGAGATTTTAATATGGTCAGAATGTAATCTATAAATTGAAATAAATGATTGTTTTATAAAAGGGTACAATGAACTCTATATAACCGGATTAATTTTCAAAAATATGAAAATTAGCAACTCATAAATAATTAATTTCAAATCATTTATTATCGAAACACTATACTTCTGTGTTGCTTTTTGCCTTTAATCGAAATAACCTATTTTTCCTCTCCTCTGAGAATAATTATTTATATGATTAGCTTTCTAAAGAGACAAGTACACAATACTCCCTTCTCTTATTTATCATGAAGAAAAACGAGTTCCTCTAGAGTTACCAAGAGTGGCTTTCTTATTGGACTAACCAGTCGTCTCTCATGAGATTTGCCCCAAAACTTATATCAAGTTCGTTCTTCTTTATATTAATGACCTATCTAATGAAGAGTTTTTTTTATTCATTTATTTACAGATTTGCATTTATTGCAGAGATACTATATATGGTTGAATAACTAAGGCACCCCTAAATAACAATTTTTTAATGTAACAATTTATTTTGAAAGAAATTGTTATAATTCCCTTATAACAATTTCTTAAGTAATAACGAGATTCTTTACGTTAAGGGAACTAATTTATCTTTCATAAAAAGAATAACGGAATATTAAAGCACACTTTTTGTACTTTCAAATTAATAATAATGGTATAAAACATATTCATATGTATGAAGAATATGAGATTGAGAATAAATCATTTATTTATACCTAGATGGAAATAAGGAAGTAGAAAACAGATGGATAGTGATAATTAAAATAATGGGATAATGATAATATATATTGCAGCATTAATATATATATATATATATATATATATATATATATATATATATATATATATATATATATATATATATATATATATATATATATATATATATATATATATATATATATATATATATATATATATATATATATATATATATATATATATATAATGCAGTAATTATGGCCTAATTGTTTAACAATTAAGAAACTGCACTGTGGAACTATTTTTAATGAGATATACAGAATAATATCTTATATCAATATCAGTAACTATCTTATCTCAAAATAATTTAATTACCTATTATTTTGCATGCGTTCTTTCAAAATTTGCATTCTTTTTTGCAAAACTCCGTGATACGCAATAAATTGTCTTTTTTTATAATAATGCCGTTTTAGTTTTAATCAAAATGTTCCCAATTAATCTTCTTCTGTCTGCTTTCGTATGCTTGTTTTGAAAAAGTAATAAACTGCATGGAAAAACGATAGGAGAATCATAAATAAAGCTTTATCTAATTTTTCTAAATTAGTTTTATATTGTTAGTATTCATAGGTTTTAAATTGTCTTATACTTACTTTCTAATATACGTTGTTTCACTTTCTTGTGGACGTTGTTTAACTTTCTCGTATAAAATATACAAAGTGAATGTATTGTAATCTTTCAAAACTATAAACGTTGTGAACACGAGAAATTAAAAAAAAATCTGAGCTCAGTGAATGAAATTAAGTACTTTACTCGAAGGTTGCAGATTTCTAACAAATTGTTAATGAAATCCATTCAGAGGAAGTCAGTCTGCCAAGCTGCCAGAGTGCAAGATAACATGAATGCGAAACTAAAAAAGCTAATTAAATAAAATTCAGTACATGTACAGTGTAGACCAGAGCATGTACAGTGTGTTTAGCATGTACAGTGTAGATCAGATTCAAATTTAGATTCAAATCCCTCTCTTGGTCTTTACTATAAACGCTATAATTCAAAAATACAAAGTTTCAAATGAATAAAATTTGATATGCAATCTTGTGATTTTATTTAGTGTATAGTTCTGTGTAATACTTGGTTTTCAATCGGTCGAAAAAAATTGTCTAAAATACAGAGTCTCTGTTCTGGTACTTTTATATTAACAGTATCGCATCAATTGTCTGCCAAAGAACATAGTACTTTCTTTAGTAGGAATTGCTAACCAAAGGCATGAAGTAAATAATACATAAGAACCAGTTTTCTTTATCATCTTTATGAAGATGTTATATTTTTCACCTTTTTCTTTATTATCATTTTTATTAGGGTCTATGAGAGAAAGTATCGGGAAGACCATTTCCTTTGATCATTTTACAATTAGTCAAACAATGTAATATTATTTAATACTTGAATATATCAACTAACTTATTTTGGAAACAATACACTATAACAATACCATCATCAAGTTGTCATTAATAGCTTCTTGCATGTACACATTGCATACGTGCAAAGCAAATATTTGTATTCATTTTGCACCATCTATTATTCCTATTATTATTTGCATTCATCTATTATTATCTATTACACCTATTATTATTTTTATTGCAACTATTATTATTTGTATTCATCTCTTATTATCTATCACATCTATTATTATTTGTATTCATCTCTTATTATCTATTACACCTATTTTTATTTGTATTACATTATTATTATGTGTATTCATTTTGCACCATCTATTATTCCATTCTCAATTCATGAGAATAATAAATATATCAATTTCATTTTATCTTGAACACATTGAATACGTGCAGAGCAAATATTTGTATTCATTTTGTACCATCTATTATTCCTATTATTATTTGCATTAATCCATTATTATTTGTATTCACTTGCCACAATCTATTATTAAATTCGCAAGTCACTATAATAATAAATCATTCCGTTTTCTTTTATCTTGCACACAAGAATGGATTGTTCTTCAGATCAAAGGGTTGAAATATGAAATAAATAAAAGAAAAATTTGAATAAATAAATTAGTTTTCATTAACAAGACACAAAATTTCGAATGTTGTCTTTAGTCTTAATTATTAATGATTTATCTGAATAGATTTATGTGTTGTGATGGTGATAATGTCGTGTCTGCGTTACTACGGAAAGAGAGTGCAGTATTTATTTGTTGTAATAATCCATTATAAGTACTTCTTTGCTATACCATTGATACAAGGCAGAAAGTATGCACATATTTCTACAAAGATAATGCATCACATTTCTACAAAAATATTGCATTGGAAGTTAAATTAATCACAAACAAAAACTCTTTAATATCTCTGTTTTAATAATGTTAGAATTAAATCTTTTGGATATCAATTAGTAACAATATTAGTATTGTTATTAGTATTTAATTCTAACACAAACAAACAAAAATCAGCTTGAGACTACCTTTCTGGATTTAAAAATCGAAATTGCTAATGATAAAACAATAATTGGTATATACGATAAAATGGATGAATTCAACTTTAAAATAACAAAACTATGTAATTACCATTCCAATCTAAACTCTAAAATTTTCAAAAATCTAATTTTCTCACAAGTTAACAGGATTAAAAGGGTTTGCAATAATACAAATTCCTATATTGAAGTATCAAACAACCTCATTAAAAATTTAATTAAAAATGAATTTCCTAGAAATTACTGTAATGTCAATTTTTTAATTAAACAAGGTATGGTTTGGGATTAATCCTTTGGCTTAAATAAAAATAGAACTTTTATTGCATATTAGATCACTCAATAGATGGCGCTGGGAGCCTATAAATTTGCTACCTAAATTACCGTTAGCTTTGTGTTTTTAAAAACTGGAATCACAATCGATAGCTTAAAATTCCTTGACAGCTGATGGTATGTACTGGCCTTTCCGTTTTTTTCTTTAGTGTTATTTTATGGTATTTTTGTTTTTATTGTTATTTTTGTTATTGCATTTTTACTTATTAGTGGTTATTTTCTTCTAATTTGTTGTTTTGTATTTTCCTTTCTGTTAAAATGGTATATCTCTGGGGCTTAATTTCAGAGGATTTTCGGTTCACGAGGAATCATTATTAGACTTCATTGTCTGCATTTCCTTTCCGAAAAAATCCCTTTTTTTGAATCCTTGCCTGAGGATGACCCTTGAAAAAGTCTTCAGGCCGGATTCTTTTATATATTTTTTATTTGGTTTATTTGATTTTCCTATTAACTTGATTTTAATTCTTTTGTATCAATTCATATGTGTTTTAGAAGTAGCTGCATTTGCACTCTCTAAATAATATGAAGTTTTTCCTGTTCCTTTTTTGGTTTTAGTTTGAATAGGAAATAATTTTTAGTTGCGATTTTTGAAACTGTTTTGTTTCGTTTTCATTTTAGTTTCGTTTTCAAACTATTTCTTACTTTAGATTGGTTACTTATATATATATATATATATATATATATATATATATACATAAGTAACCAATCTAAAGTAAGAAAAAGTTTGAAAACGAAACTAAACAGTTTCGAAATCGCAACTAAAATTTATTACCTTTTTAAACTAAAACCAAAAAGGAACTTCATAGTATTTAGAGAGCGCAATTGCAGCTACTTCTAAAACACAGATGAATTGATACAAAAGTATTAGAATCAAGTTAATAGGAAAAACAAAAACCAAATAAAAATTAAAATAAAAAAATTTATTAAAAAATATTAAAAAAGAATCCGGCCTGAAGACTTTTTCAAGGGTCACCCTCACTCATTCAAATAAAGGGATTTTTTCTGTGAGGACATACAGACATTAAGTCTAATAATGATTCCTCGTGACCCGAAAATCCCCCGAAATTATGCTCAAGAGATATACCATTTTAACAGAAAGGAAATACAAAATAACAAATTAGAAAAAAAAACCACAAAGTAAAAATACAATAAAAACAATAACAATAAAAACAAAAACAGCATTAAAATTAAAATTAAAATTAAAAACGAAAAGGCCAAGACATACCATCCAACAGTGAACGAAACTTTAAACAATCGATTGTGATTTCCTGTTTTTGAAAGTTAACGGTAAATTATGTAAACAGAGGTAGGCACCCAGCGCCATCTATTGAGTGATCCAATATGCAAGTAAATTTCTATTTTTATTTAAGCCAAAAGATTAATCCCAAACCATACCTTGTTTAATTAAAAAATTGACATTACAGTAATTTCTAGGAAAATCATTTTTAATTAAATTTTTAAGGAGGATATTTGATGCTTCAATATAAGAATTTTTATTATTGCAAACCCTTTTGATCCTGTTAACTTGTGAGAAAATAAGATTTTTGAAAATTTTAGAGTTTAGATTGGAATGGTAGTTACATAGTTTTGTTATTTTAAAGTTGAAATCATCCCTTTTATCGTATATACCAACTATTGTTTTATCATTAGCAATTTCGATTTTTAAATCTAGAAAGGTAGCCTCAAGTTGATTTATATTTGTATCTTTTAGAATTAAATCTTTTGGATAGCAATTAGTAATAATATTAGTATTGTCGAAGTTAATCAAAAGTAGGTCATCAATATATCTCCACCCGTTTATTAAATTATATTTAATTATTTTTTTCTCATAGTAATGCAGGAAAATATTAGCTAAAGCACTTGAGAAAGCTGTCCCCATTGGAATGCCCTTGACTTGTTTATAAAAATTAATACCATTAAACACGTAATTTTCAGTAATATTAAAATTACATAACTCAAGCCAGTTATTTTTAGGAATGATATTTTCATTTAAATATTCGTCATATATAAAAGTGCAGACCTTTATTAATTTTTCATGAGGTAGATTAGTGTATAAATTTTCGAAATCAAAAGTATTAAGTTTATTAATGTTGTTATCTTTAAGAAAATCCAATACTTCTTTGTTACTAGAAATAATAAAGTTGTCTTCATTTTTTATTTTGTCCAGGATAATTTTTAAGTATTTAAAGAAATGTTTACCCGTATAGTAATTATAACTACCAGTGCTACAGGTTACGAATCTGAATTTTAATGGATTTTTATGAAATTTAACTGTTGGGAATAAATAAGGATAGTTAAGAGAGCAAGTCTTAGTTTTGGTTTTTTTTGCGAAAGCTAGCATTCTTTTATCTAATTCCTTTTTCCCGGTGTTCTTTAACATATAAGTTGCATTAGAGTTATATTCATTAATTAAAAGTTCTTTATAATAATATTTACAAATTAAACAGAAATTATTTGCTGATTTATCTATTACTGTAATAACAAATTTTTCTTTTAAATTTTTTATTTCATTTTTTAATGTTTTACTAAAATAAATCCCACGTTCTTTAGATCTGTCAAAATCAGTATTCAATTTTATTTTAATTTCCTTTAAAATTCTCACTTTCCATTCCCCGAAACCTTCCGCAGGCCAGTGGTATTTTCTAGATAATTTGGCAATAAAAACATCCAAATCATTACCAATAGAAATCAAAATTTTGTTATGGTTTATTTTTTCTCTTAATCTAAATTTTGTTCCTCTTCCCATCAAATCTCTTAAAGAGTTGGATTCAATAATTTTTAAATTACCTGTAATAATATGACCTTTATCAATATTCTTAAATTAAGCTCGGTGCTAGTTTGGCCAATATATTTTAAATTACATTCTGAACAATTAAGGAGATAAATCAAATTTTTGTTTTTACAGAATGTTTGTAATTTTTTTGGATTCTTTTTTAATATTTTTTAATAATTTTTTTGGTTTAATTTTTATTTGGTTTTTGTTTTTCCTATTAACTTGATTCTAATACTTTTGTATATATATACATATATATAAGAATAAATTCTAATTCACATTTCTACCAATTGTAATTACACTGCTTAAAAATATGTATCAGCAGCTTCAGAACAATTAATATGAGCATTTAAAATTCTGTGATATTATTTTTTATATTATATCACAGTATATAAAGAACTAGTATTATATAATTATTAAGTACAATATCATAATTATATAATAATGTTATAATAAATAATATATATTACAATGTATGCTGGCATAATATTTATTAGTTATTATATCAGGAAAATTTGAATCTATGAAAGAATTTAAAATTAGCTTTTTTTATATAAGATGAATAATGCTTTTTCTATTTCTTCATTCAGAATGTTTCAGTTGGATTTTCAAAATTTAGAAGCAAAGTCATGCTATATTCTATAAACTTTATTATAGAATATACATAATTATTTATTTTAATTATTTTACCTTTGATTTATGTAACAAAAAGAATAAACAAGTTATCTTATTTCTTCTCTTGCATAGAAAAAAAATCCCCTAACTTCAGATGTTATTTTCTTTTTTTGTTATTTTACTACTTTTCTTATTCAAAGGAAGTCCTTGGTGAGTCAATAACAAAAGGAGTGTTGTTCGTTTTAGTAGAAAAGTTAGGAACTTTGGTTAGAGATCGATTCTTGCTCTTTCTCACTTCCACGAACAGAGTTATCTATTATCTTAGGAGTCAGTTGCCAAAGTTGTACTTCAACAAAGGAAGCTATTTCAGCTGCAGGTAACATAAGATAGTTTGAGTAAGAGAAGAAAAAGAAAAACAATCTTAAACATACTACAAGTTGGTTTCTTGGATTCTGTGAATATATGAAGATGAAATATTAAGAGATTCTAAACTTTTGTTCGGAATTTTATACTAAGACTTCAAACAAGGAAAGCTTTTCGAAATCAGAAATGGTTTTTAAATTAAAAAAAGCAACAACTATTCTTAAGTGAACTGATAATAATTTTTAGTTATCAGTACTTCTATGTTTGTTTGGAGAAAAAAGAAGAAAAAAAATGGTAACTCGCCATTTCATAACATATGATTTTTTTATACCAACATTCCATTTACGTGAGATACTGTAAACCCAGACTTGAATAAATATATAAATTTTAAAATCACAGCTGTATATAGAAAATGAAAGCTGCAGAATCCTATTTTTAAAGGTGTGAAAATGTGCAACGTAGAAATTCCTCTAGTTTATCGAAGATGACTACTTAAATGAAAATAAGTGATTTTCCCGGAAATTTCTCTATATTTTATCTACATAAAATTGCATGTTCTCTAATATTTACAAGAGTTTCATTTAATTTGTGTCATATTAAATATATTTAATATATTTACTCTATCAGTACTAAAAAGACCGAAACGCCTGTTCAAAGCAGTTACAACAGGCACCCTAGACTTCTGAATAATTCCACGACATTTCCTCCCTTCTCTTTCGTTAAAAGTGACTAATTGAATATGTGGGGCGCATGCTTTGTTTGTTTGAGATGCTTGCCTAGGCGGACAGGACAGTTTACATTTTTAAAAAATCTTAAAGGATTTAAGGAAAATCTTAAGGAAATCTTAAAGGATCATGCATTTACTTAGTAGCCATAAGTTAAGCAAGGTCCTCTTTGGTGTATGCTCTCCTTAAGAACATGGGCTGTTTTTGATTTTTGAGGGGCTAAAGAGGCATCAGATTGAGGTTTCTTATGATTGTTAAAGACTTGCTGAGAATTATTGGATATTCTGCTGTTTCAGAGAATATGAAATGCTAAAATTGACAAATGACGCAGAAAAGTTCCAAATTAATTTAATAGGAATGAGTAAAATATATCTTCGTATATAATAAATATGCTTTAATAAGGTCTATTCATTTAGATGTGAATTCATATTTTATATAGTTGAAAAATATTTTTGACTTGAAAAACATTTACTTATGTTTAAAACAGCAAACAAATGTAGAAAAAATTGCAAAAAATAATAACTGACTTGGCAAGTTAATATTCATCTTCGGGTTTTTTTTTTGATTTTTAAAGCTGAATTATAAAAAGTCTTCTGAGAAAGAGACGTTCCTTACTTTTAATCATTGTTGAAGAAAGAAAGAAATATTTATAAAAACATAGTCAAGATTTCACATAAGTATTTTCAAAGTATTCCATTCGAAAAATTATTAAAACGTAGGGAAAATTTACTTAAAAAAATGGATGAAATATAAATATTTGAATCTATGAATTAAAAGGATGGAAATATAAATGAGAATAAAACAATCAGCATGACTGAATTTACCAATCTTTCGTAGATATTTAATATAACTTGAATCCACTATTTATTCCTTAATATTTAATAAGTATATTTATGCTATTATAGCCCAAAATATATGACATGAAAACCTCTCTTTATCTTTTCCTTTGTTTGCAGATTTCGAAGCAGCAAATTTTAAAATTGAATTATTTAAAGAAGTAGACGATCCAAAACAATATTCAACATGAAGGAAGAAAATAAGAATTGTATCTAAAAAAATAAGTAGTTCCCTAGTTTTAAGCAAATAATATTCCAAATACAGCTCCATAATAAATAATGTTATTATAAGAAAAAATAATGTTTTTATATTCCATATCTTTTAATAAACAGATTCCAAGACTCTTTAAAAGGTTCCTTTAAAAGACTTCACTTGAAAATTTTTATCACCAAAATATTCTTTTTTTATTTCAGTAATTCATTTAAAACGGATGAGTAAGTTTATGAAATTTTCTATTGCATCTTATATATATGATTCTATTTAAAAATAAATGAAAGTAGAGTGTTTACTGTTCCCTGCTATCGTTATTTTTTAATATGTTATGCAAACTACTGCTACATTTCCTGAACTCAGTATGTTGACAAATAAGATGTACCATCGAGGTGAAATGAGGGTGCTTTACATAAATTTAAACTGTTCCATTTATCATCTAGTACCTGGCCATCATTGAACCACCTGGGTAACGCATGATGGTTTCGACTTCAAACTAGATTAACGGCTCAATTGTATTCGTGTTGTAGTGCTCGTGCATCACAATTAAGTATTGTTGAAATAGATGCTCATTTTTCTAAATAACTCAGCTATAACCATTGATAATCCGAACAGATTTTCTCTGGCTCTTACAAGATGTTAAATGTTGTGATATGAGGTCAGAAACAAAACAAACGTGGAACTTAAGACAACTATTGAAGTCAGAGTTACATGATAACGTATTTGATTGACCTATAGACTTTTTTATTTGGATTACCATGGGAACTACATGAGATGAAATATGACTGAATCCTTGAAGCTCATGATTATTCAAGGTAGATTATCTTTCCTTATGTGTCGTATCATTAAATTTTCGTTCAATTATAGTTAAACTCTTATTAAGCACTCTTGATAATGAATAACAGCAACACTCACAAAAATATCCTGAGATTGAACTCGTAATTCATGTATATATCATCATATTACTTTCATAAAATGTATCTAAATACTGATTTTATCCTTTGTAATTTTTTCACAATGACTCTGTGTGTCTCATCAGCAGTTCACACATGACACCCAATTGTATTGAATATTCGATCTAAAAAAATGATTTTTTTCTCTATAGTGGTTAAAAGAGACCAAAGAAGGGATTTGTTATGGATGTGTAATATTGTTCCTAGCAACGAAAATAGTGTTTCGCATATAGTAATGACTGCTGAATAAATATCGAGTCAATGACTCTTGACAATTGTATAAGCAAAACCATTTGGTGATTTTGACGTTAAAAATAAAGGGTTCAGAGATATTCAAGAATTTTGGCGATATTTCGATTACGAGCAAAGATACGACATTCATCAAGAAGCTTCTTTGTCCAGAAGGGGGGACTATAAAATCCTAAAGAAAGAGCTAAATCAATATGTTCAGTTGAGTTTAGCTCAAAGAATCGTCGAATTAAAAGTCATTAGTAACTGGAGATTTGTGCTATAATGGTTATTTATTACCGATTTCAAGTTTATTTTGAGTATGCTCCTTCTGTGGTTTATTTACCTGTATGCTCTCTATATAAAATATAACGCCATTATTTGTTATTGAGCCTTGTTGGATTTTTACAGTACACCCACCGGACGAATTTTATAATATTTCCTTACTATATTATCTATGCATGTAGATGGTATTTATATGATGCATGAGTTTCGGCATAGAATGTATCAACAATTGTATAGAAATATCACCACCAGCCACTAGCAATATATATCCTGTTGTTGTTGTTACTTATGGCACTTGTCATAGAATTTTCTAAACTGTTCAAAAAGAATATGGTCAATATCCTTTTCAAAATGCCAATAAAGACTGTCATCCATTTCAAATTTATTAAGTAGGATCGAAGTAGTAACCATTCGGGTACCCTTACTACTATTAAGTCATCTTCTTTTCTATTTTTACACTTTGTAGGAAGGGATGAAATGGAAGAAATATCCTTTAGAGATCTTTGAAATTTGCTATGAATTTGGTACATATTTTGAAGCGACATTTTTTGATGCAATGACTTCAACTGATATCCTTTCAAAAAGCAGATTCGACGTCGTGACGATATATGTGAGAGAATCCGCCTTCTCATTCCAAGAAATATTAAAGATCCTACATTCCAAACATACGATTACTTTTACTCTAATAAAGATTATTTTTTAGCTATTCTATATCAATTATTCTCGGTGATATGAAAAATAAATTTTCAAGTCTTGATGGATAGAGAAACTGCCTATGAGCTCTGATATTTTTTTTCTGGAACTGAAAAATCATCAATGGTTTGACAGATCGAAAGGTTTAGCTGTAAAGTTGGAATTACAGGGATGGATTCTATAAGAAAAGCCTTGTCACAATAAATTGCTTAACTCTCACAAATATGCATTTTTATATTATTTGCAACTAACTCAATAATTACAAAATTTAGATAGCTTGTAAGAAAGTAATTTTCAAGAAGTAAGATGTGATATAATAGTTGGAAATGGCAACGGTCATATAAAAAAAAGATGTATTATAAGAATATTTCAAACGCATCTTTCACACATAAAATAAAATTTTGTTCAATAAATAAAAACTAAAAACCAGCGTAAGTTTAGATATGCTATGATAATTGGGTGCATAAAAATTTGAAAATTGCTAAAATATGAAAAAAAAAAAGATTCGATGACAGAATTAAACAAATTGCAAGAGCATTGGTTACCAGATAGCTTTTTAAAACACGCATCAGATGCTACTATGCTACAAACTCAACTAAAATAGCTGCTTACCAAAAGTAAAAATGACCGAAGAAAATAACTAATCTTTAACATTGAAAAATGCATACGAGTATTATGTATAATAAAATAGAAGACAGGCTTAATATTTCTTTAAAAAAAAGTCATTATGAAATTAGTTTAAACTATTTTTTTCAAAAAAATGATTAAATTTTGAGAAATATCCAAATAGATTTGAAGATATTTATGTCATTAAAATTATTTGTATAAATTTTAACAGAATTATATAAAGTCAAACTATACAAACAAATGACTTTTTCAATTATGTATGCAGGATGTTGTCGCATTCTACCGACAAATTCAGAGGAGTGATAGTAGGCATTAAGAGAATAAAGACTCATCGTACAATATGGGGTCACAAACGAAGTTTAGTAGGTAAACTAGTAGTTAGTAGGTTAAGTCGCAAAACTACAGGGAGTCGGAGAACTCTTGGAAATTGTAAAAAATTAATAAAAAAAATAACAAATGCTGTTTAGACTATATTTTTTTAAGGAAAAGTACAATCTTTAAAGATTTTTTTTTTTCATGCTGGTAATATGCGGATTTAATAATCTTGGGGGTCGTAAATTACTGAAAACGAAAATGGGTTTTAGAGCCCATATTTGCAAAAACATTAAAACTTCAAGAAAAAAAAAGCTTGAAAATGTAAGGAGTTTTATATTCTATAATTTGATATAAGCGTGTATTATGAGAATTGGGGAATTTTAAAAATATTCAAGAAAAACTAAAATGGGAACCAGTAAATATCGCTGCAACATCGGTACCGATGTTCGAAGAGAGCGTTCTCAAATTCGAAGGATAAATTCAGAGCTATGATAATAGGCCTTAAGGCATTAAGTATATGAAAAATTACCAGTAAGCATAGGGTCACAGGTAACTTTTTTCAATGAGAATCGCTAACCGGGTGGAGTTCGCATGCTGGATGCTTGATGCCTGCTTTAAGAGAGAAGGTTTCTTTAACACGCACAATGCGAATATTTGGTCATTCGAAAATTCCCACATCACTATCTCGTTGAACGTACAACAACAGAATTTGATAGTAACATTTAGGAAGAGTAACAGTAGCATAAATAGCATAAATAGAGTTAATAGATAGTAACATCATGCTATTAAGGCCGAATCTTCTGTCCGAACGCCTCAGCGGCACAAAGTACCTTGTTTATTTCCAGCACGTTCTTAAAGATTTAAAGCAGGGAACACCGACAATTGTACGCCAGAACATTTGGTTAATCCGTGATGGAGCACCAGCACATTTTAGATGCATTCGTGAAATCTGACTTGTTGTTTGCGAATGAAGTTTAATGGCCATCAATTCTGCAATGCTCATTAATGAATACTTGCTCCCTATTTTTATTTTTCTCAAACGCTGGAAAAATTTACATAAGAGAAGGTTTCTTCTCGATTGCCTTGTTCCTAATCTTCGCATTCATAGGGCCATTCTTTTCACCAGACTCATTGTCTTTTCGACGTCTGTTTTTGTGATTTTCATTGAATAAACTTACTTGCGACCCTAGGTTTTATGGTAATTTTTCATCTACTTAATGCTTATTTTCCTTGCTCTGAATTTGTCTTTCGAATTTGACAACACTGTCGGCATTCGGTACTCTGCAAAGATCGGTAATGATGTTTTTGCATCGATGTTTTCTGGTTCTCATTTTTATTTTTCTTGAATGTCTTTAAAATTCTCCAGTTTTCACAATATTTATATCAAATTACAGAATAGAAAATTCCTTACATTTTTCAAGCTTTTATTTTCCTTTAAGTTTTAACATTTTTGCAAATATGGATTCTAAATTACTTTTTCGTTTTCATTAATTTACGACACCCTAGTTTATCAAATCCATATGCTAACAACATGAAAAACAAATTTAATGAATTTTCTTTCGCTTAAAAAAATTCATAGATGAAATAACATTTGTTATTTTTTATTAAGTTTTTACAGTTTCCCACCGTTGTCGGACTCCCTATATTTTTGAAATTTTCACAAATTAAACCATGTTTGGGACCCTTTGTTGTGTGATGATTCTTTATCCTTTTGATGCCTACTGTCACTTTTCTGAATTTGTCGGTAGAATTCGGCAATACCCTGTATAGAGAAATAGATCTGAATATCGGATGTAAAACTTTATGCTGTTTCTCTTTATTGAATAAACTGTTATCTTCTTTTAAATATTTGTTTGATTTAATATTTATTTGCCCTAATGTTAAGGATTAAAAAAATAATAATAATAAAAACCTTGAGACACCCATTTTCAAAAAAAAAAAAAAAATATCGACAGACAAATTAAAAGATAATACATGCGTAATTAATAATATTTTATGAGGCTTTTTTGAAATTTTTAGAATTACAAGCGATTAAAATGTGAAATGAGAAATACATAAAACTTAAGAATCTAAATTTCGTATCTTTGATTTTTTAAATATTTTATTTTCATATTAAACTATTAAATTTTTATATGTTGATTTGATTTCATATTATATTTGTGTTATGTTCGAAAAAAAATTAATATGAGTAAAGTTTTTTTATTTATTTATTTGAATTTTCTCAATTTTCTTGAATTACTGAAAATTAATTCTTTGTTAAAACTTCAATGAAATTATAAAAATTGTAAATTCACAGAGTTGAGTTTCAATTATTTATTCATGTATGAAAATAATGTTTAGAAGAATTTTACTGAAATGTATCTAAGAAATCGTGGTTGGAATTTGACTTCAATACGATATGGCAAAAAAAGAGAAAGTGTCTGTAGTTTCTCAGATTTCTGTGTTAAGGAAATAGACTGACGAAAACATTTAAATATCTTAAACTAGGCCAGTATGTAAACGACTCAAAACATGTGCATGTAAACAAAAATAGTTTCCGGAGAAATAAAACGCAAAACTTTTGTTGAAATTTAATTCATGAAATATAAAACCAAATAAAATTCTGCAAAGGAATTCTAAACTTATTTTTGAAGATTTCTCTTTGAGTAATTCTAATAAAGCTTTAATTTCTTAATAAAAGCTAAATTATAGTAGAAAATAAACCTTCATATGAATACGTGTATTTGATCTTTCAATTATTTAGAATTTAACTTATAACGTTTAAGTTAATTAAGACAGGAAATTTTCAAATATTTTCTAATAGGAGCCATACCCATTATTATTCGCTACATTTACTTAATTTTAGATATTTTAATATTTTTCTTTTCTCTTATGCTTATATTTATTTATATCTTTATTTTATTACAATCTACTTGTAAGTTTAAAAATAAAATATACTACATATTTAAATAAATATGCGTTCATATTTTTCTAAAGAATGAATGTAAATGATCATATATCTTTCCACAAAATATAAAGTTACTTTGTAAGAATGATATTTATCCATGAAAATTTAAATGACGTAAATTGAAGTTTATTTTTCTCATGCATTGACAACAAATCTGTTTAATTTCAAAGAATTATTTCTGTTACTTTTTGTGTAATTCGTTTTTTAAGTCAGCTAAAGATTTTTTTAGATATACATTTTAATTTCATTTCTTTGCACCGAAATTCAGAAAATTAAGTTATTTATTGAATTTTAATTATTTAAATTGTATTTTAAATGATAATAATTCTTTCAAAAACATTTTTTTCCAAAAAAGCATGCCTGTTTAAAAGAATGTGATAAGCAATAAATTGTAAAGTAAATATAGGAGCAGTAAAAATCTGGAAGGAAATAATGCGTACAGAAAAAACACATTTATAAAAATTTATCAACATTTAATGCAGGTATATTAAAAAATTACTATAAAAAACTTTATAATGTTTTGATATCTTGGGTAATAAAAATATTCAGCTTTTTGTAGGCTTTAAAAGTTGAATTTTAAAATTAAAAGTGATTTATAATCCCTGTGTAAAACTAATAATTCCCTTTTCAAAATTTTATACATCGAAATTTAATTTAATTTTTTGAAAATTTAATTTTTGCTGAATAATTTTCCACTTTTGGTAACCTATATTTAAATCAAAACTAATGATAAGGGAAATAAAAATACTTTGCTAATATTAATTTCGAAGTAAGGATCCATTTCCATTTGGTGCATCCTTTTTGTACTGGAATTGAATTATAGGCACCCGTATTTCGTCGCAAAAGATAGAGCGTGGCTACTAGAAATGTCTTTCTAAGCTTTTTCGAAAAAGAACAGGCTCTTAGAAGCTCAGGAAAGTTGTTTACTGCGGCCAATTTCATGAATCGCTCGGATTACTGGAACTTAATATGTAGAACCATTTATGTCACATGAGCGAACTTTTAACTCGTACTTTGCACTCTTATGTTGTGATAGAAATTAAGGGACGTATTCGTCCTAATTATAAAAAAAGAAATCGGCATTTGTTGAAGAAATAATGTTGGACGTGGAAAATATTAATTATCATTATGTTTTTGCGTTACTTTTTTGTTTTATAAATGCAAGTAAAGAAAGTTTCATATATGGTTACAAAAATCAAACATTTATTAAGTGTAAAGCGTGAAATTGAACAAACTGGATAACAGATAATAGCACGATATTTCATAAGAAAGTAAAACACAAGCAGTAAAATACAGCCAAAATGTACAAAAAGAAAGCACTTGCAAAACCCCCAAAACACATGAAAACAGGAAATCATTGTTTAACAACACAAATTCTAATAGCTAGAGAGTATTAGCAAAAGAGTTCGCTCCGTGATCAACATTCCCAAAAGATAATTTTGTAGACACGTATGTTTATATAGTCTGCGAAAAAGGCATGGAATTTTCAAGAAAATTCATCAGATGTCAGCTTTTAAGTTACTAAAATCAACCAAAGATAGAACTAAAGAATTTTTTTTAAAAACTTCATTTTTATCGATAAATCCGTCGCCAAATCAGAAAGGTCATTCAATTGGCATTCACTTAGCATCCATAAAAAATAGTTATAAATATCTCTCTTCAGCGATATGTATTGTAGAAAATCAATATTACAGATTCGTAAAAATAATGAAAAATAACTTATTTCATGAAAAGATAAGAGTTATTAAGAAACGCATGAGGCCCATTTAACTGAGGAAAAGAAATGCATTTGCATTTACGACAAAAAAAATTGCAAAAAATAGCAAAATAATTTTTTTTTTTATGTTGGGAAATACATTTTTTTTTCTTTTCTTACGATATTTTTGGAAATGTATTTAGTTTCTCAACAGTAAAAATACTTTCAACTCTAGCAGAAAAACAATATTCAACCGCCAATTTTTTGTTCAGACAAATGATATTTTGTATAATTCATAATTTATTTAATAGTCTGGTTTCAATCAAAAGTAAGTCTGTCTGAAATCTTTTATCTATATAATATCTAGGAAAAAAACATAATTAGAATTTACAAAGCTTTGAAAGCTACATCAGGCTCAACGACTTACTGAGAAAGTACAAAGATCTCGAAAAAGAAACAAAGTAGTTTCATTAAGTTTAGAATAATAATGATTGCGTTTTGTTTATGTTTATTCATTAATTACGTTATTATTTAGCACATTTCATTACAAAAATGTACAGAAGGGGGGGGGGGTTCTTTATATATGAATTGAATTAAACTAGAATGAAGATACGATTAGAGTACAGAGAACAGAGGATAAATGACGATAAAAAATTAATGCATAATTGTCATGTGTGAAAATTTGATAAATGTTCATTGAAATTAAACAAAAAAATATTTTTCAAAACGAATGCTACTATTGTTGCCAGTAGTTATTATTATTTTGCAAGAAAAGAAAAAAAATAATAACTACTGGATGATGGGCTTGGATTTAAATTTATCCAGAATATTGGTATATTTTCAATTAATAAAAATCATATTTTCGAAGAATTTAGAAGCAATTATCGAATCAATGGGCATTGGACAAGTGATTGATAATTGTCATGTTTAACAATTCAGCCATTAAACTTTCACAAATTTGAATACTTTGTCATCGTTGCTTTCCATTCTTTGGAAACAGATTTTTGGATCTGTATTATGAAATTCTGCCTTCACAATTACAAAAGATGGAAATATCTTCTATTTTATTTGTTTTCTGAATTTTCGTTTAATGCAATTCCAGAAGATTGTCTTAATATGATGAAAGGACTAATAAAGTTTATAAAAAAGTTCAAGTTTGAAAATTTAGACGAAATTAGACGTAAATAATTATCATTTTAGAAATATCGATATACTTCGTTAAATAAACGTATATTTACCTATGGCATCATCAATGAATACAATTGATGTATTTAGTAGTAATCTCGTTGTACATCTTCTTGCCATTATCTCTATATCCAAGAAAAGACCACCGTTTCATACAAAGATATAGATAATCTATCTTTCTCTCTACAAATGATTAATGCAAGGCGTTTACTTGAAATTTGTAATGAACTTGTAACAGTAAACACGCTTTAATGATTCAAGATGTTTTTAGAAAAGGTTTTAATGAGCGTGTGATTGCTTTAAAATAACGAATGCTTAGGTAAAATGCTTAAAGGAGGAGCGTCTATTTGTTTATCTGAAAGTACGATGTCTATACCATAAAATAGATAGCTTCAAAACGGAGCATTGCTCCCAATGTGTCCTTTGTCAAACAATGGTTCACCCTTTGCACTCATATAGCCTTTATGTGTGTACTTTTCGGAAATTTTAAAATCATTTACGATCACCAACTGAAACATGAGATGAGTATTGCAATTTACAATATTTAAACCTCTATTATTTTAAGAATTTCTTTACAGCTACTGAAAGTAAGGTATTATTTAACGTCCTTCATTATAAAATGCATAGACGGGTGTTTCTTTATATGTGAACTGAATTATACTATAATGAAGATATGATTAGCGTATCTAACAGATACTAAATGAAAATGAATATTTAACTGTCAAACATTTTAAAACTATGTCAACGAAATGTATTATGTGTATTAACAAAAGATGAGAGAAAAATTTGCCTTAAATTTAATACCCAAATTAAAATATAGGAGCATTTCTAAGCTTCATGTAATGCAGCGTGTTATACGTACTATCTAAAAATATGTTTAATGTATCAAAATAGTGTAGTTAAAACAACATATAATTCAAAACTGAAATCTAAAACATATGCCATAATTAGTTTTGTATAAAGCAAGCAATCCAATATTTCCCCGCATACAGGGTTGCACGAGCACCCATGTTAGTTGGAGCAATCTAATACTTTCATTATTTGAAAGGATTAGGATTACTGATTGAACAGTTTTGAGCAAACAGAATCCCTGTATTGATAAACATCCCTTGGAAACTCTTTGCAGATGAATCAACAAACTATCTAATCAGCTGTCGAATGTTGCTACTCAAGTCATAGTGAAGGCGAAATGAATAAACGCTTAGAGTTTCCAACTTGTAATGTTTATCCTCAATGATTAGATAGGCGAATTACCTTCTGATATTTTGGTATATGAGTATCTTAAGTTTAAGTTCATAATATTTTGAATTATAGGATTTGAAGCATTCTACTGATAATCTGAAATATTATTATTTGATTACATTATCAAACATGTTTCGTTAATTTTTTGACAATTATTGCATATTTCATTAAATAATAAATTTACTTGATATTTAATGGGTATAATAGACAAATGCTTCTAAAAAACTCATTATTGAAATTCAAAAGGCTAAATTTGACAGTGAATAGCAAATGAGCACTTTTCTTATAAAGAAATAGTTACCAAAAGGAAATAGAAGCTCAGAAAGTATAGTAAAATAAGCAGTGGAAGAAACTGAGAAGTCATACATCATTTTTTTTTCATAATTATTGCATGGTTTCTGTTTCATGAAAAATTTGTCAGAATGTTTGCATGCCAAACGACAAAATTGCATACAAAGATTAATGAATTTGGTGGGAAGTATACTTCCCTTAGCCCTAGAAATGGTTAGAAGGTTTGTAGGAATAAAAGAAGAAATTTCAGTAAAGGAATTTTGAATATAGCATGGCTTCTTTTATTATATACATACTTAATTAATGTAAACGATAAATGCGGAATCAAACAGTCAATTTTATTTTAAGGATAATTCTAAAAGGACTATCAGTTACAATGAAAAAATAAGAATTTCTTTATAATCCAATGTATAAGAAGTAAGATATAAACATTTGATAAAACGTGTACTGGTAATTCAAAAGCAAAAATATATCATTCTGGGTTATAAAATTAAATAATCAAAAAATAAAAGAATACACATTTAATTAGATTTTGTAAGAACTTGATTGATAATTTTACTTGTATATAAATATTTATCCATTATAAATTTGATACCTTGTGATGATTTAGAGAGCTTGCGTTGAATTTTCTTAGTTGATGTAGTAAAGAAATATCATGTAATTTAATATGATAAATCACACTAAAAAAATTTAATATTTTATGCTAGTTTGGAACAGTGAGTTCTGGTTTTCAAAAAAAGAAAATTCTCCAAAAAAGGAAAATTTTATTGATTGGAAATCATCTTTGTATAAAAATTGAATGTGGTTATTTGATATTTTTTAATGTTCTTTAAATTAAATTAAAGGGCATTAAAGTAAAAGAATAAAATATTTTCTCATTTCAGGAGGAAAAAATTGAATTTGCTCAGCAAAACTATTTTTGATTGAATTTCTTATTAGGTCACTTATAAGCTAAAAAACTTATATAATATGCAGGGACATATTATACAAGGATATAATAAAAACATTAATTTCATAGGCTAAATATCTGCTTCACACATTATATATTCCTTCTATTTAATTAAAACATATGTGAAAAGATGTAGTTATAAAAATTTATATTAGGGCACTAATTTGACTTTTCCAAAAGAAGACAAAATCCAAATATTACTTCATTTTAAATATAAAAACAACTTGGTAATATCTAATTCAGTTTTAGAGAACAAAATGTATTCCCACAACCTGAAAGTTGAAACTTTCATGAAGTATATTGATTGATGGCTAGTTCTGCAATATCAAATTTAATATATTTATTCTTTTATCAAATTATATATATTTGCTTTCTGCAAATTTACTTCTATGTTTAAAAAAGAGAAAAGAATTTAAGCATTTGTAGACTTATGTGGAAACAAATTAATTATAGACCACATAATTTTACCATCAAGACATTTCTTATTTTTAGTATTTGTCGCATGTTATAATGTTCATGAATTTCAATTATGTGGTTGCATGTGGTTAACTATATTGATATGCCTGAGCTTACACCTGCTATGCATATTTTGTGCAGAAATTTTTTATTGGCTTACGATGTTATTACTCGCATGTTTATTATACTTTCAAGCTAAAGTCCCCATACGTGATAAAATGATAAAATATATTTACTATTTATAAATGCTTCATTTTCTGTAAATTATTTAATTCAAAGTGAGCTATATGTTGCTAAGAATCTTGCTAAGCATATTACTATTCATAAACGCTGACATTAACGCCGAATTTTCTACTTCTTATTAGCTAATTAAAGTAATAAGTAGAGAATTTAATAGAGACATTTATAAATAATTAAAAGCTCCATACATATTTCAGTAATTGTATTCAAACTTGAATAAAATAAAACTTTTTTATGTACTTGAAAAATAGAAAAAAAAACACGTATCTTATTTATTCCTTTATTATTGTATAAAATGTGAAAAAAAAAATTAAGTAATAATGTGACTGTCAAAACAAACATACAAAAGATTTGAAACTTATAAAAATAATCTATAGAAATTTAAAATTGAGATAAATTTATAATATTATTTGTGATTTCTGATGGGATTTTTTTTTTGGAATTTAAATTATAATAAATTAATCATTGTTGATTTTTTTTCTGCATATTACTGTTTTCTACATATCAGATGTTTGTCATTCAGTTTTATATGACAACATTTTATACATTTCATAAATTCATTAAAGCACATTTCACAAGCCGACCTTGGGGTAGCGCGTCTTCCCCCTGATCTGGACATCTCGGGTTCGAGGCCTGCTTCAGGCATGGTTGTTCTCTACCCTGGGTTATATCTGTGAAAGTGCGTGAAGGAGATCCCCCCCCCTTCTGTAAAAAGGGATTGTGCAAGTGAATGTGTGTGTCATCCTCATATGAGCTATAATTCAGACTTCTGCACTTCTGCTCAGAGGCCTTGGCGCTCAGAAGCTACAGCACACTCAGTTTAAGTCGCTGACAGTTCGGTAGCGGGCTTGTAAAGTGCCATAAGTAACAACAACGTATTACAAAAATTATTTAATTCGTAATATTTTAACTTTTATATAATGCAGAGTCATATATATATATTCACTAAACTTAATTATGCATTTATATAATGACATTTTGAATTCAATATTTTCTCCTTTTATTTTCATCAGATGACTTTTATAGAATGAAATTAAAATGTTAATGGATATTTTTTCTCGCATTGAATGAATTTATTACATATATTCGTTTCGTCACATTATGCTCAATTTATTTTATGATTCATAGTTTCTTTCGTTTCCATTTTTTTTCTTCTATTATTTTGAACAAAAGTGTTTTAAAGCCTTTTTTTTATTTTTCTAAAAATTATTTTCATTTTTATAGAATGCTTTTTTCTAAATGAAAGGCCATATCATGATCTAATGTTCATACTTTGTTTCAACTGCATTTGCCACACGCTTTATACGATTTAAGCAAAATAAAAAAAATGCCCTTAAAAATATATACGTATTCAAAATTTTGCATATATTAAACTTTGTCTAGAAACACTTAAGTACTCCGCAGAATTCTGGCATTCAGTAAAATGCTCATATAATGCCGGTAATGTGACAAAAAATCAGAATATACAAAAATAAAATTTATCTAACAATGAGTCATTCATGAAGCTCCTTTTGATTCATGAATGATTGTTGTTAATTCGTTCCGAATTTTGAAAGAACTCCATTCACAAAAAATCTTCTTACCTGGCTATTTGTGCAAAAGTAAACTCGATAGCTACAAAACACAAAGAGATAAAGGTGGATAAAATGTGGTACTTATATAAAATATGAATAATCATAAAAGTTTGAAACAAATTCGTCAAATGATTGATCAATTTGGATTTATAAATAAAATAAATTCCAACTCATGTTTTCAATTTTTTTAAAATTATTAATATAACTGCTTCTGTGTCATGTAATCTACTTTCATTATTTAAATTCAAATGTTATTAAAAATGTACGCAACACTTAAAGTATACCTTTAAATTCATTTATTTAATTCCATTGCTTTTTCTTGAAACCATTAATCAATTAATACTGTAATAGATTCAAAGGATCTAATTTTAATCAAGAAGGACAGAACTTTTTCCAAAATCTCTTTCAATTCAATTTCATTAACTACTGAGTTTGTTTAAGGAAGATGAAGTCTTTGTGTGCTAATTACTGAGTTTCAATCCGGGTACAATTCCCTGGTGACAGCGAGTATTTCTGAGGACACAAAGTAATGATAAATGTTACTCAACCGATATTTATCTTAGGTAAAGGATTCGAATGAATTCAGCTGAAATTGGAGAGTTGAGTCAACATTTAAAGAAATTATATTGCATTATGATCGTAAGTTGTAAATTAATTAGATTGTTGGACTGAGGTTATAAAGAATGATCAGTGCATATAAATATCTTAAATATTTTGTGTGGTATTTAAAAATAAGCTTCGCAATGAAATTAGTCTGGTTATCAATATATATGTTAAAATCAACAATCATAAAAAATTAAACACTGCCAGGGAAATCTTTAATTATTCTTTGTTGATATTTCTAATTAGGCGAATGAATTTTGATCAAAAATGTTTTCATTCGTAATTTGGAAACTTTTACTCAACTCAATTCGTTAAATAGAAAACAAACTGAAAACAAAAGCTGTATTTTAAGGATAGTAGTGATATGATATGCCATTTATGCTGTTTTAGAACTTGCTTAGATTTGTATAAAATTCAAAATGAAAGATTTTGAACTCCAAAATTCCTTTGTCGAAAGTTTATATATATATATATATATATATATATATATATATATATATATATATATATATATATATATATATATATATATATATATATATATATATAAACTAAGTGACATTTCACTAATTTTTTTGTACAATTTCTTGGCAAAAAATAACGTCTGTGGTCATATTATCAACCGTATATGCTGGATTTATCGTCGTGAATTTTCTATCTATACCCCCCCCCCGAAAAAAAATGGAATTAAAATATGTGATATTATGTTGATATTTTCCCCATGCCACTTTACTTATATGTTTGTGTGCATTTGCAACATGAATTAGTAGGCATTCAAATTATTATTAAATCGCTATTACGAATGTATTGGATCCACAGGAATTAAATAAATATAAAATGACAATTCTTGATCTATTTATCATTTCAGAAATTCATTATTAAAAATCACTGGTACATTTTGTATTGTATTGAAACAAATCCTCTTTGATAAAATATATTTCCATGCGTTAAAACCTCGGCATATATTTCATCCACGCCATAAGTTGATTATCAGAAAGATACAAATTACGCATAAATTTCTACACACTGTAAAAAAAAAAAAAAAAAAAAAAAAAAAAAAATCTTAATTTTTTCAATTTCTATTCATTACCCAATACCTGGATATCAGGTTTTTATTTGAAAAAGCAAAGAATTTAAAAGAAAATTTTCATTTATCGTCATTTTTTCGTTTGTGTCAGTGCTGGTCATTTTTTTATATCTGATATAATGGTAACTACTGTTTATTGTTGATTCAAAAATTCAAAGAAAAGGAAGAATTTATCTCAGATATTTCAAATTACATAATTCCCAGTTTAGTAAAGTTTGTTTCTTAAAAGATCTTTCTTAGAAGTCTTAAAATTTTTGTACAAGATTAAGGAACGCACTTTTAAGCAAGACTCATTTGTCTACAAAAAAACTATTTTCACAAATCCGGTGTTAAAAAAATTAATAATTAATTCTGAATCGAAACTTTTTATTGAAATAGTGAAATCAGCATCAATCACTTTTTGTTGAATTCTAATGACTATCATAAAGTTTTCAGCAAAAAACCTTTTAGTAAATAGGCGAAAAAAAGACGAATGGGTATTTTTGGTAAGCTAAGTGCAATGTTGCATTTCATAATCAATTATTTAATCGTATTCATTGTCCTACTTTGGTTATTTATAAAAGCCAATTGATATATTGTCTTTTTTGTTTTTCCTTAATTTTCAATTATTAGTCTGTTGAAATGAATATTATGATAACACCAGAATGAATGCACATTCCCATGGCTTTATATTGCATTGTTTATTATTAATGAGTGTCTTGAAACAAATAAAATTAATGCTTAAAGTTATAGAACATTATTACCAGGACTATTAATTACTTTAACGTAGACAATGAATGTCAGAGAAAGAGGAAACTCAATAACAGTACCTTGAAAACAATACATTTGTTACTCTGAATGGTGTCTGAAAAAATTGTCATCATTGATTTTTCTCTTTTTTCACAGATTTCGAGAAGAATAACTTTCTATTGTTGCTTAGTAAAGAAAAGTTCAATTTATTTTCAAGTAAATATCTATCATTTCTACCAATAAATTAAAAAAAAAAATGTCTGTGCATTTTTTTGGAGATCTGCAGTTTAGACTATTCGACCTACAGCTATAGAAATTGACAGAAATTTCTTCCAGGTCTCATAACGTAATGATTTTTTAGATATTAAGATACATTAAAATCCAAAAAAAAATGTTTTATCCGGCCTTCTGAAAATTTTGTAAATCTATAAAATATCCTCTTCCTGATATCCATGCCTAGTATTTATAGAATTTTGAAAATGGAAAAAATGCTTTTTGCATAATTTTTAACAACATATTTCACTGATGCAAAGAAATTAATATTATTTTCATTATTTTTGGAATTTACAGAATAATACATATTTAGTAATGATATATGGATATAAGTATTTAGGAGAGCTTTTGAGTAAATATTTATTTAATTAATGAAGATAAATTAAAAAATAATTTGGCACTTTTCTGCAACATTTTTCGTAAATATTATAGTGGAAAAAGGAATTAAAAAAATATTGAACGTATTTATTAAAATTCTATTTTGAATATCCACTTACATGTAGTGCAATTTTTTTTTTATTAAAATTTAACTTTTTTTTTGCATAATTGTTAAACCATTTTACCATTGAAATGAAATTCATTTGTTTACCGCATGATTTTCTTCTATTGTTAGAAATTACAAATTATTATCTTTATTTTTTGCACAGCATATCGTAGGAATGAAAAAAAAAAATGTTAATGCTGATGAGTTCAATTGAGAGATATATACTTGGACAATTACGTTTTGATTGCAACTATTATACCATAGAATTACATGGATCGGAATATTTTTTAAAATCATTCTGAAAACTGCATTTTGAGGAAATTTTGATCAAGAAATTTCTGCATAAACAGTTAGTATGCTCTCTTATCCTATCCAAATTAATTTCTCAGCATGCAAAAATTGTACCTTCTTTCAAAATTTAGGGTCATGTCATGAGAATTATGAAGGAAATTTCAGGAGTATCGGAGTCTCAAAATTTCTTTTTTCTTTCCTCTTGTATCGGTTTTTTTACATGCTCTTCTTGTTCTTTATGTGTTGCTTTTGAAACTGACATGTATTTCAAAGGTGTTAAGATATTATCTTAATTATCCGATTTACAAGATAGTTCAAAACAGTATGTGGATCATGCCAGTCAGAAAAAAATGAATTAAATAAATAATAATTTAATCATAATACTTTTTTACTGATGTTAAATGTAGCAGCTTTATGATTAAATATATTAAAAATTGATATTATATTTAGACGAAAGGAAGATCAATTTTTCATATCTTAAATTCTACTGCCAAAATTCCATATCATTTCCTTTAAATCTATATCCACATGCAAAAATATTTGAAATTAATGTAACTTATAATCCCTTTGATTACATACCCATGGCAACAATCCCCCGAGGGGAGCATTTCGAAATGAGGATGAGAAGCTTCATGCATGGTGGTTGGTTCTCGTCACTTCAGAGGGCACACGAAAAGATGGGGGTTTGGTTCCTCTCATCGATGACGGGACCTACTTCCTTAGAGAGGGGTTGTATCTTGGGAGGTGATAGCCCTTAGGTTTCAACCTAATTTCGGCCAATTTCAGTTCGGGCAATGAGATCTGGTAAGTCAGATATAATCCGAATGCCTTTGTTAGGGAGGTGTGAGACACTGAGAGTCAATGATATGACTACCCATGGCAACAGTTCTGGGATGTTGCAGAGCTTTCTTCCCTAGCAATTATTTATTTGATAACGTACAGTTTTATTGGAGTGGCCCTGCTTTGCCATACTTTAAGTATGTGCTTGTATGCAAAATAATTAAATTACTTAAACGAAATAATTTGTGTGTATATACTGTCTTTTTTAACTATATGTATTTATTTCTACAAATATTAATGCGGATATAAAAAAAAAAACTTTGCATGGTCTTTTAATATATAAATATGGTATATTCTTGAAAAACGAAACCTTGAATAAGCATTTCTTAATGGATTACTTATACGTAATTTACAGAGCAATTAAAAGTTAGACCATTAAAAATCTGTGAATTTACAATTAAAAGTCAAAATTATTAGATATTTCTCTTAAACTATTTGGAATTTCTTCTAGCTGAATGAATAGAAATGATTCTACAGGATATGAACATCGCCAGTGAAAGGAAATTTCACATATTATGTCGAAGACAACCCATGATTCAAGGATGACAGATTAACTATTATTACAAATTATTGTTTTGATTATATCCTGGTATACTCTATTGAATATCTATTGTGTGTATTATATAAATTTTTCTAAAGGCCATTTAAAAAAATATGACTTACCTCTATAATAACCATTGATAATACCAAATGATACTCATAATAATTGAAAATAATTGATATCGATAATAACCATGCTTAAATTTTCTATCATAGTTCGAGTAATAGAAAGTACATAGAAGTGTAAATATTTAATAAGCATGTAATCATACCGTTTTCTTATTTATTAATGGCTATATTAGAGAGTAAGACACGATCATCCTTAGAAATTGCTGCACGCAACCCAATGAAATTTCCACCTGAACCATTCTAAGAAGACCTTTGTTTTCTTGGAATATTTTGTATGTTTGTTTTGCTTATTAAACTACCGGTTTTTTGTAAACAATACCCAAGCAGAAAGTAAAATTGACACTAGAAAAAAAAAAGTCACATGGGAATTTGTACCTCATTGGAACTTGATCATTACCTCGTAGCAACTGCAAATAGCATTGTTTGACCATGCTACTTGATACTTCCATGTTACTACCATAATATTCATGGAATTCATTTGGAATTCCATGAATATTATCACGAGTCGAATTGAAATGGTAAAGATGAGAAACCCAGTGTATTTTCTTTTATGCGGTACCATCAATGGTGAAATTCGTTGGAAGTACCCGAAAACACATTTTCAGCGAGACTTTCTTTAAATGCTGTAGTTCTTTTACGCAATTCTATTTATCTGTTGACATGAAAACTCCTATGCAAAAATTACAGGTTTCTATCATTTATCAAGATATTGATGTAGAGAATTAGTACTTACAATAATATACACTACGTATACTCTTGGCTTTATAAACGATGTATATTGTAGTATGAAAAACTCCTGAAGCATTATCACCATTAATCTATTATACAACATTTTACAAACAAAGCTGACATTTACTATTTTAATGTAAACAAAGGGCTTATTAATAATTTGTAATCGACTAACATCTTATATTAGCTGATAATATTTCATTATAGATTCATTCTTAGTTTATTTATATGAAGAAAATGCGAGGATTCAAATTGTTAATTGTTTTAAATGACAGGCCTAAATATATCGATATTTTATTTTATAGTTGTTGTTTTTTTTTACTATTTTTTATTTGCCTTTTACTACAGTTCAAGAACAATGTATCTTTAATACATCGGAAATAAAGTACTTTTTTCATTTTTCTATCCTATTCTATTCTATTGATATTTATTTCAAAAATACTTTATATTACAAATTACAAGATATTAACACCATAAAAATTCCTGCTACTACCAGTTCTATTTCTCAAAACCAGAGAAAAATCATAAAAGATATCTCGTCTTTAACTGAACCGTTTATTTTGAAAATGAGGAAAGTCCATTTTTTGTTATGACAAGATATTTAAAGGTTTGCATTTCAATAAATTTAAAAATATTGGTAAGTATTAATAGATATATATTTTTTTTGTATTTTGTGGTACCAGATGATGTAAGTTTGTAATCCAATATCGTTTACAGTGCTGACTACAAAAAATAAGAGTTTTATTATAACTAAATAGACTAGCCTCACTTTCAAAATTAATGAATTATTGTAAACTTTCATTTAATTGGGAAATATTTCAGTTACATCAGTCTGTTTTTTTTAATAATAAAAACAAAATACTATTCAAAAACTTACAATTATTTATTCATTTGATAAAAAGTCAAACAAAACAAAGAATATTCTTGTAGAAAATATAACATAACAAAAATTTAAAAAAAACAATTAAGTTTTGTTAAGAATTTCAATGAAATCTTACATTTTCAGTTTATAGTACGTAGATTAAATTGAATTTTATTCAGGATTTAACATTTTAAATTGTTCATGATAAACAGGAGTTATATATCGTAATAAATCCATCCTTTCCTTATATTTTTCAGATGTAATAGATCTCCTTTTTTCCATACATAAAAGATAATTTTATATTTCTGAAATCACTAGATCTTCCTCCTTGTGATGGCAAATAGATAATTTTAAATTAAGCATCTCGTTCTATCGAAGTTTTGTAGAAATTTTGTATGGTGCGTTCCCTTGTAAATCTGATGCAGCATATGAGCCGTTTACTTTGAAAGTGGGGCAAGTCCATTTTTGAAAAAAATGGAGAGTTTAGCTCTTTACGGTATTGAAAATCTGTTTATTTTGAAAGTTGTGCAAGTCCATCTTAAATTGAAATTGTTTTTGACCGAGTATATTACGGCAAAATTTAGCTCCAGTTGTTGTATGGTGAAACAAATGTGGCCGTTTGATATCATGTCTGAAATCTAGGGTGTTTCTATCTAGCTATCTTTGATAATGAAAATCGTTGGTTGTACAGTGTTTCATAAATAATAAAAAATATATCTTAATTTTGTGTTTCGATAATAATACAGCATCATGTGTGCATCTCTGATCAGATCTCCATCTAATTAGGCCTGCATCAGTTAAGCATCAAAAAAGAACTGAATCCAGTTAGGCCCGCATCTAAATAGATCTGCATCTAATTATATCTCAATCAGGCCTGCAGCTAATTATGCCCGCATCAGATTTGCATCTCATTACATCTGCATGCATCTATTTAGACCTGCAAGTAACTAGATATATTTAAATCTGCATCTAATAAGGCCCGCATCAGATAACAATCAAATTAGATCCGCTTCTAAATAGAAATACATCTAATTATGCCTGCTTCAGATCTGCATTCGATTAGATCCATTTCTAAATAGATCTGCATCAGATGGGTGTCAAATCTGTATCCAAATAGAACTGAATCTAATTAGGACAGCATCACACCTGCATCTGATTAGAACTGCAAGTAAATAGATCAAATTAGATCCGCTTCTAAATAGGCCTGCATCAGATCTGCATCTAATTAGATACATATCGAAATACATATTGGAAAGATCTGCATCTAATTAGATCCATATGTAAATAGATCTGCATCAAGCCTTGCATCTAATTAGATCTGATTCAGGTCTCCATCTAATTAGTTCCGCATCAGACATGCATCTAATTAGATCTGCATCAAATTTGAACTGCATGTAACTACATCTAATTAGATCCGCATCTAATTAGCTCTGCAACAGATCTGCATCTAATCTGTATCTTATTAGGTCTGTAGTAAGTCTGCATCTAATATGATCCATATCTAAATAGATCTGAACCAGGTCTGCATCTTATTAGGCCCGAATCGGACCTGCATCTAATAGAACTGCATGTATCTAGATCTATTTAGGCCTCCATGTTGTCTGTATCTAATTAGTTCCCCATCAGATCTACATTTAATTAGATCCATATCTAAATCGGCATCAAGTTTGCATCTAATTACATCGAAATCAGGTCTGCATCTAATTCGACCAACATCAGTCCTGCATCTAATTAAGCCCGCATGAGATATGTTTATAAATAGAACTGCATTTTATTAGGCCTGCATCTAATTATATCTGATTCAGGTCTGCATCTAATAAGGCCCGCATAAGAACTGCATCTAATAAGGCCCGCATAAGAACTGCATCTAATAAGGCCCGCATAAGAACTGCATCTAATAAGGCCCGCATAAGAACTGCATCTAATAAGGCCCGCATAAGAACTGCATCTAATAAGGCCCGCATAAGAACTGCATCTAATAAGGCCCGCATAAGAACTGAAATCTAAGGTGTTTCTATCTATCTTTGATAATGAAAATCAGTGGTTGTACAGTGTTTCATAAATAATAAAAAGTATATCTTAATTTTTTTGTTTTGATAATATGTTTGCTTCCAACACCGTTGTTCAGTCCAGTGACAATGAAATAAATAATCATTGATCATAAATTTTTGTTTCCAGGACTCAATTTACCGAACGATCGTGATTTTGGAGTGGTAGAAATGGCAATCCGGAAAACCAGTTTCTTGTTTATTCCCCAGGATTACTATAAAGTAATACGAAATTGTCGAAAATATAATAAATGTTTAATACATGAAATGAAACGCGGATATTTATTTTCAACTCAACCTCTGGAGAAAGCGGTTTTAAAAAGAAATAATAATACTGATGAAGAAATCTTGAATTATTTAACTATAATATAGTTATAATATTATTATTAATATTATTAGTATCGAATATAATATTATCGATAATAATATTATTATTATTGAAACACAAAATGAAGATATACTTTTTATTATTTTTGAAACACAAAACCTCCGATTTTCATTATCAAAGATAGATAGATAGAAACACCCTTGATTTCAGACATGATATAAAACGGCCATATTTGCTTCACCATACAGCAACCAGTGTTAAATTTTGCCGTAATATACTCGGTCAAAAATAATTTCAATCTTAGATGGACTTGCACCACTTTCAAAATAAACTTATTCTCAATACTGTTAAAAGCTAACACTTCCATCTCCAAAATACTAGAATCTATTTTTTTTTTATTTTAAATTGTGTACGCATAAAAAAGATCATAACAAGTTTTATCTATAATACCATTATCTTCATTTTTTTTCAAAAATGGACTTGTCCCGCTTTCAAAATAAACGGCTCAACTATTGATTTTCAAAACTGGAAATACGTATTACTTGATATTTAATATTTTAAAAAAGTTTTTTTTTCTCCAACTTGTTGCTTAATTTTAGTACATCACATTTCTTTAATAAATTTAAAAAAAACCGTGAAATTGAATTTGGTTTTAATATTTCATGACTTAAAATTATATTCTGAAATTAAATAGCATATAACTTTATGTACAAATTATAAACATAATTAAAAACAGCTTATAACATAATTTTGTACTATAATATTCATAGTGGATAACGATTAAATTGTACTTAATTTATTTTATATTTTTTTTAGATTTTACATGACATATTTTTATTCTGAAATTTTAACGGAATTGGTTATTTTGATAAAGACTAATTGATGTAAAAATATTATTTATTTCTATATCTGCATAATACTATAAAAACATTATTATAATATTATTTTATAGAATAGTTATTTAAGATCTAAGTTAAGAGAAATTTTTGCCATAAAATTATGAATATTAATCCAAACTACAAAGAATTCGAGGAGAATTTCAGTAATAACGAATTTATTTCAAAATAAAAGAAACAAAAGTGAAGAAGTAACAAACCCAATTCTAATCCCTATACGAAGAATTTCAAATTCCTTTTCAAGTCCTATTTCTATATTGAAATTTCCATGAATACAGAATACATAATTCTAATATCCATATTTCCCTTTGATTATTCTTACATTTTTTGAAAATTTCGGAGTGAAATCTGAATATTTGAGTGACTGATTTCATTCTCTTTTCTACGTGCTGTATCTTTCCAATCTTGAGTATATTTTAATTTCTTTCTTGAAATTAATTGGAAATGGTTATTCCCTCTTTTAGATGTCCTCATAGATTTTCAAAGAGAGAGGATAGCAAGATTTTATTTTAATTCCCTGTTATCAATGGCTAGAACCCCTAATTCCAATTTTTCAAAAGACTACACTCGAAGTAATTTTTATCTTTACTATTTTAAACTCTAATTTACATATATTAAGGATTATTCACAAAAGACATAGTAGGCGTACCATTTTTCCTTCATCTCTACACTAGCATCAAAATGAACTAATAGTAAATACCCTAAATTTGATGTTAAATTACACATTTATTTCATATTTGAATGGATTTTTAACCAACATGTTATTTATTCTCTTTCAATGAAATAATTAGATATTTTTAATGAAAAATGTTAAAATTATTTATGTTGACATGGCATTAAAAAGATATGCTGTATGTATATTCGTACATATGAATACATATTTGAATACACACACGATTATTATTCATTCAGTATATTCGACTAAGTAGAAGAAAAACTTTCAGATTGAATGTATCATGTAGCATTTCATCAAGCAGCTTTTGTATTCATTGTGCATTACAATTGTATATGTATTCATTGTACATTACAATTGTATATGTATTCATTGTACATTACAATTGTATATGTATTCATTGTACATTACAATTGTATATGTATTCATTGTACATTACAATTGTATATGTATTCATTCTACATTACACAGACCATTTTCTTAAAATTTTTAATATCTTCTACAGATACTTAACATTCTCTTGGTATTTTTTATATTTAATTTTTAAAAATGTATTTAATTTATTAAAATATATACAATGTATTCTCTGTGTGATTTTATAATATAAATATGAAAATGTGAAAAGCTCGAATTTTGAAATCTTTATTGATAAATTTGTCCATATATATAGTTAAGTTTCTAGAAGTTAACTAAATTCAGTAGTAAAATGTTAATTGGAATGGAATAGAAAACTTTGGCTTCCAGGAGAAATTCCAAAAATATATTTTTTGCGAATTAAAATTACGTATCAGACACATTATAATTTTTTGAATAAGAGATTAATTTTATTTCCTAGAAATAATTGGTAATTCTTCTAAATTATAGGATATATATATATTAAAATCAATTTTCATATCGCCTTACAATAACATATATAATTTTGGAGAATCTTACTTTCAATGGCTTACAAATTTTTTCTCTAATTTTATAAGAAAAAATTTTATTTTTATACCATATAAGCTATAAAATATTATGGACGATATATTTTTAATTGGATGAAGATTGTCCTAAAATATTTATGCAAGGTGAAAAACAATATTAGTTTCAAATGATGTCTTTATCAAATATATTCAGATTTTTTAGTAATATTATTTAATGCACTCTATTTAATTAATTCATTTTTTAATATGTCAAAATCTGATCGAAGGACAATCGAAAAACTTTCAACAATCAATACAAATATATTAAAGAAATTAACTATCAATACATATACATACACACGTGCATCAAATTTATTAAATCGTAGATGAAAATTGAATTTTCAAAAATAAATGACAGTCAGATAATACAAAATAATATCTCCAAGCTATAGCCCATATTAATTTTGAAATTTCTTAATTATACCAAGTTTCATTCCCCAGGAATGAAAAGGCGTTTTAATGAGTTTTCTTACGAACTCTTTAACCAGATTTCGAATCCAGTTATTTCAGGGGAAAGTATCTTTAAGGATCATAAATAGAATGTATGATTTTTTTTTTTTTGAAAGACGATTTCCATTAAATGAATTTCAAAATTATGCAGTTCAAACTCCTCAAGTTACTGTCCCATTAAAACTTTCAGAGCATGTATTACATTTATTCAAGAATTAAGAATTTTATGCAACAATGGATGCCAGATAGTTCTGACGCTTCATTATATAACTATTTCCTTTGAAATTCCTTAGAGAAAAAAATATTCCGTTAAATAGTTCTCTTTCAGAGACTTTCAAAAGCAATTCAGAAGAATGCGAAGAAATTCTTGGAGAAACTCTTCCGTATTTATAAAAGTGTTCTGACATAGCCTTTTAGGTACTATTGTATCAAGAATTTCTATTAACTGTGTGCCACGCCTTGAAAAACTAAAGCGTATTAAAATGTCAATATAAAATGCTGGATATTCCACCATTTATGATTAGTGGTCATTTCTACTTGCTAAACAGACTCTGATGAAGGGTTTTTATTTTTTACATTGCTCTGGTTGTCCTAAAAATTATTGCATTGACATTATCAGATTTAAATTAGGTCTTTGAAAACAAACCTGTAATTAAAATTAATAACATACATTATGATTATTAAATCAAATTGAATAAGATACTAAAAAATTCAGATTTATCAAATTACAATTAAATGTTGCTATTATATGTTTGTCTCCAAATTTTTATTTTCAAAATTATTATTATTTTATTATTATTATTATTTTATTTTTATTATTATTTTTCGAAAATGTAAATGGGAGAGCCACATGCATTTATTTTAGTATAAATGAATTTTTTCGAAAACATTTTTATATATTGATGGAGTATTTTGCTATTTATCAATCTTCGCATAAAATTTTAAACAATTATAAAATTCGTCTATATATAGCTGAAATTTAAAAGACTGTTGGAAGAAACCAATATTAATTTTAAAAAGCTATATTATTTTAAAAAAAAATCATATACTTTATAAGAAAGTATTTGTAAGCATCCATTTTGCAGACTTGAAAGAAAACTCTATCATTTCCATGCATATTGCATTCAATTTTACACCCTTAATAATGGACACCTTGAAGTGTAAATAAAAATAAATCTAAGTAAAATTCAATACTAAAAATATTTATTAATTGCATTTTTTTTTTCTGAATCTTTCTTCCAAATCTTTAATACATATCATTTGCTGAATTTCAATATGTAGATAATGAAGTTAAAAATGATATTTTTTTGGTATTTTATAAAATTATATATATATAAAATCTGACAAGCCAAATATGACAATAATATCAGAGCTACTATTTACATTACTTATTTAAAATTTATTGCTAATAAACTGATCATTGATGATGAGACTATTTATTATTGTAGTGTAAAACTGATTTAGCAAAGTGCTAGAATATGTTTAAGATAAATATAAACCGAGGTACAATAACATTAATACTACTATTTATATTGCTTATTTAAAATTTATTGCTATGAAACTGATAATTTATGTTGAGACAATTCCTTATTGTAGTGTTAAAATAATTTAGCAAAGTGCTAGAATATTTTAAGAATAAATATAAACTGAGGTGACAGCAGAGTTATTGATAGGTACAATGGTTGATTGATGAAACGATGTAAATAGAGAAGAAGATTGAAGAGGTAGGTCTCACAAATTATCAATCAGTTTTAAGCTTAAGAAATGTGTTCTATTCCAGTCTGTCATGTACAGTTTTATCGCTGGGATAGAAAAAAACATTTTGACATAGCATCTGATTTATGCGGAGATATCTTGAAGCAATATATCATTGTAGTTTGCTTTTCTAAAAAAAAGCATATTAACAATTCAATCTAACCCTCTTATATATCCAGAATAATAAATCCCTATCAGCTTGCAAACGAATGTCAAGGCTGAATGAGGACTTTGATTTGAATTTATTGACATTCGGTCTCTATGAAGATTTATCGAACAAGAAATCCCTAATGGGGTCACGAATGATTATGGTGAAGCTGTTTTCTCAAGGACTCTAATTTCGGTCAATCTCCATAGCTTATCCACGCAAACATACCTTCTCACTCTATGTCCGTTTCTCCGTTGCTATAAAAGATTGTCAAAATTTCCAAAGAAGAAAGGTTAATTATATGCCTAAATCACTAGATATTCATAAACATATGTAATTCTACAAACTGTTAAACAATATAAATTAAATCATGTAATAGTCCTCTAATAGGTGTCAAATCTTTTCAGCTTGGTGATCTTCTTATCATCTTTCATACCAGATCCTCTTACACGTGCCAGATTTCTAATTGATTATTCATGTTAGTGAAATTTGGCCATTTTGAAACTCTTTAACAACGACAGTACTTACGCTTTTCCCAAATTCTGCAGTTTCAGAGATTTTGCAGTCTTGACCAAGAATCAACATTTTCCTTTCGTACAAAAATAGAATGATTATATGATATAATTTGTTGTATAACGATTTCCCGAAAGTCAATATTATAATTCTTCTCGTCATACACGCCTTCGGACATTGGCTACCTCTTACTGTATGTACAAAATGTGATACATTAATATGACACAAATAAGCGCATGCATTTTCATTATGCATAATTTGAAAGAAATGAATTTTCAATTTATGACAAGCAAAAATCGTTTATTCAGTAAATTCTAAAAATGATAAGATTTCAAAATTAGTATTTGTGATTGGTTAGAGATGAATCACCCTAACAGAAATCTACCATTAGGAATTATAAATATTTTGAATTTCAATTAGGTTTGGAAAGAATATCAACTTTCACTTACTGAAGGAAATTCTTTCAATCTCCTTTACATAAATAGAATATATCTTGGTTACACACAAAAATAATGCTTCTAAAAACAATGATTTTATCGAACGGATTTTCATACAAATTAATTTTTTTATAAAAAACATACTAAACTTTAATACTGTTGAAAATAGTAAATGTTGCATTTTATTAAATTTTAACAAGAGAGAAAGCTTTAGCGCTTAAAATTTTTAAAATATATATGAAATGTTATCCAAATTTATTTAAATTCAGCTTGATGTATAGGTAAAATTTTGACTGTTTCCTGCAAGTTTATCCATTTGAAAGTTTTATGTTCATATTTGAAATTAAACAAAAACGCACTCAAATAAATTTCTAAAAGGGAGAAAAAGGCGAAAATTTCATAAATCTATGAAAATGAATCATAAATTTATAGAAAAAATTATGAGTTTATTACAAAAAATATTAAAACTTTTTAAAACCATTTATTTTTATTCCTTACAATATAATTAGACCAATATAGGTTTAAACTCAGTAATTTAGAAATTTTACTTAGATTTCAAAATATTTTAATAACCTTTTTATATAACATTATTTTATATATCATTGAAACTCATCTCATTTTAATCTATTTTCCACGCAACATGATGCCGCATTTTGTTCGGAAGAGGGAACAAAATGAGGCGATGACAGATTACTTAAAATAGAATAATCTGGGCGAAAAAATTATTTTGAGACCGTAAATACTTTAAGAACATTTTCAATGCCTTGGTGTCACTTACAGTCAGCGTGCTTTTGAAACCTTTAAGCATAGTGTTTCTTGTTAATCGAAAAGAGGTTTGAAGAATTTCTACACTTGAATGGGTTTCCTCATATTTCGAAAAATCGCTTTAACAAATTTTAATTAAACATAATTCTGGAATGTTATGAATTCCAGCAAAAATAATGAATCACTTATAGACTATACATCTTTGGCATCTATTTGGTTTTCTGGGATAAATTTTAGCTACCATTTTCAAAAGAAAATATTTTATGCAATTTCTAAATAATTGCTTCATTGTTGATACATTTTTTAAGCTTGCGTCCTGGCCTAGGGGTAGTGCGTCTTCCCGGTGATCTGGGTTCTGGCATGGTTGTTATTTCCCCTGTCTTCTATCTGTGAGGTGTGAAGGATCCCTGCTGTAAAAAAGGGTTGTGCAAGCGAGTGTCTGAATGTCGTTTACATATGAACTAGAAGTCAGACTTCTGCCCTGGGGTTCTCAATGACCTTTACCCTCAGACGCTACTGCACAAACTTGTCTTAAAATCACTGACTTCGTCAATGGGCTTGTCTATGACAAGAGCCATAATTAACAACAGCATTTTTTCAAATTTTGACGGGCATTAAATTCAAATTTTGACGGACATTAAATTCAAATTTTGACGGACATTAAATTCAAATTTTGATAGATAGACGCAGTACTTAAAATGGCAGCTCATTAAAATCTTTCATTATTGCTTGATATATAAACTAAAACTTAATTTTAAATACAATTAAATTTCAAAACATTTATTAAAAGAATAATTTATTGAAACTCATTCAGCATCGAAAAAAAACTCATATCTTCATATCTTGATCTTCAGTAATATGAAAAATGCATCAATAACCTTGAAATATCAGTACCAACATTAGGTGCGATTTAAATTTCCTTTCAACAAAAAATATGTATTGTTGTAAAATAAGTAAAATAAATTTAAAATATTTTTAAATGGAATTTCAAATAGTAAAATCCACAGTAAAAAAATGTAATCATTGAAAAATTACTTTTTCTGAAATATTATGTAATGTAAAAATAATTCCTGATCGGTTAACAGTGCTGGAAATTACTGCGGTAAAACTCAAAAATTTTGATTAATTTTTAAATGAAAATACTATTCTAAATTTCAAAAACAAATCGGTCCAGTTTATCCATATCTCTCATCTAATGCATTTATGTTGAAGTTTGATAGGTTTAAAACATGGCATGAAGAGCGCTTATAAACACATACCCAAATACATACATTAATGTTTATTATTAATATAAATTATTAACATACAGAAATACATACATTAATGTTTATTATTAATATAAATTATTAACATACAGAAATACATACATTAATTTTTATTAATAATATAAATTAAGAAATTGCTCATAAATGTTGTTAATTTTGCTGAAATATTCTAATATCCTTTTTGATATCGATGATTAATTTGGCTAGCTGGGTACCAACATACTTTTGATGACCAATTGAACAGGTTGCGTTTCGTTCTTCGATACTTTTTGAAGGCAGATGCTTGTTTAAGACTTCTGACAATGCATGCAGTTACTTCCCAAATAATTGAATCTATTAAATTGTTGCAAAACAAATATCGTGTTGGTGAAATAAACTTGAATCAATGGTAATTATTATGAAAATTCTTATTAGTCTGAATACGTATAATTAAATGATAAAAATGTCGCTAATAAAAGATACTGGTATATCCATGTTAGTGACATTGAAATACGGATATCAAAATCAAAAATCCTCAAGGACAGGGACAAGGAAGGATTTTTCTTTGCCCCAAAATTTCCCCTTTCTCGGAAAAACTGAGTAGTATTTACTAGTGAAAAATCTGGGAAGTATCAAAGGTGCAGATAATACAAGCTGTACGCTTCTTTAATTTTTCAGAAGAAATATAGCTACATGATAAACTCAGCAGATTTGCTTATAATATCTGATGCACTATATGTAGTTATGGAAGAATTTTACTGTTTTAATAATTTCAATACGTATGGTGTGGATTACATCCACTATAGCGCCAGATAATCACCATCATCTTCGTAATTGAAGGCTTGGGTTCAACATTTCTTTCGGAATCTGGTTATTATTCTGTAACTCACTATTATTGTATAAGATTAACTTTTTATCAAATGTCATCATAATATTGAAAAATAGTGCATTTATGTTCTCGGACAACAGCGAAATGTATACTTCCAGTCACATTTTTAAACTTTATTCAATGGGCGCTTTTTCTGTGATGATTTTTTTTAAATAACCCCGGACAAAATCATGTAATAATTCATCTAGTAATATTTAAAATAAATATTTTCGATATATTAACATTTTAAATACACCATATTGGATAATTTCAATTGCTTCCTCCAGGAAGGTTATCCGATAAGGTCCGTTTATTTATTTTTGAATCAGACAACCATTGACTTATGTAAAATAAGAAATTTAGATTTTCATAAACTAATTAGTTTAGGAAAGTTATATGTTTTTTTGCTAGTTTATTTATTTGTGTTTCAAATTTTAGTTTATTAAGTATAATTTACTAAATGGACTATCAAGACTGGATCTGCATAAAAATTTAGATTTCTCAATTCATTAGTAAACAACAACATAATAATAATTCATTCATTCAAACAACATAAAATGTAATTCGTTTCTTCATTGAAAACATTTTTCTAACTAAATTAAGATGGAGTTAATGTGGCCAATTCATTGTTTGACAATGGTTAGAATGGAAATCACAAATACACGTCCTTAAAATATATTGTAAAGTATTTATGTATTGTAAAGTAAAATATATTGTAAAGTATTGTACAAAGAATTTATATTACATTGTACATTAAAATTTTTGTATCATGAAATAGAATGCTCATTATGTCAAATATTTGCAAATAGTTTTACATTCTGTCACTAAAGAACAACAGTCTATAAAATACTACAACTTATATCACATTTTTTTTTATGTTTGTCTCCAAAAAATTTATTTATGTAGAAATTGCAAACGAAACATTCATGACGTGTTTGGACATTAATGTAAGAGTTGTATGGAAAAGAAAAAAAAAATATCTGATGTAGAAATTTTGAACTTGCTTCACTGATGTAAATGTTTCCTAAATTTAAAATAGGAGCTTATATAGAAATGAAAAAATTAATCATAAAATTAAAAGGTCTTTTTTTACAAAATAAAAATGAAATTGAGTTTCTTAGTCCAATTTAAAAGGTTAATTGCTTAAGGAATAAATGTAAATGTTGTAACAAATATCTAATAATTGCGTTATTTCATAAAACTCATTTATTTCATGAAACAACTGGATATATTTTATGAAAAAATACATTTCATGGTTCAAAATTACATACATTAACTAGTTATGATTAAAAACAATAAAAGCGTATATATGAAGTAACCATTAGGCTAACTCAAAATATCTGTTGAAAAATATCTTGAAAGGTTTTTAATGGATACATAAATACTTCGAGCTCAGAATCATGTACTCCTATTATTAAAATTTAAAAAAAGATTCAACAGAAAATTTAAAATCATATTGCGTGTGTAAAACGATAAAAACTATTTTTAGATCATGATTTTCTTTTATGATATAGAAATCTATAAAGACTGCACATAAAAAAATGAATTGCAATAAAACAGCCAGTTTCCATATCTCTCGTTATCACATAGAAGGAATTTTTGTGCTTTTTAGAATTTTTTTCACAGAATGTCAAATGGTCTTCTAGTAATGATGTTTCAAATTACTATATTTTTTTTTCCTTTAAAAATGATAAACGATCAAAAGATCCCAATCTCGTTAGTGATCGCTCGTTCGTTTGCGAATTCCAACAAAAACTAGTAGTCAAAGTTCTAAAACCAAGGAAAGGAAGTTTTCAGAATAAGCAGCCAATTCAGGCATCTAATTACTGATTAAATTCACGAGTTCCATTCTAAAACAGATTATGCAAATATCACAAAATTGGCATTATTCATAGACATGAAAATTATTTGCAAATTGCAACAAACCTCATGCAAAAAGTTTGGTATCCAGTTCCCACTTGTGTTGGATGGCTTCTATAAGAAAGAGTTATCAAGCATTTAAATAAATGTCTATTAAAAAAATGAATGGAAGATCTGATTTTGTCAATAATTTTGGAGTACATTATAGCACGAAAGTCAATTTTATTTCAATAAAAAATTCGAACTATTAGCTTTTTATAGCGATATAATTTTATTTTTATAAAGTTATTTCCTTTAATTTTGTTGAATTTTAAGAATCGTATTTTTTTTACAATAACACTTTATCTTAAGTAATCTTTAGTAATTGCGTCTGCACACAGATGTATTGCGACGAAATGAAATGTGTGTTTTTAAATGTGCATGATTGCTTGTATATAGCCATGATTATATTACAAAAATATCACGCTTAAACAAGCAAACGAATCACGCTTAATTAAGTATTCTGATACGATAATTAATAATGCAGGTTGGAACGCTTTTAAAATTAGAGATACACATTTACCCAAACATAAAGATATCACCAAACATTATTAAAAAAAATATGAACTATTTTTGACTATTTTTGTAAAAATAAAATTCGAAACATTTATACTGTTCACAAATAAATTAGGAGGAAAACGTTAACATTTTTATTAATGTTTCAATAAATATGTATTTGTATATTTTTATAAATTTTTGAATTTCCTTTTTTGGTAATCTCTTAATATTATGAGATAATCATGTGCTAAATTTCTAGTTGTAAGCTCGAAGTTTTTTCTGCATAGAAGTTTGAATGCATTCTCTGGATTGTTCGAACTAGATCTTTGAATGAGTTTTTATAATGAAAATTATCAAAAAAGTATTATCGTTTCGCTCTTTCAAATTAACGTGAAAATATTAAAATTATTTGTATATAATCTATAGATGACTCATTTTTTAACTAGGGCATTATATATTTCTAAAATGCCTCATGAAAGTTCTTTTTTAATATAGATAGGGTGGATTATTTGATTGTAAAGAATTGTTATATCTGTGAAGAAGTAAAAAATTGTTTTGAATCAAAATCACTTATATGTGCAGTGTTATATCTGTGCAAATGTATATGTGATATATCTTTTTGTCAGCATTCGTTTTTCGAACATTGCATATGGGGAAAATTTTTATCATAATTAGATTTATATATATATATATATATATATATATATATATATATATATATATATATATATATAAATTACGTGTCACGTTGTTTGTCCGCGATGGACTCCTAAACTACTTAACCGATTTTAATCAAATTTGCACACCGTGTGTAGTTTGATCTAACTTAAAAGATAGGATAGCCCTTTTTTTGAATTTTTAATTAGACTTTTAATTATTAATTAAAAACTAACTTTCCCGCCAAAAAAATCTTTTCATTTTTTACACCGCCAAATGAGTAAGGGTTCAGTTGTTGTTTTTTTTATTCCCAACAGTAATCAGGCTAGGCTTAAGATTTTTCGGCGGATTATTTCAAACGATTCTGTTTATTTTCTTAATGTTTGATGCATTTAAAATTAAACATTGTTAATTAATCGGTCTTTCAGATACATTATGAAGTACTTTTGAATTAAAATAAAACAGAATAAAGGAAATTAAAAATTTCTAATCTGCATAGCGTTACCCCAACTGGCGTAGAAAAACTCACGCATTTGTGTTCCGTAACTGGCGTTGAAAATTCACGCATGCGCATTGTATTATGATTGTTTACATTTCAACGGAAGCGGACGCGATTTAAATTATTTTTAGGTTCGTTGCATGTTTTTGTAATTAAATTGTATTTAAGTTAGTTATATATTTTTTGTATACGCTTATAGTTTTAAGTACATCGTTTTTTAAGTAGTTTTTTTAACCTGTTTTCGACCGATTATTTTAAACGATTCGTTTTATTTTCTTAATGTTTGATGCATTTAAAATTAAACATTGTTAATGAATCGTTCTGGTCATGATGAATCTGAGAATATTTTGTTGACAAATTCTTGAAATATTACACAAATTAGGAAAGATATTCTTTAGTGTCCATAAAGTTTAAACGCTCAGTGACTCTTTTCAGTAATCATATTACAAAAAAATACTTTGTTTCAGTAAAAAAATATTATTATATTAATTGCAGATTAATCCTTTCCACTTTAATTTATAGTATAAATTCTACGGGAACTAACAGAAAATTAGAGAGATACATATTATGTTGTGACTGAAGGCGTTTATAATATTATGAGTGAATTATATATCAACATTTGAAGTTTTAAAATATTTTGATGAAGAAGCTATTAAAGTAGGAATTGCATAAAATATTTAATTATTAAAATTTTAACGAACATTAAGATGGGCGAACCGGCTGGTCGCCAAAGGCGGCTAGTATATATATATATATATATATATATATATATATATATATATATATATATATATATATATATATATAATGTTTCCTTTCTTTTAATTTTTCTTCTTCAGTTCACATTATTGAATAAAAAATCATTGAATTCATGAGAAATTTCGATGTATGATATTAAATTATTATTCTTCTATTAAATAAGAAAAAAATGTAACATTTCCAATCATTTCATTCAGAAAAAAACTATTTTTCTTTACTGTAAAAAAAAACTGCTTTTTAAAAGTGAAAAATCTATTATTGACGTCTAATATTTCTTTTTTTTTAACTGGAGACAATCAATCTTATTTTTAAAGATTTTCATTTCCTCTAGGAACTTAAAAATGAAATCTTTTCCCATGGAACAATAAATTGATATTTCATATAGTATACCTGAAAAGGGTTCTATTTACAAAATAAAATCAGTCCGGAATGGCAGAATACTAAATTAGAAATCTAACCCAGCCTTTCCTTTCTTTGTTTCAGTCTGCCTGGCTGCTACTGTCGTTAGTTATATTTTATTCTTCCCTGTCTTTCACAAATGGGGGCATCATTCGTATTCTATACTCAATAAATAACTAGCGCTAAAAAAAAAAAAAAAAAAAAATAGAGCTTTTTTCATCAAATGTCGCTGTTTTTTTTTTTCCTACAAGGTATTTTTCTGAAACACTTCAGTTTTAAAAATTATTTTCTGCATTGAAACTGAATTTTTGAGATTTGTGTATAATAGGCAGATGTTATATCAAATATTTTTCTTTACTCAATTAAGTTAAATGAAAGTAATTTATTTTCTACATGATTTAGAATGACCCTGTATAAAATGGATTTTATAATCCTTTATTAGATGAGAAGAAAGTAATGCAATATAAAAATGTAATGGAATATTAAACGCCTAAACCCGATTATTCAATATTTCAATATCATTCTTCGTTTATGCATGAATGTATTGTGATACATTATATGCAATAATCTCAATAATCACAAAGCAATTTATTATTATTTAATCGATTATGCTACTGTTTATCGTTTTTATTATTATCCATTATTCTATCATTTATTATTATTTTTATTATTGTTTTATAAATTTATTATTGACGAATCAATTCTGGCGACCAGCTGGTTCTCTGGAAATATTGGTAATATTTAATCACTCACCCTTACATTTTATGAATTCCACAACAAGATATTTTGAAACGGCAAATGCCATTTTACATATATCGCCTTATCATTCTTCTATTTAATGTATGAATGAATATTTTTCGAATAAAATCTAGTTCAATAACCTTAGTATAACATCAAAAACTCACTATCTGTACAAATTATCGTCTAATTGCACATGCACACTCTTTATCGTGATAATGTAGCTTTAGACATTTATTCTTCATGTAAATTCAGCGGAAAAAAATTGATCAGAGATCTTCTTTAACTTACAACAGTTGACGAAATTCAGGTGATTAAATATTTGATGAAACAACGAAATCGTTAACTTCATTGTAAATATGAAATATTTTGTTGAAAGTCAAATAAAATAATATTTACACAAACATCTCATCATTTAAGAGAACTGCGCGGCTGTTAAATTAGTATGAATAAAATGTCATCTTCATTATTTTCAAAATAGTGTGAAGATCATTGTGAAACAAAATTATTTTCGGGTACTATAACGAACAAATAAGATATGGTATTTATTGATAATTTCATTATACCAGGGAATTTATGAATAATATCTTAAATGATTGATGTTGGCATACAAAAATCGACGTTTAAATATTATAAGATACTTACGAAACCCTTACCAATTACAATTTCGAGATAATTATAGATATTTATATAAGATAACGCTAATAAATCTTAATTTCTTTTACACATTGAAATTAAAACAATATATCCTATGTCAGAAATAAACTTCATTATTATTTATATATTTTGCACAACTCTTTATAGAACAAATGACTGATTTCGTATGTTGAAAATGTGTGCATTACAAAATGAATATCATTTTTTATTACTTATCGTGTGAAATAAAAATAGAAATTGATTTTACAAAATTATACAATTAAAATTAAAACTCTAAAAATATATTAACCGGAAATTTTGTATTTTCCTTAATTTTCATTATTATCACCAAATCGCCGTCAACTTACAAAAAAGATCTTAGATTTGTCGTCAATGTCAGACTTGGTGGCATGAACCTAGAAAGTGTCATTGTCATTGATATGTCATTGCTTTGGCATTTATTCAGTATCCTTTAAAATATCTGTGAATGTATCTTCCTTATTATGATATTAACTGCGAGGATAAACAACAAAACATATTGGTGATAATATTCTATTCTTACAGACCCCGCTGTGCTGTTAGAAACAAAAACTCAATTTCATTTAATTTCCGATATATGCTTTACACAGTTACAATTCTACAACTAAAGTAATACACATATAATGAGTTATCAACAATTTACGATCATCCTCAAATTTCATTATAAGATCATAAAAATAATATAATATATATATTTTTAATTAACAGCATCATAGTAAAGATGCACAAAAAAACACAGCGTTTTTTTCTGTTTAAATATTTTAAGATAAACTGACACATTACTTTCAATTTCATTAAAATTAATATGTGAATAAAACGATTATAAATATGTATCGCCAAAACAAAGTAATGCCATATCACTAACTCTCCGACCCGCCCGAAGGCACACGGATAAAGAATATTGAATGACCGGACAGCCGCAACAGCAACACTGTCGGTTACTGTGGTTGAGTCCTAAGGGCCATCACCGGCGAAGGTACAACCATACTCGAAGGAAGTATGTCTTGTCATCGATGGGAGGATCCAGACCCCTTACCTTTTTGTGTACACTCCAGGATGGCGAGATCCAACCACTATACCGGAAGCATCTCATCCTCTTTTTGAGGTACCCCACAGGGGATCCAAAACAAAGTAAAATGAAATAACACCGTCACTAGGAACAACTTTATCAGTAACAATATTATCCGTAATTGCAGTTATTAAATTAATAAGAGTATAAAAACAATAAGACGGTATCATTCCTAAATAAATTTAATATCACATTTGAAAATGTATTCTTAGAAAGAAAACGCTAATTAATAACGGATAATCTGATTAACAAACTCCGAAAGGGATGTTTTATTTAATCTACCAACGAGGGAATTTCACTCTGAAAAATAATTGAAGGTCTTCTTTCATTTCCCAGACGTGTTTTCTACTACATCGTTGTAAGTTCATGGGTGAAAACGACCTTACTAGAAATGCAAAATTCAATCGAAATTTACCGTCAGGAGTCCTGTATCCCGTCACAATATTGATGGGCGATTTACTTTGCGCGAAAACTCCATGTGTCGGAATAGATGAGATCTAATGCATATTCAACAGATGTCTGGGAAAACAGTGTCCGTTATCAATTTCTAGGATCGTGGTCAAGGGTCAAGATGACTTAGAATATTCTATCCACCCGTAGCGATAATTTTATCTTCGAAAATGGAAATTGATTCTCATGAATAATCAATTAACATCGGGCTAGGAATTCCTTTTATTCAAATTGTTTTTCTTTAAATACCCTACACATTCTACAGCATACCTTCATACTCAAATTATTTAATTAAAGAGTCTAGACTGTATCTGCATAGAAAAAAGTGAAGTATCTATTGTCAGCAGAAAGCGAGGCTCATTTTATCGCCGAAAATGGAAATTGTTTCTCATGCATAATCAATTAACACAGAGTAAAGCTTTCGTTTTAATACACCTCCGCTGCTTCTTAAATGTGTCTGCTGTATATTTGAATATTAAATTGTTTTAATTAATGTAATTAAACAATATTTGCACTAAATAAAATAGGATAGATCAATTTATTAGTAGTAAACGGTAGGATTTTTTTTTAGTTATCGTTATCTTGCTGAATAGGAACAAATCTGTTGCTTGCCTTATTGGGCTGCATGGCAAATTCAAGGAAAAAGTATATTAGACAAATAAATATATTTAAAATTTATTTAATATTTCGTATTAAAAAGATATTTTTATAAATAGTAAACATTATTTTCAATATGACGAAAATAAAGCTATCATTTTTAAATTTTGCATATATAATGGAAAAACAGATAGGGATCTATTTTTATTGAATAAAAAATTATTGGATTTTTTTTAAGAAAAAGGAAACTATTTTAATTTAACCGAAAGTTTATTAACAAAATCTTCATGATTGAAAATTTTGTTCCATAATATGCAATATTTTTCAAGAAAGAAAATTATTGTTTTTATTAGCATTATTGTGCCAATATATCGCATCTTAAATGAACTGGTTTTGCACTAAAATATATTGCAATTTTTTATTGCTTAATATGATTTTTTTTATTGTTTGTTAATAAGTGTTATTTTTCAGCATTATTGTCTGCAATAATAATAAATGAATTTTCATCAAATTTAATAAAAATGTAATCAGAAATTTTAAAATTAACTTAAAAGTTATTCAAATTATGATCCAGTTGATTAAGATGTAACTCTCTAAATGAATTCAAATAAAGACTTAAACGAATACAGGGTAAAGTGTTTAAAATTTCAAGAACAGTATTTTCTTAAGATGTTTATTTTTAAAATTTCATAGGTGTTTATATATTTTATTTGAATTTTTCCTAGATATCAACAGAATTAAATAAAATCTTATTTCTTTTTAAATATATTTACACATATATAAACAAAAATCAAAAACATAATAAATATGATTTATTAACGACATGACTTGAAAACTAAATTCAAAATAATATGAATATATTTTGTGCATTAAGAAAATAAATTTGTAATAAAATGTTTTTTTTTTCAAAAATATTCGTAATGATATTTCAAAAATACCCATTATTAAGGAGATTTTAAAAAAAATAAACCAATAGACTAAATTTATTTCAGGAAAGTGAAATTCTTACTTTGCTGTAATAAATTTTTACTTTCCTTTTTCAGAATGAACGTTTAATATTTTGCCTGGTCTTAATTAAAAATTATTTTAACTGATTCACATTACGATTTTGAGCATAAAATAATTAAAATATTCTATACTCAAAACGTAGGTGATAGATTTTTATATTTTGTAAACTGATGGGAAACAAGCATTCACTAAAAGAAAAAAAAGGGAAACTTGAATAAATGTATACGTTATTATGCAGAAATTAGACTCTTACACCAAGCCATTAATTTTTCTTGAAAATTTTGCTTCCTCCTAGTTCTTGCTCATGGAATGAAACTTCAAATATATTTATTCTTATTTCTGTCAACGCATATTTTAAAATTTGATAGATTGAAGAATAAAACAGGAAAAGAAAATGGCACGGCCAGTAAACACCAAATAGGTGGAGTTCAAAATTCAATATGGAAAAAATTTTGAAACTGCAGCTTTATATCTATTGCATACACAACACACATGCCTATACCTGGAAATAGTATGTGAATCAATTTCATTAGAATAACATTATAAAACCATCCAAGGGAATATTTCAACCTCTAAAAATATAAAGAAATAAAATCATATTATGAGTAAATCGGATGTGTAGAATAAATTATTTAGTGTCACATAATATTGATATAAAGTATCGATTCGATTTTAAGACAAATCTTATGTATCAAGTCTATTTTTATGATCTTTTTTGTATCGTCACAACGCACAAAAAAGTCATAAAAAATTGATTGATTTGTAACGAAAATTATAACGAGCATCATAGTAATAATACCGATTTGTCCAAATACGGATTATAAAATTAGTGTAATTAAAAAAGAAACTCTCTTTTAAATCGTAAGAAGTGTATTTAAAAAAATGTCAAGTATTTTTTTTATAAATGTTTTAAAAATATGCTTTTTTTAAAAATTTTTTAAAAATATTTTTCAATTTTAATTTTTTAAATTTATGACTCATTAGTATGAATATTTGGTAATTTTTTCATAAAATTTCTAAAAGGTGGCTCCATAATTAAGTAATCGAAATATAATAAAAACAATAATTTACGGTGATAATGGTTAAAATTTTAAAAATGTTGGAATAAATTATTAAAATGTTAAAGTAATTTACTTTCGTAATGAAAACAGGTATACAAGATATCAAAACTGCAGTACAAAAGTGAGTAAAAAATCAATTAAGCATACATCTCCAGAAAAATGAAACAAATTAGTTTAATGAAAGATTGTAAACAGAAGACATTTTTTTAGAATTTACTAATGAACAATACTTTTCCCGTTATCTATAAAAATAAATATTTTGTTGCGTTAAATCTGGAATCGTCAGATATTTAGAGACTGAACAATGCGCTGGAATTAATTTGTTAATAACGTCATTTAATGACATTATTTATTAGTTACCAATTGCTTATTGTTTCATCAGTTATACTGTTAAGTCGAATATTTCCCCATTTCTACTAAACTACAGAATAAACGAAGTGGGATATTACAATCATTCAGCGTTTTTAAGGCAAGGCTTGCACGTATGTTAAACAAAACAACAGTGCTCAGATGAGCAATGTGGTTTCCAGCTAAGGAATGATTATTATACAGCATTTCTAGTTTTTTTATTGTCAAAAAATTAAATGCCTTTTCCATTTTAGATAATTTCAATAATTGGAAAATTAAATTCGATTTTATTTCAAATCTGAAAAACTCAATAGCTATCAAGGACAAAACGAAAGCATTTGTAATAATTTTCAATTTAATTACAAAATATTCTATCGATTTATAATAATTCTCTGATATTATTTGTTACTGCGATTTTTATAAAATAACTTTTAAATTAAAAAATATCCCGAGACCAGAAATTTTACATAAAATGATATCTTATTAATTTACAATAATAATAAAAAAAATATTGATATTAACTTTTCCTGCAAATTTGCTATTCTTTAATTTCTTAATTGCTGTAAAATTAATAATTTTACTGCTAAATTGGGAGATCTGAATTTAAATGATACATACATAGTTTGGTTTTTTATTGTTACTTTCTTAAATGTATATTTTTGTACCAGAAAGCAAAAAAAAAATCTTTATATTTATAAATTAAATAATATTTGTATTTTAACTAATAATTCGAATCTTAGGTTCATTCTCAAAACCCTAAATATTTTTCAATTTGATTTTTTTTAAATATGTGTCCATAGTTAAAAATTGTTATTGAATTCAAATTTTGAATTTTCATAAGCGTTTTTGTGATAGATCCTATTACACAACCACAATCATTATATGTATTAACTAATATTTCAATAATAATTTTTTTAAATACCTTTTTTTATAAAATAAAATAAAGTTAGATAAGTCCATTTCTATTATGATATTGAGTGAATCTTTAGTAATTAAAATTTAACACCTTATTTTTTTTATAATGTTAACACAATTTTATTCTTGAATATCTCCCGTTAAAAAGAGCCTTAAGATCATAATTATATGTTTTCGTAAAACTTTTTATATCAAATATCGGCTAAATTTTTATATTAATGAATTTCTGTATGTAACAATTGAATTATATATTTTTTTAAATCAATTCAATATACTTTGTCTAGTCAATACAGATTCCCTATGTCAGCAAAAACTATCAAATAAATGTGTTAGGGCGCAATACGTGATACTGAGTTGCCATATTTCTGTTTTCAAATAGTGAAAAAAGGTTAGAATAAGGATAAAGATGTTGGGCACGTGTCAACTCGTAATCGAATTCCATAGGGTGCAGTGGAACGGAAAGGTGATCATTCTAGAAGGATTGAGTCGATAGAAAATATTTGTGGTTGAACTTATTATATTCTTTGATCATACGAGCGGAAAATAATAATAATAAAAAAAAGATGAAAGGAAGCATTAAGAAATATTTTCCTCGATTTGTGCACGTGAAAATAATTTCTTCAAATAAGCTTATGTTTTAGTGATAAATTGCGGAATTATTTAAAAAGAAAAAAAAAAAAAAAAAAACAGAAAAAAAATTACATCTAATAAACGGTGATAGATAGAAACACATACGATATATCTCTAAATGGAGATGTATTTAAATTCTTTATTCTAAATAGAGGGGTATTCTTTTTTTTGCATTTAAATAACAAGAAAATATGTTTTATTTATTTTTCAGAAAATACAAAATTTTACGAAAAACCTTTCTCTTATACAAACTATGGTACAGACTTTTAATCAAAAAAAAAAAAAAAAATGCTATCTAAAAATTTGAAAAAATAATCTTTACTTTAGAAATATTAATTAATTTGCCTTGAAGTAGTTCTAAAACTATTTAAACACCCTCTGTATAAATTTGCAAATGCATAAACAAGTATTAAACAAATCTTGCTCTATTGCATTTAATTGCATATAATTTTCCAGGATTTAAACTCGCAACAATGCAATAGGGATAATGAATTTTGAATCCATTTATCAGATGGAGTATATTTTTAACTGAAAAGAGGAAAACTGTTTCTGTTAAAAACTAACGGCAAAAATGAATCGATGCTTAACTTCTTAAAATATATCTTTTAAATACAAACTGCAGGATCTAGATCTTTTAGGATTTAAATCTAGATCTTAGCAGGATCTTTTAGCTAGAATATTTTCTTATCGATGACAAAAGATACTGACGTTTTTATTTAAAAATTGGCATTTTCTTCGGAATAAATGTAACAATTAAAAAAACAATAATTTTCTATTTGCCTTTGAGAGAGAAAGATTTCGTAGAAAGTAATCTCATAAAATGCCATTCCTTTTACAGTTTGCTTTCCAATTGCATGTTGGATTGCCATTTTTAATCAAAAAGAGAGATATAGAATGCTATTTAAAAAGAACAAGAATTTTATTATTGTGTCTTATAACAATAAGAAAAGTTAATTCATATGTAAGATATCAAGTTTTCATATGTAATAATTTTATCCATAAAAGTAAATAAAAAAGTGAATTACAATAAAGATAATTCTCATAATATTTCAACAACATTAAAAAGATTTGATATAATAATACTTATAAAGATCAGGCGTGGTTGTCTATTCATCAACTGTTCTGAAGTTTCGCTTAATAATAAGTTCTAGCAAGTATGCTGTCATTTCCAAACATAATTATAGGAATAATATGAAGCAAGAATTATCACAGGAGGATACTTGCAGTTGCGGAAAACGATCTATAAATTGTAATAAAAATTATCATAAAAGGTTTATAAAATTCGAGAATAGATTGAAGCGGGTGCGAAATAAGATTGCACAGCTAAACAGACAGGATACATAGTATTAGGGATACATAGACTATAAGGGTTTGGTTTGATAAGGATATCAAAATCAAATGCCAAAATTATCTATACCTATGTGGGTCACAAAAAATATAAGTAAAAAATGTGAGTCGTTATAGATTTTTAGTTTTATTTCGAGTATAAACATGAGAATGTATAATGATATGCTTAATGCTGAAAAATGACTTTCTTTTCTGCTAACGTTTTTGTTACTTCTAGGCGATACATTTTGCTATTGATTCAATATAAATGTCAGTAATTTTGAATTTAATAAGGTATTAATTTCTCATTATTAAAGAAACAATTATTGACACTAATAAATATTTCAAAGCAAGGAAAGGATTTCATTGGCAATTTCCCAATATCTTCAAATTGGACTGACAGCAATTGCAAAATTTAGGTGTCTCCATCGATCTATGATTTCCTGTCAAATTTCTCTGGCCAAATATCATTTTTTTATTGAACAATTCATAGCGAATTTCGTCTTCAGTTTACTCGTGTCAACGATATACTTTGTTTTAATTTATTGGAAAGAAATAACTTGCTAATTTATTTATGCTCTAAAAATTTTACTACTTACAATAACATTTTAATGTAAACTTTTACAAGGAATATGCTAAGAATAGACAGAAAAATTCCTATTTTTTTCATATAAATGTTATTATTTTCCATATACTAAAGCTTTCTGTTCCTAGCAGAAGTTTACGTTCTGTATTTTAATTATGTATTTCTATCTATGTATCTGCGCATCCATTTATTTTTAAGAATGATTTCATAGCAACAGAAGAATAATTGCATAAGAAAATATAAATTACAAAAAATATAAACGACAGAATTTGAATCTTTACATTTTAAGCGGCTAATATTGCTTATAATTCGTGTTTTTCACTAGAAAAATTAAAATTAGCAATTAAAATATTAATTTCTAAGAAAAATAAAGTTTTATTCCTGTAATAGAGTCACATAAGTAATTTTTTTAAATAAAAAAGTATTCATTATAACTACATATTTGCTTTATATAATCTCATAAAATACTACTGCGATTAAATGAAATTTAATTTATATATTCAATAATATACATTTTATTTCAAACAAATTAGCATTTTAAGGATTCCTAATAGATATTTCAAAACTAATAATAATTTCAAATCGTTTGAATTGGAATAAATAATTTTCTAATTTCGAAAATTTTCTTTACAAGAATGCCGAACTTTTCCTTCTTCAAAACGCTAATAGGTTTTCATTCTTTTTGTTTTCTAAGGCTTTCTTTTTTTTTTATTTTCCTATATCTAAATAGGCATCCTCACAACTCACGAGGGAAAAACTGAACAAAGATAATGTTGTAAATAAAAATATTTAATAAAATTATTGTAAATTAAAATATCTAATAATAATTTCCATATTTTTACTAGAACAGAAATAGAAACCTTCCAAAAACAAAAATAGTTTGTTCCAAAAGTGGAGAGAAAGTAAATATCCTCCAAAGTAATTTTTAAAAAGTAATAATGGAAAGAAGAAAAAAAAAAAGAATTCAACAGATATATTGTCAGCAATGGCTGAGATAATTTAAAGGAAAGTCCAGTTTTCATGTCTGTTTGATTACCTTTCGATGAAAAAGTACGACAAAAATATGAGCTTCCATTTTAGAGATGAAAGGACAAAAATTGCACCTGTCCTTTACAAAGCACAAATAATGGGATATTGTGCATTCTTCCAATGGAACCAAAAAAAGTTAGTGTAAATGACGTATGCCGTGATGTAATTTCCTATATTATTATTTTTCTTTTCTTATATAAACATATTTAAGAAATAGCTAAGATAGATTAAACTGAGTTAAATTAAAATCATATATATATATATATATATATATATATATATATATATATATAATGTACCAGTATGTTAAAACTACGAATTTTTAAAACTCAAAATTGAATTTATCTCGATTTGCCTATGTGCTTTCACTTGATAGTGCCACTTATAAAATGGGGACATAATTGTTTCATGTATGTATTATAAACCGAGTGCTCTCATTTTGAATTTATATATTTATATAACATATTATAAGGTAACCAAAAAACATGTGCCCAGTTATTTCACTTCCTAATTTAAATAAATAACTGAAATGCAGTATCGCAAATTATAATAAATATAAATAAAAATTGAAATCTGCTATATCAAATTTCATGTTATCAGTTTGAAACAATCATGTAACTATCAGATAACTCTTTTGAATATGTTTCCTTTTTTTCAGTAAAAATCATCGCATGAAGCAATATTTTGTATCTGATATCATATATATATGTGTGTGTGTGTGTGTGTATCCGGGAAGTATATTATGTACAAGAATCGATGATAAACCTGACGTCCGTTTACATCGCGATACAAGAGCAAAATAGTTCAAAATTTTTCTCTTCACTAGCTTATCTATGAGATTTTGATAAGGATTTCTTTAATATGTGTGGTCTTTGGAAAGGGATATTTAAGTATCTTTTAAAAAATATTGCAAACAATAAAGATTTTCATCCCTTCACTCAGAACGTGAGATCCTGCTGAATTCAGCAGTTTTACAGAGCGCGCGTTGAATTAATTCAATAAAAAAGGGGAATTGAATCAGAAAATAAGAGAACATTTTAGAATGAAGTTAATATGGACTAAACTAAGATAAAAATTAAAAAAAATTAATTAGAATTTAAATTAGATAACATACAAATCACTGGAGCACTTTCAAATTATTATGGATTAAATTATTATTTCTTTCATCAGATAAAATTTATGTAACATAATAATTAATGAAATCTGCACGAATGCCAATACTTATAACTTTGTAGATGGTCAAGCTGTGTTATTCGATATGGAAATAAAAAAATAAAAGACAAATAACATTTCAAGGTCAGTTTCTCAGAGGTTCTGATATTTTGGCAAAGTTATCCAACAACATACATTTATAATTAATTTTCAGAAATTGGAGTGTGATCAAAAATTTTTAATCTACTTCCACACTAATGTTTTTTATTAGAGATTGAGGGTGCAATATATTTTCATCAAATGATATTTGCAAACGCATCAGTAATTTTTTTCTAGATTGTAGTTTATCCATTTAATATGAAATGGCTTTCTCAGACAATATTTCATCAGAACAAAAATTTATCATTTGCTCTAATGGAACATAGAGATGACTAATGATGAAATAAATGCATTTTCTTCTGACATTAGTTAAGCCATTTTTTATTCACCGTCTCAAAAATAGGATTATTATACTTTGGAGAAAAATTTATTAAAGTGACAAATACCATCTGTGTCAGCTAATAATTAATATAATAAACAATTAGGATACTCAATCTATTATGAATGAGGATCAATGATTAAAATTTTTTAAGTATTAATATACCTTTAATTATTAGATAATTGTGGATTGTTTTAATATATAAACATTAATTCCTTAATTTATATTTATCGTAGATTTCTATTTTATTAATGTCTTTGACAAAAATGTTTATTTATGAGGATTAGGAATGAAAATTTGCAGTTAGACATAAAATGTCAGTAATTTTTTATATTCATTATAAGCCTGGTAATTTTAGAAGATTTCTTTTAAATGATTATGAGTGTTTAAAACAGGAAAATGGTCGGAATGTCATTTCTTTCCCGTACATTATTTCTATTTAAACCCCAATTCTTAAGCACTGTAGCAGTGAGAAAATATTTTTTTAATCTAAAGTATATTTAATGAATATCGCACAAATGAAAAGGAACATCGAAATAAGAAAAAAAGTTAATTGCTTATTAGGGATATTCCTAAAATATTTTAAAAATACCTCACTCGTTAAAGTTAATTTTTACTTGCTATATGATCTGGCATGTTTACTAAAAGTTTTTAAAGTATTTTTCTTTACAAATGTTGTTTTTCCCCTAATCGGAAATAAGTACATCACAGAATATAATTGCTTTTTTTTGTCGCATCAACTTCCAAAATAATAAAACATACCGAAAAAGAAATATATTTTAATTATCCCTTTCATCCATTTTATACAATTTTAAATAAGCAAGATATCAAAGAGGCTTTTACATTATATATATAATTATGTATGAAAAATTCATTTCACTAAATAATTCTGAAATATCTAGTTGCATTTAATATGCTTAATTTGAACCTCTTGCGTTACTTCAAGGAGATGCGCTGTATGATTTACTGAAGGATTACACTTTTTTTCCTTTTATTTTCCGCTATAAATTGAAGCATATATTGTTCATAAATTTCGTTCTAAAAGTTTTATTAACGCTTATAAACTGACTTTCAATTGTAAATTGCCTGATGAAAATATCATTTAATGCGTTCATCATTGTATACTTTGTACTTAAACCTACCTATGTTGTATGTAGTTACTTTATGAGTACTAAGGACTTGGTAATTTTTTTAAAAAGTTTGTTTAGGTTTCTAATTAAAAATAAATTAAAACTTTTATATTTTTCTGAATAATTCCGGGTCATATTATTGTAAAAAATTTATTTTTAAGCAAAAATTAGGTTTTTATGCGATACCGGTTTCCTTTTCGTAGAATATTTTTCCTTTAATATTGCAGTATTGAAGAAAGACAGCCGAATCACCATGGCCGAATTGTCAGGGTACTGATCTCATGGTCAAGTGATTGTGAGTTCGGGTCCCGCTGGAGACAATGCGAATCACAGTTTCTGTTCCTTGATTTGATGTCTTCCTTTATTTCATCTTCCAGAAGATTCTGGACTTTTTTTTGGTATACCAGACAAGTGTTCTGGACTTTATTCTTACTGTCTCCAGAAGAGTATTCTGGAACTTTCACTGCTTGTATAAAAGCAGAAGATTTGTCAATAACTGTATTCTCAGTTCTGAGTTCAGTTAATAAATTGGTTTAGCTCTATCTCCTGTTTGTGTCATTGAGTCCTATACCATTGTATCTACGTGACAATATTAATAAATCTTAAAAATAATTTCTACCATTTTATAGCAATACTTTTCCTTATTTTGGTTACTTGTTTTATATTTTTTCTGTACTACAAAATCCAATCCATTTTTAAAGGCAATATGTAATTAAAGAGTATGCATTTATAAAGATATAGGGGTGGGTGGGTTGGCCTAAATCAAGCCTAAAATATTTTTATGTTACGATGCATTGGATAAGAGTTTCAGATGTCCTTTATTTATTTTAATAATTTTAATTGTAACACTTTTTTTATTTCTGAGATAATGTTAGATTTTATGGTGCAGAGTATTTAAAGAAATTTCAGTACAAATAAGAATTAGAATATTAGCTTGCTTACATTTTCATTTGTGTTAAGTTCTTGCCGGAAGATTTTCGGCTTCGAAATTACAAGAGAGAGAGTTACAGACGAATTCCTTTTTTTGCATGAATCTGAAAATTACTAAAAGAGTTATCACATTCTACTATTTCTGACGGCTGGCAGAGTTCTATATAAAATCTTGATCTGGAGTTACCATATGGTCAAAAACGAAATTGTATAATTGCCTTATATAAATATGCAATACAACTCAAATGAATCATAACATATTTAATATTATTAATTAATTAATGTTTTAACAAAAGCATAGTGTGTATCGTTTGATGTTTTTTAAATAAAACTTTGGTAGACAACATTATTTTTTTTAAAAATTGAATTTCCATGATATTAAAAAAAATTTCCTGAAAAAAAGAATACAGTTCATTTTTTCGCAATTGATCACTTTAATGATAATTGTGCATAAAAATTGAATAAATAATCAAATTTAAAAATAGAAAGAACGTTTTTCTCATTTCTTTCAATTATATTACAATATTTCAACAAATGCAATTCCTTATTTAAAAGCAAAACTGTTTTTTAAGTGACACATCTCATGTTCATTTTGTAGTAACATTGGCAAAAGATGAAGTATTTCTTTTAAGGCCATATTTATCCTTGTAATACCTACCTATCAAACTATTAAATATGAAGCTCCATTTTACATTATTAATTTGTAACAGTTTGAAATCTACGATCTAGGTGCCAACATTTTAATACAGATTTTGAACAATTAAAATCATTACCTTATGAGCCTTAAAATGATATATAAGTAAAAATGTTGTATAAAACACTAATGATATGCTGTTAATTAAATGAAAAATGTTGTCAATTTTCCAAAGAAAAGTTATTGGTGAACTCTATATTTCTTGTTATAGGTGTTTACTATTCTTTAATAAACCATTTTTATCGTATATGCTTTTTCATGGAACAGATAGATTTAATCAAATATGGTTTGTAAAAATGTTTGCTATTAAAAAAAGCATTTGCTTTATGCATTTATAAAAAAATATAGGTTTTAACAAATATTAATTCAAAACTATATCAGCTGGATTAATTAATCAATGTTTTAAAATTCAATGGAAAAGTTATTCCAAATTACTCTGAACAAAAGTGATGATTTCCTTGAATTAAATATCTTTCGTACATGAAAAGAAATTTCATTATTTCTGAATCAAAAATGCTGTATTCACACTGTTTGATTTATTGCGAATTCTTTTATTTTTTTTAACTGTTTGCCATATTTAATGACTCATTCTCTTTTTATATTTATACTTCTTTCAAGTGTATTAATTAATATAAAATTATAAAAAGTTGTTAATTTAATCACCACGAATAACTAAAAATTCAATTGTTCATACACAAATCATTAAAATATAAGCGAGTATAATTCTTAGAATAATTTTATATAGTTGTCATTTAAATAAAAGTATAAAACCTAATTTGTTTTCATCTTTTTGAGTGTGTTCAAATACAGTTTATCTAAATGTTCAGATTACCTTTTATTCTTTATTAAAACTTTCTAGAATATTTGGCACATATGCGACACACATAACAATTTTCCTCATTACAATAAATTAATCGGAACTACGTTCAATGCAACCGAGCGAATGAATTCCAATTTTATGTGGTGAAACTTTGAATAAATAATGAATGCCTGTGAATTGAAATGAGAGTTTTCATGAAACTAAACCTAATTAACGTTACCAAAGCTCAAATGTTATTTATGAAACAATTCCAGCTATAAACTCTAAATAATAATTGACTAATTTATAGATATTTTAGGAAGAACTGAAGTGCAATGGTGTCAGTTTTTGATATTTTGGAATTGCTTATTGAAAAATTTCAATTTCTGGAAATTATCCTATACAACAAGAACCAAGTCTCAAGACATCGCATTCTCCAAATATTTGTTTGGCACCAAATTTGGACATCTAATCACTCAAAAATTTAACAAAGTTAAAATCTCCATTGTGAAAGTTTTTTTTTTTTTTATAAAAATTTTCTTCTTGTCTAATTGTTTGGTCCTCCCTCTGAAAATATTTTCCATAAAACAATATCTACTCTTTTGTTGAATTATATAATATGTAGTTACTATTGAAATTAATCAAGCAATCAATATCGGTATTTAACCACCTTTATTGACAACTCTAGATAATTTGATGTCGAATATATGTATTAACAATAAGTTATATTTAAAAAAAAGATAGCAAAGGAGGAAACAAATAATTCCATGTCATTAAGTTTGTTATTAATCATTTCATAATTAATCTTTAACCAGAAACGTTAATTCTGTTTCGAGAAGAATTATATCTATGTCTTCTGTTCATCAAAACTTACTCAGTTTGCAAAAAGGTATTAAATACGTCATTCACATATTAATTGAATGCAAATCTTTCCATAAGAATTAGGCGAGATTATTTTTAAAGAAAAGAAATTTACAGTTATAAGCATATTGGTCATCATCTTCATTGCCTATTAATTTTCTGAAAACTGTATTACTTCGCTCTCAAATTTTGTTCATCTTTTTAAAAGTTTTTATACAAACCTTCTATAATTTTACTTTTTTTTTCAACACAAGATTTTATTTGAAATTTTTAACCAGTTTCTAGAATTTTTCTAAAATATTTGAACTGTGTTTAGTAAATGCATTATGGAGAAGGGACTTATTATCAATATTATAATACCATCATCAGCTCAATATCACTTTGAGAAATGTTTAAGCTCATCATTTGAATACACTTTCTCAATTTCGCGCTCACAAGCAAAAACTTTAAAGGCTGTTCATAAAATATCTTTTTTGTTAAAAAAAATATCCATCTATTTAACAGACTTTTTAGTTCCACAAAGTAGATTATAAAAAATCTTTTCTTTGAAAAACATTGTCTGTGAAAAAAAAAACATCATAAAAATAATTCCCTCTAATTTATGGCCAGCATATTAAAAATTATCATTTGCAGGTGGTATACATTTTATTACTCTTTATATGCATTTTTTTTATGTCCGAGCATCTTCATGTTCTACTATATTTTTCACATACAATTTCTTTCTACATCTCTATATCATTGAATTGATATTTATTACAGCAAAAGAACTTTAATATGATCTGATTAAAGTCTTTTTTGATGCATACCAATACATTTCAGCTTTAAATGTGTTTTTTTTAATGAATTCCGGGTATTTGACAGTTTTGCATCTAATCATAACAACGAAAGTTCCATCTTTATATTAAAATAAAAAAAGGATTGCACACTTTTAATTTTAAAATAGAGTTAACAAAAGGTCATGTTTTCAGATGACTCCAAGTTTTCTCTATCAGTGCAATAGTTAAATGTCCCATTATTAATGGATCAGGGAACATAAAATAGGCTAAATGATATAAATACCTAAATGATAAAAAGTTATTTATAACAAATTACAGGTCATCTGTAGGGAATAGAACTTACTATAACTTTTCTTTTTCCCATGCGAATATTCTACTAACCTGCACGGTATCTTTGAAATAAACAGTTACAATGTAGACCAAATTCTTAGAAATAGGGAACATCACTTTTTATTGCAAATTAAAAAACCGTTTGCATGAATAAGAGTTAGGTATATTACAGGAATCTAAAGTGTGGAAAAGGGCATATTGAACTCCTTAAAAGCCATACATTCACAAATTTTTAAAAAGCCAATATTCCGGAAGGAATACAAATAAATGCTTTTTATTCAAAGGGTTAAAGTAATTAATAAAAAATAAAATATCATTTCTTTCTTTCGATTTTTATTCTAAGAATAATCAAAGGGATATTAAAAAGAATCAGAGGGATAATATACTGGATCAGAGAAACTAGTATTTAAAAGCAAACTTGCTGCTTACTTTTGATGACAACAATTTCCTAAAATTGCCGATTTGTTTGAAGTTATTTTGCCTTTGAAAAAAAATAAAACAATACTACTGACAGGGAAAAAAGAATACTTCGATCTTACTTTGTTATAATGTGTTTGAAAGAAAAACAGACCAATAATACCATTATGTTATCTACGCTGTCATAAATTGCTAGTTCTCGCCCTGTTTTATTATTTTCACTTCAGTCTTTCTTCAATCCATATATTTCTGCTGAGATATTTGGAGTGTGGGAGTTTATTATAAAGAAGCGCTCTGAATCAAATATTGCATTGCAGCATTTGGACACCATTTTTTAAGTAACAAAATAAGCAACGATTACTAATGAATATTTACATATTTTTGAAGTAGTTTTAACTCGTGCGGATATTCGATTTATTCTAACGTCAAGAGAAAATAAACGAGGTATATGTAACGATTTTTTTATTCAATATAAGGTAAACTATTTTCCATATCAGGTAGGTACCCATATGGGTACTTTTAGCACAACAATTGTTAATTATGCTGTATATTAATTATTGGATTCAATTTCATTGATGGCCAAAAATGTAAAATTTCACTTCCCTTTATTGAGACAAAATCGAGGATATATCATCAACCATGAATGTTAACAATCATCAGAATAATCATTTTCGTACATTTTTTAAGTAAGTTTTGAAGAGTAAAATTAGAGCATTTTTGCAATTAGTTTGCGTTGCAATATATTTCATTCCCCAAACCTAGAATTCATATATTTTATCTTAATGGTTCAGAGTTGAAGGATTTTTCTAAGAAAACAGAATGAGCATTGAATGCAAAAACAAATCAGAAATTCTAAGAAAGAAAATTCTAGAGTATCTAACTTGAGATTGTAATTTAAAAAGTTTCTTCTTACTCTCGAAAGCGAATTATAAATATTCTAAACAAAACGACTGAAACCGGCACTTCATTTACGATTGTAAAATAAACAAATTAATAATAGAAAATGAAGTATTTGCTTGTTATCAAGCATTTATTCATTATTTCACTCTTCAAAGTCGAACATAAGAATCACAATTTACTTCCATAGATTTATTATGAAATATTAAGAAAAGCTCTCAAATTTAATCATATTCTTTGAATTGGAAAGTGCAGCCTGTCTAAATTATATAATCGTATTATATTATACCTAATATATCATTCATAGTGATTTCTTTGCAATGAAATTGAAAGTTTCATATTTAATGTTTTAATATGTTAACTAGTAAATATATAACTATATCTATTAAGACTACTTAACATTTTATTCGTATAAGGTTTGTAAAAATAGTCATGTAATACATTGTTAAAAAAAGAACAGAACCAAACTCAAATATTATTTATTGTTATATTCTCACAGACATCAAGCTGTCTTCTTACTTTGGAGAAAGTTTGGAGATTTAAAATAAAATCTCCAAAGTTTGGGTAACATTGGTGTACCTTTCTGAAAATATTAAAAAAAAATATGTACGAAATGTAGGCATTTCTAAAAAAAGAACTATCTATACTTCGAAAAAGATGTATTTGTTTTCCATATAATATAGAAAAGATGTTTTCTTCAAACATTTGAGAACAAACTTTCTGATCTAAAATAAATGTTTACATAGTTTTCATACCTCGAATGCCACTAAATCTAACATAACATATCCAAGCTATTGGTGAATGTATTCACTTCCATCAACTTCCCTAAACATGCAGAAAAAAAGACATTCTGGGCTACATTTCAGGAGATTGATGATCTTCGGACACAAATAGCAAACCTTTTTAAAGTTACATAAACTTTATGGATTGGATTAAAGAAATCAGTGGACATTCAATTCTCTCCGAGTTTTCTGACCATTTTTACAGGTGTCTTTTTCACGTCGTTTCGCCCTTTTGCAGCCATTCATCAAAAGTAAAGTACGTATATATCGACTGAGAAATCTTTGAAATACGGCACAGATCTGTCTCCTAAGAAAATTATAAAATAAATAATGTGCGTTTCGACAGATTTTGATTTGCGACACTGAGAAATTTTGAAATTTTACAAGGTATTGAAATAAAGTAAATATATACATTTCTTTATCGCTGAAAGGCGTTTATTCCAAATTTTGTAATCTTAATATTTGTTATCACAAGTGTGCAGTGTCGTATTGCAAGAAGATTTTTCTAATTTGTAGAGCTTTCTAAACTTTTTAAACATTAACTTCAACAAAAACAATAATTCTCTAAGAGTTATTTTTAACAGCATGAACTTCGCATCATTTTCATGGCGCTACTGAAAAACCTAGAGACGCTCACTCGGGTTACATCGCTGATAAATAACTGTCAGCGGGCTTGTAAAGTGCCATAAGTCACAGGCATCATTTCATTGTGACTAATTTAGTTCCGACAAATATATGCAACTTTTAAGAGATACCAAAACGCTGAATACCTCGCTCCATTTCTCTATTTTACTTTTTTTTTTGTCAAGATAAGCATTTTTCAATACAATTTCAGAAGACGGGCGATGAATAATGACACTGCTCTTGATACACAACATTCTCCTGGCTAATGTTCTAGGAAAAAATATTTTATTTATATAAATATTTAGAAAATAATTTAAGTCCTTGTAGTTTTGCTATTCAAAAAATTACTTGTATTTAATTTGTATTACACAGAAATGAATTGGTTTTATATGTAACATAGCTACTCAGAACTGGGTGAGAGAAGGGGAGGAAATGACCGAGAGGGAAAGCATTTTATCGCTGAAACACTTTCGGTGCAGTCTTTTCAATAATATATCAACCTCTTATTAATGATATTTGTAGTTATTCTAAATAGCATTATTTTACTATTTCGTGTGTAGGAGAGGGTTGATAGATTTTTTTTCTTTCTCCAAAGCTTTTAAGAAAATGGATTTTACCACCTATCGAATTATTCAAAGGCAATTATAATCCTTAAAATTTCTTATTTGAAGAATTTGATTTACATACAAGGTTTTCCCGAAACTTGTATTTAATCTGCTATTTTTTCAATCTTCTGTAACTATAACTGAAAAAAGATTAATTATTTTATTGCTGAATAAATTTGTGTTGAGTTTTTGATCAGATTTGCTGAAGGATTGATGCCTGTTGATTAGTCCATTCAAACATATGTGAAAGAACCAATCTGTTTAAATGAAATCTGGCATGCAAATTGATACCAAAAATGGTTCTGCATTAGATATAAAATCAATTCAGTTGAATTCAAGAGATCCAAATTAAATACTCAATATTTTGCGATACACGAAACACATAGCGTGCTGTACTGTAAATATATAAGGAAAATGAAAGGATTTGAAGACACTTATTATTGTAGATTATCTGATTTTTTTTGGTCGCGGTTACAGTAGCTCAGTGGTGTAGTTTAATTACCTGTAAAGTATAAAGTATTGGGATCGAAACCTACTGAAGATATATTAACGGAAAATATTATTTCTTTACGATTGTTTCTTTTAAAATTCTTCGCTTCATGAATTTTGGTTCTGGAATTAAAGCCGGAAAATTCTTAAAATATAATTGTGCAAAGTATAACAGTTTATTAAGCTAATAAAAATTAACCGATTTTTCCAATTATCTTACTTGCATTAACATAATCTATATGCCGACTTGTCTCGACTGATAAATTTTTAACAAATTCATTGCATTGTTCATAAATTTTTGAATCTTTGGTTATTAAGAAAGTGGGAAAGACAAAAGTTGTATTTAGTAATTTATTGAAGTTGTTTACTTTCCTAATAGGGCAGTTCTTGTACATGAAGCAAATTTAGTGTTCATGAAAATTTGTAGAAATTAAATACTATTGTCAATATAACCATCAATTACCTATTAACTCCTTGTAAAAAATGATTTTTTAAATACTTTCTCACTATCATTTTGCTCTAATAATCCTCATGTTGTTCTCCATGTCAAATTGACGGCTTCATCAATAAGAGCTCGTTAAATTAAAAAAAATAAAAATCAATTTACTTGTATCTGACAGAAGTTGACAAAACATTTAAAAGAAGTTTCATTTTCTGTATTTGAAGCCAAGATTCGTATATAGATTTCAAAGCCTCGAGAAAATAAATTTTCTACGATTTCCTCAAGAAACATTGAAATTTATTCAAATCGAAGCAAAAATTAATTTAACCAAAACAATTAAAGAAGAATACTTGTATTTTATTAAAATGTTCTTGCTTAAAAAATTTCTTGTATGAAAATTTAGAAGAATGTTATAATTGGAATACCCAAAATTTAGCTATGATTTTTTTTTCAAAACTAAGCAATGCATACTAAGTTCCCATGAGCAGACAAGCTTGAAAAGATAAAAGTTAAATATAAGGGAAGAGCCATTGTCTTTCTACGCGCTTTTACTTCCAGGGATCATGAAAGTATTTAAAAATTTTTTATTTTATATTGCTTATAAGCCACCTATAGTTAGATATGCTAATACAGAACTTCAGTAAACCATAAAAAATAAGTTCTTTCATCATATAATATTTTATCAATGAATTAATTTAAGAGTAATCTATTAACACTCAAACTTGAAAAATTAAATTTGATTTAAAAATTTTATGATGAAATTTCCTTAAAGAAAAGCTTGACATTTTATTTTAAGAGCTCCATGATACTTTATTTTTTCTGAAAAAAAATTGCATTTTAATTTCTTAATACGATTTATGTTCGTAAATATGAAATTTTATAATTTCTTATATGCAGTTCCCAATGCTCCAGAGGAAAAAAAAAGTTTTGCTTTAAATGTTTTAATCGGGATCATTAACACAATTAAGAATACCATCAGAATTTAACTAAATTCATAATTTAAATTATTATTATGGGCTCTGCCTAATGGTGAACAACAAAAAGTGAATTCCCAGTACTTCTCCAGTATTAAAGACGAAAAATTAAAATATGTCCATTTATACTGTACGAAACTTAAGATCTTACCTCAAATCTAGACAGTAAGAAAAAAACAAGGCAAGACATCGAATACAAAGTAATGAGAGAAAATCTGAAAGTACTGTTCTTTCTTGGATTCTAAAACCCTCCGTGCTTTGGCACATACGTCAGGATCTGTGTTTATATCAACATAGAGGGGAGCAGGAAAATCGAAAAATCTCTACATTAATCAGGTGAACTCAGATTGCTGACAGAATTAGGAGGCGTCATAACGGGTCATCTTTCTGAATACCTCCCCATCAGTTGTTGGAAAATGCTCGTCTCTGGATACTGAAACTAACAGTATCCATATAAATGTTATAAATGACCAATTTAAATCTGCAGATTATGTCAGCTTCCGATATTTTACTATTATTTTCAGAATATAATAAATATAATTAGAAAATATATTTATAATTAGGAAAATAATAAAAGCATTTTATTACATAATTATTTGTATGGAATAAAAGTTCTTATACGGTAATTTTAGACAGCATTTAACTCAATATTTCCTTTTACTTTTAACCCTTATCGTGGCAAGATTGCTTTTTTGAAGAAAAGCAAATATATTATATATATATATATATATATATATATATATATATATAATGATATTTTAACGCTAATTTCAATTTAATTAATTTTCATAATAACTTCATCTTAATTTCGCCCATAGTAACTTCATTCTAAAATATTCTCTTATTTCGTGATACAATTCCACTGTCTCTACTTAATTAATTCAAGCGAATCTTTGTTAAATTGTTGAATCAGCTAAAATTTAACTTTCCCACACTACGCGTGAAGAGATAACATACCGCTGATCAAGCAAATTCTTTTTTAAAATCTCCCTGTGTATCCTCTACCTTGTCCACCCGTGTAATGAAAATCCCTATCGAAATCTCATAATACATTAGCACTGTAAAGAAATATTTTCCCTATCAAAATCATAGGTTATATAAGACCAGGGATAAAATGTCCAAGAGCTCTTCCCTCATTCCTTTCTGTGTCGTTCTGTGTGCTCGTCGCTTGTACATATGCTTGCTTCTTCAAAATGAAATAAAACGACGTCACGAAATTAAAATTATCTTCATTGTCTTCAAACTGCATCATGCTTCACAACAAATAATATTACATTATATATATATATAGGTAACTTCTTTACTCTATAAAAAACATCAAAAAATAAATTTTAAAAAATATAGAATGCCATGTGTTTAATAAAACTAAGTTAATAATTATTTTATAGTGGTAGTATATTTTTTATAAAGATGTATGTATGGTATACTATACAAAATGAACATAAGGGTTAAGCAATTACGTTACAGTATTTTCAAACATTCACCTGAGACTGGCTATCTAGAAGTATTTAAATTTAATTAGTGTCTTATTTAAAAAGATACAATACGCTTAAAAATGGATAAACAGTACCATTGTTTCTTTTATTTGTAAAAAAATAATCCCAGGTGACGTTTCCATTATTAATTTTATTGAATATATTATCCACGAGAATTATTTAAACAAGTTTATATTTTCTGAACAAAAAAAATTACAAAATTGACAATGTACGAGTTGGTTTGAAAGAAATATTACAAGAGAGCATATGGATAAAAACAATGTCGTGGCTGGTTCGTGAGTGCTTTGAAAAAATTAGGCAAAATGAAAACTTAACAAATTTATTGCAGATTCGTTCGAGTTATTCTGCTCAGTAACTCCTTCTCCTCCTCCAAGAGCCAATACTCGAATGACATCACTCTTTTAATTACACTCGCGCTAGTTGTCTAGCGCCATCTATGAACGTTTATTTCCTAACGCTTCAAAATCCAATCACTACAAACAAAGAATACATTTTAAATTCAATTTTAAAGTGAATATAAAAACACTTATTTTCTTCAAACATTAAAAATATACAATACAAATAAACAAGGTGCGAACAAATTATTTCTAAAAACGGAACACATTTCATACATATAGCTATATTAACATAATTTTTTCCCTTTTATTATGTAAAAATGCAAATATAACATTGATATTTCACTACTGTTGCAAATATATATCGCATAAAATATGAAAATGAGATGAAATAATTTCATGGATTCTAATTGCATACACATTGCAAGTTTTTTTATTGAATTTGTTTAAATTTAATATACAAGTTCGGAAATCGTTTTAAACTGTCAATGTCGATTTTAGTTCTTCATATATGTATAAAGAACTTCATATATGTGTATAACCATATCCCCCCCCGTAGATATTAAATAGTTATGTAAAGGATAGCTTTTTGTACAGCATTGCCTAGAAAATTTTAATACGCAACATTAATTTCAGCTTAATTAATGAAGAAAGTTTCAACTAAAATAATTATAGGGCTGAGTGTTGCGGAATACTCAAATGATTTCCAATTTATGCAAAAGTGAGCTACCTTTACAACCGCCACTGCCGACAATTCAGAAAAGATGTATCAGAACGAATAAATACCATGTATCGATAGAATCGCTATCTATTATGTAAGAATGAATTGTATAAATACTGGGAAAAAATTGGTTATACTAAACAATATTCACAATGCGAAATGAAATCTCAAAAGTTTATAGACTAAACGGAAACGGAACAAAAACTCATAGTGTCAATAAATTGTATTCTAACTCCAATATTGAGCTAAAATTTCTTTAAAATAATGTCAGAAAAAAGTTAGTACTAAGTCAATTTCAATAAACTATGATGCATTCAGTAACAACATAAAACTTCTAATTTTCAAGATATTTATAACCAAAATCATTGCATCCTCTCGAGCATCAAAACTGAATAAATTATTCTCAACACACTTCATAAACAGTGAAAATAAAATCTTCATGCCATTATCTTCTCATCAGTTTGGCGTCAGAAGAAATTTCATTTTTATACAACTCCTTATGAAAATAAGAAACAGAAATCAACGATTTCACGCGGTATTGGATATTGTTCATTCCTTAGAATTTGTCCAAATATTCTAATATAAAAAGAAAAATTCCCGATTGTCTTGTCAAATTGTCTTGCATCTAAATTCTTTATTATGAAATTTATGGTAAGCGAAAAGACTATTTTCTATTCCTAGAACATTAAAATAGGTGTTGTTCGGAATCTGACATTTTAGATCAGTACAAACATCCCCAATTTTTAAATTTTGTCACGTGTATCAAAGTTCAGCAAACTGTTTCTGTGTGCTGATGATTTTATGATGTTATATAGTCAAATATTTCAGAAAAAAAAAAAATGACACATGATTGATTGAAAAATGTCTAATCACATGGGAGATTCCAGTTTAACCCATCAACCGCTGGTGTTGCGTTGATGCAACGGTCAATATAAATAAATAACGATGAAACAAATTTTTGAATAAATTACAGTTTTATGTTAAAGAATAGCACTACTAACAAGTCAGTGAAAAAATTGATTTAAATAAATTATCGTACACCTAATAATCGATGTTTTACTTTAAGCACTTTTTTGTTCAAATTTTCAAACTCATTTTTTCTTAGAAAAAATAAAAATTAAAAACAAATTGGGGTTTGGCTGTGAAATACATTAGCCAAGGTCACTCTTTGTTAGTACATTACACAAAACAGGCGTTTCTGTGGGGGAGGAGTGGAAAGTAAAAACAAGTGTTGCGTTCGCGCAGCGTCAGCGGAAAGGGGGTAGACTGTTATCCTCTTGAAAGATTTCATTTCAGTACTGTGCGTCTTATTGGTAGCAACTTTTTTATCCTCTGTGGTTTAAAATGCGTAGAACAAGATGTCTTACGTTAAAAGAAGCTTTGGAAAAAAATTTCGAACAAAATTCCGATGACGAAGATGCAGATGAGACGATATTGTTGTCGTATCTCCAGAAACAGCGGATGCTAGTGTTGAAGAAGAAGGTAATGAAAATATTTTAAATAACGATAAGGAAGTTTTATCCAGAGATACTGCAGGGGAAGTCGAAGTTCATGTAAAGAAGAAGTTAGATCCTCCCAAAAGTTTTGCTAAAAATAACAAAACAAAACAAAAAAAAACGGTTAAAGGAAGAATTACGATGGACAAGAAAGGAACCAATTGATAGGCCTCAACCAAAAAATGAAGAAAAAGCTTCAATTGATCGTATCAAACAAATCATAGAAGATAAAACTAGTGCAGATATTTTCAATCTCTCTCTCTCTCCCTTTTTTTTTTTTTTTTTTTATGAAGAAAACAAAAAGATACTTGTTGTTCAATGGAAAGACAACTCTGTTGTGCCAATAGGGTCAATGTTTGGAAAAATTGAACCACTAAAAAATGTTTCTTTATACTCTAAAAATCAGAAGAAGAAAATATTATTAGCCCAACCTCACTGCATTGAGCAGCAATATAATCAGAAAATAGATGGTGTAGATTTATGTGACAATTTTGTTTCCAATTACAGAATTAGGGTCCGTGGCAAAAGATGGTGGTGGCTGATATTTTCAGATTTCATCGATGTTGTACTAACAAATGCTTGGGGAATATCAAGACTTTCTGAAGAAGGAAGTAGAAAGCCACTGTTGTAGACGAGAGGTCGTGCTTCATCTGTTACAGGCACCCTTGGACAGTGAGATAAATAAGAAAAGATCAGCTACAGGACGTCCGAGCAAATTCTGCCTTACAAAACCAATTTCCGAAAGACATTTTATTGTTAAGTCTACAGACAGTAGAAGACTACGTTGCAAGTATTGCCACAGCCAAACTATATATCACTGCAATATTTGTGAAGTTGCTTTACACCACAATTACATGAAGCATATCATACTTGAAATTTATATTATCTTATTCTTACATAATAAGCTTGTCAACTACATTTATTTGTTAGTTTTTAATAAATAAAATTTTCGAAGTGTTTTGACTATTTTACACCCTTTAATAAGCTCACAAAAATTTCTAGTTTTTAAAACGTGAAGAAAATGCGGCGTAGTGCTCGGTGATAACGATCAACATTCGTACTTCTTTTTCGCTGACGTTGCGTCAACGCAACACCCTATATTTTAAAACTTAAATGCAATTTTCTTATTTTTACATTAAATTACTATTATAAGTGGTCAAAATAATAACTTGTATTGTTTGCATCGAAAACAAATAATGATTGAGTTTTGGCGTTTAAAGGGTTAAGCATGGGAAAAGTTTCTCTCGTGGCGGAGGGGGGGGGTAAAACTACTTCCCTCCAAAGCTATTCAGAGAACACACAAAGAAACTGAAAATCCAGTTTGGATTGACTTCATATTGACAAATTATCTTTAAAAGTCATTCGAAAAAGGATGCCTTACTACTCAACTATCATACAAAATCTACAAAACAATGGTACGGCATTTTATCTGCAACACAGTTCCCAACTGGGAAACTCGGTAAAAATATTACAACTCAAATATTTGTAAATGTGTCAAATCGATAAGATCATTTCTCCGGAATTAAAACAGACCTTGATTTTATCAAGCAAATTTCTTCAGAAATGGATGGTTCTTGAAAAAGCTGAACATATGAAAATGGAATCTTTAAAAAAACTACGATACCAAATGCTTCAAGAATATAAAGTCAAAAATTGGTAGTCAAATTTTCCAGATCTTAATGCTTTACCACATGACTCCTAAACGAAACTGATTTGGCAGTATAGAAGTGCAAAGTAATGTTGAACAAATTACTGAAGGAACCTTTCCTTACTTTGAGATAATAAAGTTGATACATTAATATCCAAATTAAAATGGCATTTTCAGGGTCTTTCATTAGAAAACCATTACGGAGATTACCAAAGATACCAACAACCCACTGCACATCGATACAAAGTCATGTTAAAATGTTTTACATGGCACTATTACTCATCAGAATATAACACTTCATGATTTCATCAGAGGAATTAAGATTCATCTTGCCATGAAAAGCATCCTAAAGTAAACGACAAATTAAAGGACTTGATTCACGGACTAATCAAAATTGAAATTTCGCAAAGCAATAACCAATATTACAAATATAGCAGTTCAAGTAATTTTTAAGGCATTTAAAGTACCATTTAGGAAGAGAGTTCAGCAGTCAGCAGAAGAAAAGAATGAGCGTTCGACCCATTGCCCATTTCACATGAGATTTCTGGAAATCATGAAAGGAAGGTCTTGGACCCGAAGAGTAATTAAAATCTGCTTAGGAAGACGACAACATAGAATTGTGTAAAATATTACAATTTGTATCGATAACATTTTGTACAAACGATATTGCAAATTATTTCAGAGAAGTTAAGACATTTATTCTTTCAATAGAATTTAAAAAAATTTTTAGCTAACACATTTTATTTGGTTTTAACTATATACATTTGTTTACATTTTATATTTAAGTTTAATTTAACTAAGCCCGCACTGACTGAAAGATATAGGCTATTTGTTATGCAAAATCAGAAAGTATAGGAAAGTTTGATGTTTCGATAACCCAAAATACCTTCCCAGTAAGATTCATTCGAAATTAGCATTCCTCACCCGTGCATAGAATTACAGAACAAGTTCAATTTTGATAAAATCCTAAATGCGCGTAAATATCTCATCTGCCCTTTGTTTTCTAATACGGATTTAGATGTTCTAAATAGGGTGCATAGTCTAATTAAGAATTAAAACAGATTTGCATGTCGGCGTCAAATATTTTAGTATTAAAGAACTAGATGAATTTAGGAATTAAAATCTCTTCATTAGAACTAAAAAACTGGACTATGCTCGCTAGGTGAAGAAATTTAGGATTTACTATACCAGTTGTAAAAAATTGCAATTTGGAATTTGAAGTAAAGAAAACTGTACGTACAAGAATTGAAAATATTGTAGTTCTGGAAAACGCTTTTATTCAGATACTGAAGTACAGTGGAATTAAAATTAGTCACTAAGTGCTTCCGCCTTTTACTCGGATGCAACATAATAGAACACGAATGCCGAAAACGAAAGTTAATTTAGGTTATTTAAATGTATTTGCTTCCGAGTTTGCATGTTACTTTTGAAAGGGTTAAGTAACCAGTATTTTCATTTTGTTACTTCTTCCTGATTCGATTTAAATGTTTCAAATCTTTACAACTTCCTTAACTGAATCTTTATTCTCGATAGAATTTCCACTACTAAAATTAAATTACTGCTAACTTTTACTCTATTTTTAGCATCTTCACATGAAGCTTCTGTTATCCGTCAAGCTGATATAACATAGAATAAAGACAAAATATTATAGAATAACTCATTATATTTAGTATTGAAGCATATCATGTTACCAATTGTTGACTGCATATGGCACCGAAGTTAATATTCTCTATAAATTGACTTCTTGAACTATAAGCATACTGTGCAATAATGAGTAATTTAATATTCATCACGATATTTCACCGAAATCAGATTTTGAACCTGCTTTCCTCCTATTTAGAAATTGGCTGTAATCAAGGAAACAAAATTAGATTTCATGAGTTCAAAAATTTAGATTCTGAACTGGAGTAGACACTTGAAGCCTTATAAATAGGTTCAAAATTGTAATGGGGAAAAAATTAGAATGCCCCTTAACATCCTATGTGCTAAAATTGTTTATTTTACATTAATTTAGTATAACGAAACTAAATTTTACATTTTGGAAAATAATGTAACAATTTCGAGAAACTATGATGATTAAACCTGTCAAAGATTACAATTTATTTGTATTCGACGTATTCACTAAGGAATATGAAAAATGTAATGTGAAGAACGGGATTTTTTTAATATTAATACAAATATTTATAAATAATATTTTAATTAATATTTTATATTATTTAATTATGGACCGAAAAGTTCACTTAAGAATTCTTTAAGCATAAATGTATACCACTTTATCTGTGCCCAATAGATATTGGTTTTTTATTTAATGCTCTAAAAATTGAGAATTCTAGATTTAAGACTTTTTAATTCAACTCATCTAGATTTAAATTAGATTTTTTTATTTCCTCTCTTAAAAGATCTCAACGGTCTCATAAAGAAATAGACTCAAATATTGACAATTTTTTGATGGTCATTAAAAGAAACTGAGAATATTTTTTTTTTACAAATTCCTTTGTAAATTTTTACCAATGAAAGAAAGTACCAGCATCTGAATAGAAAAGAAGCTAAATAATACTTGATTTTCTTTAATTGAATGTAAAATTAATTATTATGAGTTATTTGAAGCCAAATGAGAGATATTGTGCTTGCCTCCCTGTCGGCAAATCTCTAACCCGCCTCTGCTGAACAAAGTGTCTTTACAAAGTGCGGAAAAGATTCTCGATTTCGGAGGTCTCATTTTTATTTAATTTACTTCGGTTACAACAGTAGTTAAAACAATATTCAAACCAGAACTCATTTCTATCGAAGCCAAAACTTCTCTGTGGATCATGCAATGTGTGCACTGAGGAGATTTTTGTTTTACAAGTGCTTGTATACCTTGGAATATTCCGGGCATTGAACGAGTAATATTGGTGCATATTAAAATAGCAAATAATGTGAGCGCTGATGTTTTGAGTTCTATTGGATTGCAGAAAAGTAGTTTTTCTACTACTGACATATTATCACAAATTTGAACATAGGCTATTAAATGAGCATCTTTATTACTATCTATTGCTTCGTCAAACTGTATTGAAAACAATTTGCCACGCAACTTCGAGAAAAGCTCACACTGTATATCTTCAGCTATATCGCTAATTCGGCGAGCAACAGTATCATTTGAAAGAGGTATGAACTGCAATTGCTTTGAAAAATTATCTCCAAGCATAGTTTTACAATCTCAATTGCTGCTAGCAAAATAAGCTCTTCAACAATGGTGTGAGGTTTTTAGTTTTGGCTATTTTATATGAACTTTGCAAGATGAAATTAAAACTTATTTATTCACAGACAAAGTTTCTTTAAAAAATGTTTTTTTTTTGATTTTTATATGATTTTAATTCGAAGAATTCTCTGGTTTTGTTGACGTACTCACTATGAAGCGTTTCCAAATGTCGTTTATTAGGTTTCATGCTGTCAGTGGCCAACAGTTTTAAGCAGATGGTTCACAGGGGGTCTTTCTTCTTCATTTACTTCAGTACTGGTGAACCCAAAATTTAAATATTCTTGAGAATATTTCCTTGATTTTATTTTCGGAACCAAGCTCGTCTGTATAATTGTTCTTGAGAATATTTCCTTGATTTTATTTTTGGAACCACTCTCGTCTGTATACTTGTTGATGCTTGACTATCGTCTAATGCTTGCTTACTTCCGCTTAAAAATTTATTCATGAATCTGCATAAATCTGCTGCCGTGAATATTTAATATGGTGAATTGAAATTAACACGAAAACATATAACGTACAAATTCACGATAGATTCGATAGCGATTAAAGGATCGACTCGAATGAGACTAGCTGGAATTGAACCTTGCGTTATCGAACATTTTCGAACATATGACAAAACATTTGCTCCGCGCATGCTAGAGACGGCATCGGTCGTGTGGATTCCCTTCCACAAACATTGCTATTTTTTTCACTTCGGTTTAGTCATGCTTCTGTTTTATTTCTTTTATTATTCGAAAAAATGCATTCCCAGTTTCAAAATTTAGCTCACCCCGTCTAGGTTAACTTTCATTAACGAATTTTTCTACTTTCATACTCTTTTAACGTTATCTCCCTGTTTGACTTTCGTTTCAAATATAATATTTAAATTTTCTCCACTTTCATTCTCTTCATCTGCTCACCACCTGCTTGTCCAAAATGCAAGATGTGGTTTCTCGCCAACGTTGGCTCGCTTTTTCTCTGTTTTGACAGTTAGTTAAAAAATAATTTAAAAACAGAATCCAAAATACTCAATATACATTATTGCTGTATACATTTTATTGTAAGTGGGGACGCGATGAACATTATGAGTGAAACCTGGGCCACGGGCTGAAAGGTTTAGAAACGCTGATTTATAAGCATTGTATTGGTGATGGGGTAAAATTAACCTTTCGCGAAGCGAATATATAATGGAAATGTAGATTTCAAATAAAATTGGTTGCCCATATACAACATTTCTGTTCATTATCATTAAGCAAGTTGATGCAAAACAAAATGTCCACCATTCTTCAAATATTAAATATTACTTTCATGCTGTAATTAATTAATTTTCCACTTTATTCGTAAAAAAAATATCTTTCAAACACTAACTGATTTGGGGAAATGCATACTAATTAAACTATATTCTATTATCTTCGTGAGGCACAGTGCAACTCAGGCATCGAGTATTTTATAATTTACACTTGTACATGAATGCTCAAATTTCGGATAAGATCTTAGATAATTAGAAAGGTATGTGAGTACAATGAAGAATACAAGTACAGGGCTAGAATATATGCAAACAGAAAGTTTCCTCCCAAGACGCCTTGCATTCATATTAATTCTCTTAGCTTTAATACTGCGACAGTTAATAGATATTAGGTACTAACCACCTTTCGCGATGGGCTGTTTCGACTTTCTTTCTAATAAATCCCTTAAGCATAGGTTGCAGCTTATGATTTTTCCAAGAAAACCTTTTTAAAGCTTAGAAATGTGACAGACAATGGAGCCATGTTAGTTTAATAGTTACATATGTTCTACTACGCAAATGAATCATCTTAATAGAGTGAAGTCCTATGATATCATAACGCTATCAAAAATGTAATAATCCCATTAATCTACCATCTAACTTTCGCGTAACTGTAACATCATTTGAGTATTCTACAATAATAAAAAAATAACAAGCATATTTTTAAAAAAAGCATTTCTCTTTCTTAATATTCCGAAATGCAAGAAAATCGCACTAGTCAATATTTCAAGAACCAAAGAAAATTCTTTGAATTACACTTTAGAAGTGAAGTCTATTTATAGAAATAAAGAATATATATATATATTTAATTCAACGAAATTAATGAGAAATTTACACAGTTATTAAATTGCTAGAATTTCAAAGATATTTTGTTTTAAATTTTAAATTGGTGCTATGATCACCTTTGTGCAATAATATTTTCGGGCGTTATCACTAAAAAATTACAAATTCTCGCTTAATTTTTAAGTAATTAGATTCCAATAAAAATTTCAAAACATTTCTAGGTACACATTTTTACCTTCAAAAATATATATGTGCCAAATTAGTAGCTATAAATCTAACGGTCTCTCACTTAACAAACTCAGAGATACGTGCAATTTTTCTTATAATATTAATGGAAAATTTACAAACAGAATGCTATTTAAATGTGATAAGTTTTTATGCATGTGAATTATAATAAGGAGATTACTATCAAGTGAAGGCTGATATTGCCGTCACTTGGAAATTCAATCCGATTAACTTGAAATCGTGTTGCTGCAGTTACTAATAAGGATTTGCTATGACAACACGCAAAACTATAGGGTGGAATTTAAAAGTTTTTATTGGATGGAATACCTCCTTGATAGTCTATACATTGCCAGATCTACAATCATTTCCTTTGAAAGTTTGGATATTCCCTAAGCTAAAGGGAGAACTGCAGCTGTAGCTTAACAAGAAGTTTCCGAAAGTTATTTGTATTATGTTTGTCAATTTCATTAATTGCGGCTCCCTAGATTCAATGTCAAGAAAATGAGGCATATCCCCAAAAAGTAATAAAATTCATACCTGCAATCTTCACATGATTCTAAAGTCGCCAAATAAGCCAAGAAAATTTTATTATAAAAAACTGCCTTTTTTGCTTTGTTTTTAAAAATGTCTTGCTCCAAAACATTGTGCTTTTTTCTTGATAGGGTTCAGATTATGAATGGAACTACGAGAAAAATGCTAAATGTGAAAAAATAATAGTTGTTTGTTTTTTTATGCTGCAGAAACGTACTAAAGAAGAATTCATTGCAATAAATTATATAAAAGAAATAAAATTACTATAAAAATATTTTATCACCAATATGGTTCAAATACATTTGCAACTCTTATAAAATTAAATATATATAATGAGACCATAAAATCAAAAAGAATTACTGCAAATGTTTGGGTTTAAATGAACTTTATTTAACTATGAAGCTACATTTTTTTACAATTTGTCATATTTCTTAGATATTCTGTTCACATTTTGATTATTATTATTTCATAGAAAGATAATCGCATCTTAATGGATAACCATTCCAAAGTCCAGAGAGCAAATCCAATCGGCACAGATTCAATTAAAATGTCACATTTCTCGGAGAATAATATTTTCTTCGAGGAGGTAAGAATATTTCAAGAATTCCTGAATCCTTTCTTTAATTGATTAGATACAATTGATATGTCTTGCTATATCTAGAAACAACTCTCACAATTGACAGGTATGTGACCATTCTGTCCTCTCACATAGACCCATTCATGTTCCATTGAGCATTTTCACTGATTTGGACTACTCCAGCGCACATAGACTCGCTACTGGGTGATACCGGGAACATTCTTCTAACTTCCGTTGGTCACCTAAATAATCAGATAAGAACTGATATATGATGCCTTACTATATGCGGTTCTGAAGACATCTCCATCTCGCATTTCTATGGATTTATGAACTGTTCTTAGGATTTCAAAGTCTGAAATATCTTGATGATACCTCTAGATGTTAATTCAGTCGATGTCACGTCTTGTTCCACTTATCTATATGCTTGTGGATTCCCTACATGATATTATGCAGGTGTGCCCTTTTTTCCGTATTTTCAATGCAATTATATCTATTCTGATGGATAATGACTATGTTAACTGGAAAATAGCAGCAGTTTAAGTTTTACTTTGAGTAATAATTATTTAAATCCAATAAACGATAATCAACTTGGAACCACAGAGTAAGATCTCCTTCTCTGTGATTGGAACTTTGCGTTGCAGCACAGCTACAATTTCCCAGAAAATAATTCTCTTCAATTTTCCGATGGTGCCAGGTTGGCATCGAGTCCAAAGCATTCGATGTAAAACTGTAATAAGTTGCAGAGCAAAATACCAAATACGCAACACCTTTTTAGCTCTGTTCTCGAAGTTGTTTTTCGATTGTGATGTTGTAGTCTTCTGAATGGCATGAGGTCATTTTAGAAAGGAGAGTTTAAAAATCGAAATCAATTGCGAAGGAGTATATAAAATTTCCAATTGTCAATTTAGGAGTTTTATTCAGTTCTTTTTATGCTGCAAATATTTTCATTTACTAATTTTTCTCATTCCTTTTATTCAATAATTCTTCACTTGCATATATCAGTATATATCTGACATTAATGCAGATAATCCAGGTTCAGTGATGTGAGACTTGACAGTTTCGTTTCAGGAGCTAGTTTTAAGATGGATATTATTTGTAATTGATTCCAAATCTATTGGGATTTCAATATTCAGTTATAAATTTGGTAGGTTCGCTTTGGTATAGTTTTATTTTCTAGAACTTGATTTCAAATACGTGGTACTTTTTCTTCAAATGATACTTTGGTTGGTTGCTCTATATATGCCTATTACCATGGTAGAGCCAGTCTGAAGTAGTACAGTCTCAATCTTTCAGTATTTTTAATCAATTTCTCAGGAATTTCTTTAAATATTCAATATAACTTTTAGTTCGGTTGCTCTCGATGATATTTTAATGACTTTTCTATGATTCTCAATTCAGTCGCGTGAGATCCTTTAAGAAAAAGAGGTCGAGGACTGTAATCAGCCCGAATAAAATCGTGAAACTTCCAATGATCAATTTTTCATCAAAATCATTTTCGTTGTCACTAGAAATCATAGAAGACGTAATGTCAAGACGAAGGTCATCCTTTTGTTGCATATCAGGCTCCTCAGCTTTAAAAATATTTCTCACATATCCAGTGATCGAAGAAACAGATGGTAAATCACCATTAAAAGCCTTATAAACTTTCACAGCAGTGTAACTCAGGTGGAAGACACCCACCGTCACAAAAAACACATCCTTCGCCATGTCTTATAGCTTTAAATAAAGTTTTCAAATAAATCGCAAAATCCGCAAAGTAAATATCAAACACACTTTCGCAAATCTCAACTAATAATGAAACTTTGATAATGTTTCGGAGTTTATGACTATTATTATAATACATTGTCAGAAATCCATTGTTCCATAACAGATTTTTGATCAGTGTTTATGTAATGTATTGTTATCAATCTATTGTTTTCTAATACAGGGATTTGAATATTATTATTGAAAAACAGTGATAGTTATATAGTGTGGACAGCAATGAGATTAATTCTTAAAACAAGCATCTTAAAATATAAGAAAATAAAATTGTAAGTAAAAATTAAAAATAAGATCTTAATATAATGTAGATACAAACATTTATCGCAATATGATGAATTATGTAAAGATATATTATTTAAAATTATTCCCCAAAACATGCAGGAATTCTAAAATTGTGAATACCTATCGATTTTAGTATAATTAATTTTATGAAGAAAATAAAAATTATATAATGTGATGCTAAAATAAGTTCAAACATTAGGTTTCCAACAAATTTTGAAATGTGGTATTCTATATAATATTTGGTAGTTTTAGGTGAAATATAATGTGATTACTTTTTCACAGGTATTTTGCATAATTCAAATTACAAACTGGAGAAGTTTAAAATTCATTGCTATTCTCTTTTATAAGAAAAAGCACTATTTTAAGAATAAAATTATTTCTTTTCTTGATGCTGCAAATACATATTCTTTTTTCCTTACAATTTTCTTTAGTGAGGGAAGCAAAAAGGTTGTTTAATATATATGTCATTCTGAAATAAAGATTTTAAAGATTTTTCTTTAATATTTTAAATAGCATTTTTATTTCTGTAGAATAAACAATTTTTAAACAAAACCTTATTATGAATTTCTTTTTCGTAGTTTTTTCGAATAGTATTTGTCATTCTATAGAATGCATGGATAATATGAAATACAAATGTTTATAAAGATATAACTTTCAAATTTAAAAAAAAAATTTCATGACAAAATACATAGGTATTGCCTAAATATAGAATACACATTTCTGGTCATACTTCCATTGTATTTTCATTCTAAATCTAAGCCATAAAGCAGAATATTCCTTAAAAAACTCACTTTACTAAAAAACAAAAACTAAGAATTGAATCATATTGTTAAATTAACAGTTTTTAGCTACCAGTTTGCTCGACTAGATTGAGTGTTTAGACAAGCGATTCTCAACCTGTGGGTCGCGTCCCCCTAGGGGGGAACGATCACACTAGAAGGGGGGCGCGAGAATATCCAAGAGAAAATATTATTTAAAAAAATCGAGTAACTGACTGAAAAGAAAGCATACATACACATAGAAAACAAAATACATTTCGACATATTTAATAACTTATTAAAGTAAAACAACTTACTAAATCAAAACTTAATTAATCAAAGCATATTAAATTAAAAACAAATTTAATAATTATTAGTAACTTTCTTGGACCTGTTTTCCAGAACAAAGTTTTTCGAAGGAAGGCTTAATATTACCAATAGCCACACTCAGTTCTATTTCTATATTTAGTCTTCAAAGAAGCCACAACAGAAAATACAGTTTCACAAAAGTAGGATGTTGAATGGTATTGTTTATAAGCCACCTATAGTTAGATATGCTAATACAGAACTTCAGTAGACCATAAAAAATAAGTTCTTTCATCATATAATATTTTATCAATGAATTATTTTAAGAGTAATCTATTAACGCTCAAACTTGAAAAATTAAATTTGATTTAAACATTTTATGATGAAATTTCCTTAAAGAAAATCTTGACATTTTATTTTAAGAGCTCCATGATTAAGACTTTATTTTTTCTGAAAAAAAATTGCATTTTAATTTGTTAATACGATTTATGTTCGTAAATATGAAATTTTATAATTTCTTATATGCACTTCCCAATGCTCGAGAGGAAAAAAAGTGTTGCTTTAAATGTTTTAATCGGGATCATTAACACAATTAAGAATACCATCAGAATTTAACTAAATTCATAATTTAAATTATTATTATAGGCTCTGCCTAATGGTAAACAACAAAAAGTGAATTCCCAGTACTTCTCAATTATTAAAGACGAAAAATTAAAATATGTCCATTTATACTGTACGAAACTTAAGATCTTACCTCAAATCTAGACAGTAAGAAAAAAACAAGACAAGACATCGAATACAAAGCAATGAGAGAAAATCTGAAAGTACTGTTCTTTCTTGGATTCTAAAACCCTCCGTGCTTTGGCACATACGTCAGGATCTGTGTTTATATCAACATAGAGGGGAGCAGGAAAATCGAAAAATCTCTATATTAATCAGGTGAACTCAGATTGCCGACAGAATTAGGAGGCGTCATAACGGGTCATCTTTCTGCATCAATTGTCCCATCAATAACCTCCCCATCAATTGTCGGAAAATGCTCGTCTCTGGATACTGAAACTATCAGTATCCATATAGATGTTATTAATGGCCAATTTAAATCTGCAGATTATGTCAGCTTCCGATATTTTACTATTATTTTCAGAATATAATAAATATAATTAGAAAATATATTTATAATTAGGAAAATAATAAAAGCATTTTATTACATAACTAGCCGCCTTTGGCGACCAGCCGGTTCGCCAATCTTAACTTTCGTTAAAATTTTAATAATTAAATATTTTATGCAATTCCAACTTTAATAGATTCTTCAGCAAAATATTTTAAAACTTCAAATTTTGATAGTCATATAATTCACTCATAATATTATAAAGGCCTTCAGTCATATGTATCTCTCTAATTTTTTGTTACCCCTCGTAGAATTTATGCTTTAAATTAAAGTGTAAATGATTAATCTGCAATTAATATAATAATATTTTTTACTGAAACAAAGCCTTTTTTTAATAATATGATTACTGATAATAGAGTCACTGAGCGTTTAAACTTTATGGACACTAAAGAATATCTTTCTTAATTTATGTAATATCTCAAGAATTTGTCAACAAAATTTTCTCAGATTCATCATGAACAGATCGATTAATGAACAATGTTTCATTTTAAATGCATTAAACACTAAGAAAATAAAATGAATCGTTTAAAATAATCGGTCTAAAACAGGTTTAAAAAAAAACTACTTAAAAAACTACTTAAAACTGTAAGCATATACAAAAAAATATATAACTAGCATAAATACAATTTAATTACAAAAGTACACAACTAATCTAAAAATAATTTAAATCATTGAAAACAGGTTAAAAAAACTACTTAAAAAACGATGTACTTAAAACTATAAGCATATACAAAAAATATATAACTAACATAAATACAATTTACTTACAAAAGCATGCAACTAACCTAAAAATAATTTAAATTATCCGTTGAAAGTGGTTGTCATGACAACAATCAGAACAATGCGCATGCTTGAATTTTCTTCGCCAGTTAGGTAACGCAAATGCGTGAATTTTTCTACGCCAGTTGGGGTAATGCTAGGTAGATTATACATTTTTAATTTCCTTTATTCTGTGTTATTTTAATTCAAAAGTACTTCAGAATGAATCTGAAACATGGATTAATTAACAATGTTTAATTTTAAATGCATAAAACATTAAGAAAATAAACAGAATCGTTTAAAACAATCCGCCGAAAAATATTAACCCTAGCCTCATTACTGTTGGGAGAAAAAAGAATCGGAAGCCTTACTCATTTGGCGGTGGGGGAAATGGAAGATTTTTTTTGGCGGAAAGATTGGCGGTGGGGAAAATGGAAGATTTTTTTGGCGGGAAAGTTAGTTTTTAATTAATAATTAAAATTCTAATTAAAATTTCAAAAAAAGGGACCCCAGGTGCACATTCCCGATCTCTAAGGTATACATGTACCAAATTTGATAGCTGTATGCCAAATGACCTGGCCTGTAGAGCGCCAACACACACACACACACACATTGAGCTTTATTATAAGTATAGATTATTTGTATGGAATAAAAGTTCTTATAGGGTAATTTTAGACAGCATTTAACTCAATATTTCCTTTTACTTTTAATCCTTCTCACGGCAAGATTGCTTTTTTGAAGAAAAGCAATATATATATATATATATATATATATATATATATATAGGTAACTTCTTTACTCTATAAAAAACATCAAAAAATAAATTTACAAAAAATCTAGAATGCCATGTGTTTAATAAAACTAAGTTAATAATTATTTTATAATGGTAGTATATTTTTTATAAAGATGTATGTATGGTATACTATACAAAATGGACATAAGGGTTAAGCAATTACGTTACAGTATTTTCAAACATTTACCTGAGACTGACTATCTAGAAGTATTTAAATTTAATTAGTGTCTTATTTAAAAAGATACAATACGCTTAAAAATGGATAAACAGTACCATTGTTTATTTTATTTGTAAAAAAATAATCCCAGGTGACGTTTCCATTATTAATTTTATTGAATATATTATCCACGAGAATTATTTAAACAAGTTTATATTTTCTGAACAAAAAAAATTACAAAATTGACAATGTACGAGTTGGTTTGAAAGAAATATTACAAGAGAGCATATGGATAAAAACAATGTCGTGGCTGGTTCGTGAGTGCTTTGAAAAAATTAGGCAAAATGAAAACTTAACAAATTTATAGCAGATTCGTTCGAGTTATTCTGCTCAGTAACTCCTTCTCCTCCAAGAGCCAATACTCGAATGACATCACTCTTTTAATTACACTCGCGCTAGTTGTCTAGCGCCATCTATGAACGTTTATTTCCTAACGCTTCAAAATCCAATCACTACAAACAAAGAATACATTTTAAATTCAATTTTAAAGTGAATATAAAAACACTTATTTTCTTCAAACATTAAAAATATACAATACAAATAAACAAGGTGCGAACAAATTATTTCTAAAAACGGAACACATTTCATACATATAGCTATTTTAACATAATTTTTTCCCTTTTATTATGTAAAAACGCAAATATAACATTGATATTTCACTACTGTTGCAAATATATATCGCATAAAATATGAAAATGAGATGAAATAATTTCATGGATTCTAATTGCATACACATTGCAAGTTTTTTTTATTGAATTTGTTTAAATTTAATATACAAGTTCGGAAATCGTTTTAAACTGTCAATGTCGATTTTAGTTCTTCATATATGTATAAAGAACTTCATATATATATATAACCATATCCCCCCCCGTAGATATTAAATAGTTATGTAAAGGATAGCTTTTTGTACAGCATTGCCTAGAAAATTTTAATACGCAACATTAATTTCAGCTTAATTAATGAAGAAAGTTTCAACTAAAATAATTATAGGGCTGAGTGTTGCGGAATACTCAAATGATTTCCAATTTATGCAAAAGTGAGCTACCTTTACAACCGCCACTGCCGACAATTCAGAAAAGATGTATCAGAAGGAATAAATACCATGTATCGATAGAATCGCTATCTATTATGTAAGAATGAATTGTATAAATATTGGGAAAAAATTGGTTATACTAAACAATATTCACAATGCGAAATGAAATCTCAAAAGTTTATAGACTAAACGGAAACTTAACAAAAACTCATAGTGTCAATAAATTGTATTCTAACTCCAATATTGAGCTAAAATTTCTTTAAAATAATGTCAGAAAAAAGTTAGTACTAAGTCAATTTCAAAAAACTATGATGCATTCAGTAACAACATAAAACTTCTAATTTTCAAGATATTTATAACCAAAATCATTGCATCCTCTCGAGCATCAAAACTGAATAAATTATTCTCAACACACTTCATAAACAGTGAAAATATAGTCTTCATGACATTATCTTCTCATCAGTTTGGCGTCAGAAGAAATTTCATTTTTATACAACTCCTTATGAAAATAAGAAACAGAAATCAACGATTTCACGCGGTATTGGATATTGTTCATTCCTTAGAATTTGTCCAAATATTCTAATATAAAAAGAAAAATTCCCGATTGTCTTGTCAAATTGTCTTGCATCTAAATTCTTTATTATGAAATTTATGGTAAGTGAAAAGACTATTTTCTATTCCTAGAACATTAAAATAGGTGTTGTTCGGAATCTGACATTTTAGATCAGTACAAACATCCCCAATTTTTAAATTCTGTCACGTGTATCAAAGTTCAGCAAACTGTTTCTGTGTGCTGATGATTTTATGATGTTATATAGTCAAATATTTCAGAAAAAAAAATGACACATGATTGATTGAAAAATGTCTAATCACATGGGAGATTCCAGTTTAACCCATCAACCGCTGGTGTTGCGTTGATGCAACGGTCAATATAAATAAATAACGATGAAACAAATTTTTGAATAAATTACAGTTTTATGTTAAAGAATAGCACTACTAACAAGTCAGTGAAAAAATTGATTTAAATAAATTATCGTACACCTAATAATCGATGTTTTACTTTAAGCAATTTTTTGTTCAAATTTTCAAACTCATTTTTTCTTAGAAAAAATAAAAATTAAAAACAAATTGGGGTTTGGCTGTGAAATACATTAGCCAAGGTCACTCTTTGTTAGTACATTACACAAAACAGGCGTTTCTGTGGGGGAGGAGTGGAAAGTAAAAACAAGTGTTGCGTTCGCGCAGCGTCAGCGGAAAGGGGGTAGACTGTTATCCTCTTGAAAGATTTCATTTCAGTACTGTGCGTCTTATTGGTAGCAACTTTTTTATCCTCTGTGGTTTAAAATGCGTAGAACAAGATGTCTTACGTTAAAAGAAGCTTTGGAAAAAAATTTCGAACAAAATTCCGATGACGAAGATGCAGATGAGACGATATTGTTGTCGTATCTCCAGAAACAGCGGATGCTAGTGTTGAAGAAGAAGGTAATGAAAATATTTTAAATAACGATAAGGAAGTTTTATCCAGAGATACTGCAGGGGAAGTCGAAGTTCATGTAAAGAAGAAGTTAGATCCTCCCAAAAGTTTTGCTAAAAATAACAAAACAAAACAAAAAAAAAACGGTTAAAGGAAGAATTACGATGGACAAGAAAGGAACCAATTGATAGGCCTCAACCAAAAAATGAAGAAAAAGCTTCAATTGATCGTATCAAACAAATCATAGAAGATAAAACTAGTGCAGATATTTTCAATCTCTCTCTCTCTCCCTTTTTTTTTTTTTTTTTTATGAAGAAAACAAAAAGATACTTGTTGTTCAATGGAAAGACAACTCTGTTGTGACAATAGGGTCAATGTTTGGAAAAATTGAACCACTAAAAAATGTTTCTTTATACTCTAAAAATCAGAAGAAGAAAATATTTTTAGCCCAACCTCACTGCATTGAGCAGCAATATAATCAGAAAATAGATGGTGTAGATTTATGTGACAATTTTGTTTCCAATTACAGAATTAGGGTCCGTGGCAAAAGATGGTGGTGGCTGATATTTTCAGATTTCATCGATGTTGTACTAACAAATGCTTGGAGAATATCAAGACTTTCTGAAGAAGGAAGTAGAAAGCCACTGTTGTAGACGAGAGGTCGTGCTTCATCTGTTACAGGCACCCTTGGACAGTGAGATAAATAAGAAAAGATCAGCTACAGGACGTCCGAGCAAATTCAGCCTTACAAAACCAATATCCGAAAGACATTTTATTGTTAAGTCTACAGACAGTAGAAGACTACGTTGCAAGTATTGCCACAGCCAAACTATATATCACTGCAGTATTTGTGAAGTTGCTTTACACCACAATTGCATGAAGCATATCATACTTGAAATTTATATTATCTTATTCTTACATAATAAGCTTGTCAACTACATTTATTTGTTAGTTTTTAATAAATAAAATTTTCGAAGCGTTTTGACTATTTTACACCCTTTAATAAGCTCACAAAAATTTCTAGTTTTTAAAACGTGAAGAAAATGCGGCGTAGTGCTCGGTGATAACGATCAACATTCGTACTTCTTTTTCGCTGACGTTGCGTCAACGCAACACCCTATATTTTAAAACTTAAATGCAATTTTCTTATTTTTACATTAAATTACTATTATAAGTGGTCAAAATAATAACTTGTATTGTTTGCATCGAAAACAAATAATGATTGAGTTTTGGCGTTTAAAGGGTTAAGCATGGGAAAAGTTTCTCTCGTGGCGGAGGGGGGGGGGGTAAAACTACTTCCCTCCAAAGCTATTCAGAGAACACACAAAGAAACTGAAAATCCAGTTTGGATTGACTTCATATTGACAAATTATCTTTAAAAGTCATTCGAAAAAGGATGCCTTACTACTCAACTATCATACAAAATCTACAAAACAATGGTACGGCATTTTATCTGCAACACAGTTCCCAACTGGGAAACTCGGTAAAAATATTACAACTCAAATATTTGTAAATGTGTCAAATCGATAAGATCATTTCTCCGGAATTAAAACAGACCTTGATTTTATCAAGCAAATTTCTTCAGAAATGGATGGTTCTTGAAAAAGCTGAACATATGAAAATGGAATCTTTAAAAAAACTACGATACCAAATGCTTCAAGAATATAAAGTCAAAAATTGGTAGTCAAATTTTCCAGATCTTAATGCTTTACCACATGACTCCTAAACGAAACTGATTTGGCAGTATAGAAGTGCAAAGTAATGTTGAACAAATTACTGAAGGAACCTTTCCTTACTTTGAGATAATAAAGTTGATACATTAATATCCAAATTAAAATGGCATTTTCAGGGTCTTTCATTAGAAAACCATTACGGAGATTACCAAAGATACCAACAACCCACTGCACATCGATACAAAGTCATGTTAAAATGTTTTACATGGCACTATTACTCATCAGAATATAACACTTCATGATTTCATCAGAGGAATTAAGATTCATCTTGCCATGAAAAGCATCCTAAAGTAAACGACAAATTAAAGGACTTGATTCACGGACTAATCAAAATTGAAATTTCGCAAAGCAATAACCAATATTACAAATATAGCAGTTCAAGTAATTTTTAAGGCATTTAAAGTACCATTTAGGAAGAGAGTTCAGCAGTCAGCAGAAGAAAAGAATGAGCGTTCGACCCATTGCCCATTTCACATGAGATTTCTGGAAATCATGAAAGGAAGGTCTTGGACCCGAAGAGTAATTAAAATCTGCTTAGGAAGACGACAACATAGAATTGTGTAAAATATTACAATTTGTATCGATAACATTTTGTACAAACGATATTGCAAATTATTTCAGAGAAGTTAAGACATTTATTTTTTCAATAGAATTTAAAAAAATTTTTAGCTAACACATTTTATTTGGTTTTAACTATATACATTTGTTTACATTTTATATTTAAGTTTAATTTAACTAAGCCCGCACTGACTGAAAGATATAGGCTATTTGTTATGCAAAATCAGAAAGTATAGGAAAGTTTGATGTTTCGATAACCCAAAATACCTTCCCAGTAAGATTCATTCGAAATTAGCATTCCTCACCCGTGCATAGAATTACAGAACAAGTTCAATTTTGATAAAATCCTAAATGCGCGTAAATATCTCATCTGCCCTTTGTTTTCTAATACGGATTTAGATGTTCTAAATAGGGTGCATAGTCTAATTAAGAATTAAAACAGATTTGCATGTCGGCGTCAAATATTTTAGTATTAAAGAACTAGATGAATTTAGGAATTAAAATCTCTTCATTAGAACTAAAAAACTGGACTATGCTCGCTAGGTGAAGAAATTTAGGATTTACTATACCAGTTGTAAAAAATTGCAATTTGGAATTTGAAGTAAAGAAAACTGTACGTACAAGAATGGAAAATATTGTAGTTCTGGAAAACGCTTTTATTCAGATACTGAAGTACAGTGGAATTAAAATTAGTCACTAAGTGCTTCCGCCTTTTACTCGGATGCAACATAATAGAACACGAATGCAGAAAACGAAAGTTAATTTAGGTTATTTAAATGTATTTGCTTCCGAGTTTGCATGTTACTTTTGAAAGGGTTAAGTAACCAGTATTTTCATTTTGTTACTTCTTCCTGATTCGATTTAAATGTTTCAAATCTTTACAACTTCCTTAACTGAATCTTTATTCTCGATAGAATTTCCACTACTAAAATTAAATTACTGCTAACTTTTACTCTATTTTTAGCATCTTCACATGGAGCTTCTGTTATCCGTCAAGCTGATATAACATAGAATAAAGACAAAATATTATAGAATAACTCATTATATTTAGTATTGAAGCATATCATGTTACCAATTGTTGACTGCATATGGCACCGAAGTTAATATTCTCTATAAATTGACTTCTTGAACTATAAGCATACTGTGCAATAATGAGTAATTTAATATTCATCATGATATTTCACCGAAATCAGATTTTGAACCTGCTTTCCTCCTATTTAGAAATTGGCTGTAATCAAGGAAACAAAATTAGATTTCATGAGTTCAAAAATTTAGATTCTGAACTGGAGTAGACACTTGAAGCCTTATAAATAGGTTCAAAATTGTAATGGGGAAAAAATTAGAATGCCCCTTAACATCCTATGTGCTAAAATTGTTTATTTTACATTAATTTAGTATAACGAAACTAAATTTTACATTTTGGAAAATAATGTAACAATTTCGAGAAACTATGATGATTAAACCTGTCAAAGATTACAATTTATTTGTATTCGACGTATTCACTAAGGAATATGAAAAATGTAATGTGAAGAACGGGATTTTTTTAATATTAATACAAATATTTATAAATAATATTTTAATTAATATTTTATATTATTTAATTATGGACCGAAAAGTTCACTTAAGAATTCTTTAAGCATAAATGTATACCACTTTATCTGTGCCCAATAGATATTGGTTTTTTATTTAATGCTCTAAAAATTGAGAATTCTAGATTTAAGACTTTTTAATTCAACTCATCTAGATTTAAATTAGATTTTTTTATTTCCTCTCTTAAAAGATCTCAACGGTCTCATAAAGAAATAGACTCAAATATTGACAATTTTTTGATGGTCATTAAAAGAAACTGAGAATATTTTTTTTTACAAATTCCTTCGTAAATTTTTACCAATGAAAGAAAGTACCAGCATCTGAATAGAAAAGAAGCTAAATAATACTTGATTTTCTTTAATTGAATGTAAAATTAATTATTATGAGTTATTTGAAGCCAAATCAGAGATATTGTGCTTGCCTCCCTGTCGGCAAATCTCTAACCCGCCTCTGCTGAACAAAGTGTCTTTACAAAGTGCGGAAAAGATTCTCGATTTCGGAGGTCTCATTTTTATTTAATTTACTTCGGTTACAACAGTAGTTAAAACAATATTCAAACCAGAACTCATTTCTATCGAAGCCAAAACTTCTCTGTGGATCATGCAATGTGTGCACTGAGGAGATTTTTGTTTTACAAGTGCTTGTATACCTTGGAATATTCCGGGCATTGAACGAGTAATATTGGTGCATATTAAAATAGCAAATAATGTGAGCGCTGATGTTTTGAGTTCTATTGGATTGCAGAAAAGTAGTTTTTCTACTACTGACATATTATCACAAATTTGAACATAGGCTATTAAATGAGCATCTTTATTACTATCTATTGCTTCGTCAAACTGTATTGAAAACAATTTGCCACGCAACTTCGAGAAAAGCTCACACTGTATATCTTCAGCTATATCGCTAATTCGGCGAGCAACAGTATCATTTGAAAGAGGTATGAACTGCAATTGCTTTGAAAAATTATCTCCAAGCATAGTTTTACAATCTCAATTGCTGCTGGCAAAATAAGCTCTTCAACAATGGTGTGAGGTTTTTAGTTTTGGCTATTTTATATGAACTTTGCAAGATGAAATTAAAACTTATTTATTCACAGACAAAGTTTCTTTAAAAAATGTTTTTTTTTGATTTTTATATGATTTTAATTCGAAGAATTCTCTGGTTTTGTTGACGTACTCACTATGAAGCGTTTCCAAATGTCGTTTATTAGGTTTCATGCTGTCAGTGGCCAACAGTTTTAAGCAGATGGTTCACAGGGGGTCTTTCTTCTTCATTTACTTCAGGACTGGTGAACCCAAAATTTAAATATTCTTGAGAATATTTCCTTGATTTTATTTTCGGAACCAAGCTCGTCTGTATAATTGTTCTTGAGAATATTTCCTTGATTTTATTTTTGGAACCACTCTCGTCTGTATACTTGTTGATGCTTGACTATCGTCTAATGCTTGCTTACTTCCGCTTAAAAATTTATTCATGAATCTGCATAAATCTGCTGCCGTGAATATTTAATATGGTGAATTGAAATTAACACGAAAACATATAACGTACAAATTCACGATAGATTCGATAGCGATTAAAGGATCGACTCGAATGAGACTAGCTGGAATTGAACCTTGCGTTATCGAACATTTTCGAACATATGACAAAACATTTGCTCCGCGCATGCTAGAGACGGCATCGGTCGTGTGGATTCCCTTCCACAAACATTGCTATTTTTTTCACTTCGGTTTAGTCATGCTTCTGTTTTATTTCTTTTATTATTCGAAAAAATGCATTCCCAGTTTCAAAATTTAGCTCACTCCGTCTAGGTTAACTTTCATTAACGAATTTTTCTACTTTCATACTCTTTTAACGTTATCTCCCTGTTTGACTTTCGTTTCAAATATAATATTTAAATTTTCTCCACTTTCATTCTCTTCATCTGCTCACCACCTGCTTGTCCAAAATGCAAGATGTGGTTTCTCGCCAACGTTGGCTCGCTTTTTCTCTGTTTTGACAGTTAGTTAAAAAATAATTTAAAAACAGAATCCAAAATACTCAATATACATTATTGCTGTATACATTTTATTGTAAGTGGGGGGCGCGATGAACATTATGAGTGAAACCTGGGCCACGGGCTGAAAGGTTTAGAAACGCTGATTTATAAGCATTGTATTGGTGATGGGGTAAAATTAACCTTTCGCGAAGCGAATATATAATGGAAATGTAGATTTCAAATAAAATTGGTTGCCCATATACAACATTTCTGTTCATTATCATTAAGCAAGTTGATGCAAAACAAAATGTCCACCATTCTTCAAATATTAAATATTACTTTCATGCTGTAATTAATTAATTTTCCACTTTATTCGTAAAAAAAATATCTTTCAAACACTAACTGATTTGGGGAAATGCATACTAATTAAACTATATTCTATTATCTTCGTGAGGCACAGTGCAACTCAGGCATCGAGTATTTTATAATTTACACTTGTACATGAATGCTCAAATTTCGGATAAGATCTTAGATAATTAGAAAGGTATGTGAGTGCAATGAAGAATACAAGTACAGGGCTAGAATATATGCAAACAGAAAGTTTCCTCCCAAGACGCCTTGCATTCATATTAATTCTCTTAGCTTTAATACTGCGACAGTTAATAGATATTAGGTACTAACCACCTTTCGCGATGAGCTGTTTCGACTTTCTTTCTAATAAATCCCTTAAGCATAGGTTGCAGCTTATGATTTTTCCAAGAAAACATTTTTAAAGATTAGAAATGTGACAGACAATGGAGCCATGTTAGTTTAATAGTTACATATGTTCTACTGCGCAAATGAATCATCTTAATAGAGTGAAGTCCTATGATATCATAACGCTATCAAAAATGTAATAATCCTATTAATCTACCATCTAACTTTCGCGTAACTGTAACATCATTTGAGTATTCTACAATAATAAAAAATAACAAGCATATTTTTAAAAAAAGCATTTCTCTTTCTTAATATTCCGAAATGCAAGAAAATCGCACTATTCAATATTTCAAGAACCAAAGAAAATTCTTTGAATTACACTTTAGCAGTGAAGTCTATTTATAGAAATAATGAAAGAAAAAAAAAATATTTTTTTAATTCAACGAAATTAATGAGAAATTTACAGTTATTAAATTGCTAGAATTTCAAAGATATTTTGTTTTAAATTTTAAATTGGTGCTATAATCACCTTTGTGCAATAATATTTTCGGGCGTTATCACTAAAAAATTACAAATTCTCGCTTTATTTTTAATTAATTAGATTCCAATAAAAATTTCAAAACATCTCTCCTAGGTACACATTTTTACCTTCAAAAATATATATGTGCCAAATTAGTAGCTATAAATCTAACGGTCTCTCACTTAACAAACTCAGAGATACGTGCAATTTCTTATAATATTAATGGAAAATTTACAAACAGAATGCTATTTAAATGTGATAAGTTTTTATGCATGTGAATTATAATAAAGAGATTACTATCAAGTGAAGGCTGATATTGCCGTCACTTGGAAATTCAATCCGATTAACTTGAAATCGTGTTGCTGCAGTTACTAATAAGGATTTGCTATGACAACACGCAAAACTATAGGGTAGAATGTAAAAGTTTTTATTGGATGGAATACCTCCTTGATAGTCTATACATTGCCAGATCTACAATCATTTCCTTTGAAAGTTTGGATATTCCCTAAGCTAAAGGGAGAACTGCAGCTGTAGCTTAACAAGAAGTTTCCGAAAGTTATTTGTATTATGTTTGTCAATTTCATTAATTGCGGCTCCCTAGAATCAATGTCAAGGAAATGAGGCATATCGCCAAAATGTAATAAATTCATACCTGCAATCTTCACATGATTCTAAAGTCGCCAAATAAGCCAAGAAAATTTTATTATAAAAAACTGCCTTTTTTGCTTTGTTTTTAAAAATGTCTTGCTCCAAAACATTGTGCTTTTTTCTTGATAGGATTCAGATTATGGATGGAAACACGAGAAAATTGCTAAATGTGAAAAAATAATAGTTGTTTTTTTATGCTGCAGAAACGTACTAAAGAAGAATTCATTGCAATAAATTATATAAAAGAAATAAAATTACTATAAAAATATTTTATCACCAATATGGTTCAAATACATTTGCAACTCTTATAAAATTAAATATATATAATGAGACCATAAAATCAAAAAGAATTACTGCAAATGTTTGGGTTTAAATGAACTTTATTTAACTATGAAGCTACATTTTTTTACAATTTGTCATATTTCTTAGATATTCTGTTCACATTTTGATTATTATTATTTCATAGAAAGATAATCGCATCTTAATGGATAACCATTCCAAAGTCCAGAGAGCAAATCCAATCGGCACAGATTCAATTAAAATGTCACATTTCTCGGAGAATAATATTTTCTTCGAGGAGGTAAGAATATTTCAAGAATTCCTGAATCCTTTCTTTAATTGATTAGATACAATTGATATGTCTTGCTATGTCTAGAAACAACTCTCACAATTGACAGGTATGTGACCATTCTGTCCTCTCACATAGACCCATTCATGTTCCATTGAGCATTTTCACTGATTTGGACTACTCCAGCTCACGTAGACTCGATACTGGGTGATTCCGGGAACATTCTTCTAACTTCCGTTGGTCACCTAAATAATCAGATAAGAACTGATATATGATGCCTTACTATATGCGGTTCTGAAGACATCTCCATCTCGCATTTCTATGGATTTATGAACTGTTCTTAGGATTTCAAAGTCTGAAATATCTTGATGATACCTCTAGATGTTAATTCAGTCGATGTCACGTCTTGTTCCACTTATCTATATGCTTGTGGATTCCCTACATGATATTATGCAGGTGTGCCCTTTTTTCCGTATTTTCAATGCAATTATATCTATTCTGATGGATAATGACTATGTTAACTGGAAAATAGCAGCAGTTTAAGTTTTACTTTGAGTAATAATTATTTAAATCCAATAAACGATAATCAACTTGGAACCACAGAGAAAGATCTCCTTCTCTGTGATTGGAACTTTGCGTTGCAGCACAGCTACAATTTCCCAGAAAATAATTCTCTTCAATTTTCCGATGGTGCCAGGTTGGCATCGAGTCCAAAGCATTCGATGTAAAACTGTAATAAGTTGCAGAGCAAAATACCAAATACGCAACACCTTTTTAGCTCTGTTCTCGAAGTTGTTTTTCGATTGTGATGTTGTAGTCTTCTGAATGGCATGAGGTCATTTTAGAAAGGAGAGTTTAAAAATCGAAATCAATTGCGAAGGAGTATATAAAATTTCCAATTGTCAATTTAGGAGTTTTATTCAGTTCTTTTTATGCTGCAAATATTTTCATTTACTAATTTTTCTCATTCCTTTTATTCAATAATTCTTCACTTGCATATATCAGTATATATCTGACATTAATGCAGATAATCCAGGTTCAGTGATGTGAGACTTGACAGTTTCGTTTCAGGAGCTAGTTTTAAGATGGATATTATTTGTCATTGATTCCAAATCTATTGGGATTTCAATATTCAGTTATAAATTTGGTAGGTTCGCTTTGGTATAGTTTTATTTTCTAGAACTTGATTTCAAATACGTGGTACTTTTTCTTCAAATGATACTTTGGTTGGTTGCTCTATATATGCCTATTACCATGGTAGAGCCAGTCTGAAGTAGTACAGTCTCAATCTTTCAGTATTTTTAATCAATTTCTCAGGAATTTCTTTAAATATTCAATATAACTTTTAGTTCGGTTGCTCTCGATGATATTTTAATGACTTTTCTATGATTCTCAATTCAGTCGCGTGAGATCCTTTAAGAAAAAGAGGTCGAGGACTGTAATCAGCCCGAATAAAATCGTGAAACTTCCAATGATCAATTTTTCATCAAAATCATTTTCGTTGTCACTAGAAATCATAGAAGACGTAATGTCAAGACGAAGGTCATCCTTTTGTTGCATATCAGGCTCCTCAGCTTTAAAAATATTTCTCACATATCCAGTGATCGAAGAAACAGATGGTAAATCACCATTGAAAGCCTTATAAACTTTCACAGCAGTGTAACTCAGGTGGAAGACACCCACCGTCACAAAAAACACATCCTTCGCCATGTCTTATAGCTTTAAATAAAGTTTTCAAATAAATCGCAAAATCCGCAAAGTAAATATCAAACACACTTTCGCAAATCTCAACTAATAATGAAACTTTGATAATGTTTCGGAGTTTATGACTATTATTATAATACATTGTCAGAAATCCATTGTTCCATAACAGATTTTTGATCAGTGTTTATGTAATGTATTGTTATCAATCTATTGTTTTCTAATACAGGGATTTGAATATTATTATTGAAAAACAGTGATAGTTATATAGTGTGGACAGCAATGAGATTAATTCTTAAAACAAGCATCTTAAAATATAAGAAAATAAAATTGTAAGTAAAAATTAAAAATAAGATCTTAATATAATGTAGATACAAACATTTATCGCAATATGATGAATTATGTAAAGATATATTATTTAAAATTATTCCCCAAAACATGCAGGAATTCTAAAATTGTGAATACCTATCGATTTTAGTATAATTAATTTTATGAAGAAAATAAAAATTATATAATGTGATGCTAAAATAAGTTCAAACATTAGGTTTCCAACAAATTTTGAAATGTGGTATTCTATATAATATTTGGTAGTTTTAGGTGAAATATAATGTGATTACTTTTTCACAGGTATTTTGCATAATTCAAATTACAAACTGGAGAAGTTTAAAATTCATTGCTATTCTCTTTTATAAGAAAAAGCACTATTTTAAGAATAAAATTATTTCTTTTCTTGATGCTGCAAATACATATTCTTTTTTCCTTACAATTTTCTTTAGTGAGGGAAGCAAAAAGGTTGTTTAATATATATGTCATTCTGAAATAAAGATTTTAAAGATTTTTCTTTAATATTTTAAATAGCATTTTTATTTCTGTAGAATAAACGATTTTTAAACAAAACCTTATTATGAATTTCTTTTTCGTAGTTTTTTCGAATAGTATTTGTCATTCTATAGAATGCATGGATAATATGAAATACAAATGTTTATAAAGATATAACTTTTAAATTTAAAAAAAAAATTTCATGACAAAATACATAGGTATTGCCTAAATATAGAATACACATTTCTGGTCATACTTCCATTGTATTTTCATTCTAAATCTAAGCCATAAAGCAGAATATTCCTTAAAAAACTCACTTTACTAAAAAACAAAAACTAAGAATTGAATCATATTGTTAAATTAACAGTTTTTAGCTACCAGTTTGCTCGACTAGATTGAGTGTTTAGACAAGCGATTCTCAACCTGTGGGTCGCGTCCCCCTAGGGGGGAACGATCACACTAGAAGGGGGGCGCGAGAATATCCAAGAGAAAATATTATTTAAAAAAATCGAGTAACTGACTGAAAAGAAAGCATACATACACATAGAAAACAAAATACATTTCGACATATTTAATAACTTATTAAAGTAAAACAACTTACTAAATCAAAACTTAATTAATCAAAGCATATTAAATTAAAAACAAATTTAATAATTATTAGTAACTTTCTTGGACCTGTTTTGCAGAACAAAGTTTTTCGAAGGAAGGCTTAATATTACCAATAGCCACACTCAGTTCTATTTCTATATTTAGTCTTCAAAGAAGCCACAACAGAAAATACAGTTTCACAAAAGTAGGATGTTGAATGGTAATAGAATGTGAAATGCCCTTGTTTTTAGTGCAGAAAAATCATCCTTACTTCTGCTAAAAATTCAAATAGTGATTTATTACTAAATTGTCTTTTAATTTCGCCATTTGTCGTGAATTCTGAATTTTTCTTCCTCATCAATTGGAGTTCTTAGGGAGTCTTATGAAATGGATCGCTAAACCACTCGCTATCAGTTTGTCGTCAGCATGAAAATACTTTTTTAAAATTTTTTGCCAGCATGGTAAAATGATTTTCAATGGGAACAAAAAAAACTTTCACATGTTCTTCTTCAGCCTTGTAAGTTTTAGTACAATCATCGACATTTGCAAACATTGTTAGGTTTTTTGCTTTAAATTTCTGCTCCACAATTCCAATTTCCTACAAAAAGCATTAACTTTATCACTCGTATCCAACATATGTGTATTTGCGCCTTAGAGCTGAAGATTCAAGTTATTTAATTTCTCGAATATGTCGACCAAGAACCTCAATTTCATCACAAATAAACCATCGCGAAATTTCTCGTCCTCCTGTATGTTTTCTTCTTCCAGTAAAATGGTAATTTCTTCACTTAATTCATAAACACGTTGCAAAAATGTCCCACTTGATGACCATCTTGCCTCGCAATAAAATAGTAACACTGAATGTACAGAACCCATGTCTTTAGAAAGTACGAAAAAGGTACTCGATTTCAGGGATCTCATTTTTATATAATTTACTACGGTTACAACCTTAATTAACACAATATTTAGACCAGGATTCGTTTCTTTCGAAGCCAAAGCTTCTCCGTGGATCATGTAATGTGTGCACTGAGGTGATTTTTATTTTACAAGTGCTTGTATACTTTGGAATCTTCCGGACATCGAAAGAGCACCACCGGTGCATATTCCGATGCAATTTTTCCATTCTATGTTTGCCTTGTTCAGAAAGTCATTTAAAATAGTAAATATTGCAATCGCTGTTGATTTGAGTTCTATTATTTTGCAGAAAAGTAGTTCTACTACTGACATATTATCACAAATTCGAGCATAGGATATTAAGTGAGCATCTTTATTGTTATGTGTTGCTTCGTCAAGCTGCAATGAAAACAATTTGTCACGCAACTTCGAGGAAAGCTGACACTGTATATCTTCAGCTATATCGCTAACTCGACGAGCAACAGTATCATTTGAAAGAGGTATGGACTGCAATTGTTTTGAAAAATTATCTCCAAACTTTGTTTCTACAATCTCAATTGCTGCTAGCAAAATAAGCTCTTCACCAATGGTGTGAGGTTTTTTTACATCTGGCTATTTTATATGAAACTTTGTAAGACGCAATTAAAGCTTTTTTTATTCACAGACAAAGTTCTTTTAAAAATGATTTTTGCTTTTTATACGATTTTAATTTTAATTCGAAGAATTCTCTGGGTTTGTTGACGTACTCATTATGAAGTGTTTCCAAATGCCTTTTAAGTTTATTAAGTTTCATGCTGTCTGCGGGCAACATTTTTGAGCAAATGATACACAGGGGCCTTTCTTCTTCATATTTTTCAGTACTGGTAAATCCAAATTTTAAGTATTCTTGAGAATATTTTCTTGTTTTTATTTTCGGAGCCACACTCGTTTGTGTACTTGTTGATGCTTGACTATCGTCTAATGCTTGCTTGCTTACTTGCAAAATTTAAATATTCTTGAGAATATTTCCTTGATTTTATTTTCGGAACCAAGCTCGTCTGTATAATTGTTCTTGAGAATATTTCCTTGATTTTATTTTTGGAACCACTCTCGTCTGTATACTTGTTGATGCTTGACTATCGTCTAATGCTTGCTTACTTCCGCTTAAAAATTTATTCATGAATCTGCATAAATCTGCTGCCGTGAATATTTAATATGGTGAATTGCAATTAACACGAAAACATATATAACATACACATTCACGAATAGATTCGATAAACGGATCGACTCGGATGAGACTGGGTGAAATAGAAAATTGCGTTACCGGACATTTTCCTTCTTCCTATGAGAAAACATTTGCTTCGCGCATGTTCGAGACGGCATCGGTCGTGTTGATTCGCTTCCACAAACATTGCTTATTTTTCCACTTCTGTTTAGTCATGCTTCTGTTTTATTTCTTCTATTCGAAAAACTGTATTCCCAGTTTCTAAATTTAACTCACCCCGTCTAGGTTTTAACTTTCTTTAACGATTTTTTCTACTTTTATATTCTTCTAATGTTATCCCCCTGTTTAGCTTTCATTTTAAATATAATATGTAAATTTTCCCGTCTTTCATTCGCTTTATCTGTTCACCGTCCGCTTGTCCAAAATGCAAGATGTGGTTCTCGCTAACGTTGGCTCTCTTTTACTTTTGTTTTGGCAGTTGGTTAAAAATAATTTAAAAACAGAATCCAAAACACTGAATATACGGTTTTGTTGTATACATTTTATTGTAAGCGGGGGGCGCGTTGAAAATTATGATTGAAAACTGGGCCGCGAATACTGGAAGGTTTAGAAACGCTTCTCTAAAATATTTGAGCTCGTTTCCTGCACGTTAGGTTTGCGTTCATTAAACCTTTGGCTTCTAATTGCAAAGAGAATTCTATCACATTTTCACTCCATATGTTTTAATATGGAAAAAAGCGAGCTAAAAAGTGTTAACTTTGGTAATTAATAATTAAAAATTAAATATTTAAATTCTACTCATTTACCAAGAAACTTTATCATAAATTGTGAACAACTAAGCTCTTAATACTCTTCAGACCTGACTTTTTTAAAGCTGGTTTAAAAATTTGATTTCTAGATTTTTCACCTTTGTTACATTTTTATAGTTTGTGGAAAAAATATTTGCTGATCAAACAATTTTAAGTCACATAATTTTAAGGTACACATGTGTACCTCAGTCGCAAGTTAAAGCAACCTCGACAAAAAAAAAAAAAAAAAAAAAAAAAAAAATCCTGGTTATTTAATAGCTATACATTTCCTATTCTAAGGCCTTATAAAGGAAAAAAATACAAAATGTATTATATTAATAATCTATTAAACCTTATTTTGAAAAAAATTTCTTTTTAAAAATTATTACATGAGTAGATACTGCATTTTGAACACTTGATTGTTCTAGATTTACATCCTGGATTCCTGCATTTTGATACATAATTATCGTCCATGTAATGTAGATGGTTTGACATATCTAGTCTTCTTTCTTTTTAATTGGGAAGGGACAGTTGTTCTTGCTCTTTTAGAGGTATTTTCACCAGATGTGGTAATGAAATCTCCGATGGTCTTTTAGTTGCATTTCCATCATTTGATGACCCTTCTATTAATTTGTTTTCATTCAAAGATGATTTTTTACTTGTTCTTGATTTCTTTTCTTGCTGATGAGAATTCCCTCATATTTCAACAGGGACCGAATTATATGCATTCGAAATTGCATTAAGCTCACAGCATTTTTGGCTTCATTCCTAATAGCTCTGCTTGTCGTTTTGCCTCCATTTTATAGTATATCAAGCAATTGACGACTACTAAATCTACAAAATGCGTGAATGTTCGCGTCGGTAATTTTTGTAATTATTGGATACCGGTAATATGCAAAATAATGATCGATGCTTCCATATTATGTGCTTTTACAATAGCAGTTTTTATATCAGCTTTTTGTTTCCATTATTTTGACTGTCTTCTGCTTATTCCAATTGACTCATTACCTATACATGTGGATAATATAGTCACGGATTTAGCATCTTTCTATTTGACAAGGCACATTTGACTATATTCTGTGACCCCTTCAATCCATTCTCGATGGCTTCGCCTAAAATCACTTTTCTAAAAGTTCAATAACCGCCTTTTGAATTAAGCCACTTGACGTGAAAAAATTAGCTTATAAAATTCCGTATATTCTATACATAATGACTGAATGCAATACGAGTTACTGACTACAAGATAGCTATGAAATTAAATTTCTTACTCAAGTTAAATAAATATTTTTAAATTCATATCTTATTACATTACAGAACATAATTATGTATTATAAAAAAGATATACAATATATTCAAGGGCAAGAAATGACAATTTTTTTTTAAAAAAAAAAGCGCTCAAAAGATAAACAGCGCAATGGATCGCAAGCAGTCGGAAAATGAGAGCGAATACGCCCGAGGTGCACATATATGTAGTAAAATTTGTATTTTCACCGATTCCATTATAGATAAAACGATATAATTTGGTAATAACTTTAAGCAGACACTTAGTATTTTATAAAATATACAAGCGTTTATTTTAATAATAAATATTAAAAAACGTACTTGTATTTGTTGTGTTTTCTATTGAACGCCAATTTCGTTATGTCTCTAACTAATAGCGATGGACATGAAAAAATATCGAATATAGGGTTATTGATGCAAAATGGAAGCTACATTCATAAACGTTGAAATGCATGCATTATTTCGACAAAAGTTTACTTTACCTAATAAGGAAAAAAAAATGCAGATATACATGTGCACCTCAGGACTGAAGAGATTGTAGAATGAATAATTTAAAATTGCGTTTTACATATTAAACAAATCTTCATGTTAATCTGATACCAAAAGCTATTTCGAAAACCGAATGTTTGATATCCACAAACAGAGCATTGAGTTTAACACCATAATCCTCCGATTGAAATCTTTTATGCCGAAATAAATTTTGCCCCATGTGAAGTCTTATATTTGTCTTTAACGATACAATTTTTGTTTCCTCTTCTGTTAATAAGAAAATTGATTTACAATTAAGAAATTTTCTGTAAAGATTTTATTCTCCAAGAATTCATAAATGCAGACAGACAAATTTGTTCTGAAGACAGAACAGGAAAAATTGAGTTAAAACTCGAATTCAGGACTAGTACCTGCAATTATGGGTTAAGCAGCGAAGTCTTGCTTTGAACTTCAATGATAGATTCCATACAATGTTAGATTAGCATTTTAATGTATCTTTCCTAATATCGAAGACAATGAAGTCATTGAAATTGATGGGTAAAATGCATTAAGTGCAGATTCAGAATCTGATTCCATTTTAATGCTACTGAAAAAACTAAGTATATCCTCAAGATGAGCTTTACAGTAAAATCAGGTATGGGCATTTACATTGATTTATATGAGTAGTTATTTACAGCGATTTCCCTGTAAGTTTGTTTAAATAAGAAACTTTTGTAGGAAAATAACATCGTTATTCTTAGCGGAATTAAATGTCATTTTCAATGAAATTAGATATTTTAAATATTTTCCATAAAAACTAAAATACAGAAATCTTAATGTCACAAATCAAATATTGAATGTAAGATTTCTCTCTACGTAAGAGAAACTTAATCTTACAAATTAAAGTCTGATTAGAGGCGATATTGGCTTCCACATAAGTAACTGAACCAGGAAGCAGGCTGAATCGATATTTAATTTCCACTTAAATTCAGATACATTTCAACATTTCTAACGTCAAAAGTACAAGTTAAAGCTTCTTTATAATCCTTATCCTGGAAAGGATAGCGGGGCAATTTTCTAAGCCTCTATGGTTAACTGTATTTTCTGCACCCACATCTCGCCAGCCAGCTGGCACCTACGTATCCCGCCCTCTACTTATCGTGAAATAGGGAAAAGGTAGTTCAGACAAATATTACCAACTTATTGTTCAACCCAACTTTCTTTACACTTTATATCCCAACATATCTTGCTTCGCAGAGAAGCTAAGCTTCATAATTTCAACATTAGAATGACAAAAAGATCTGCATTTTAATCCCCGCAATTGAAATGTTTCTAATCCAAATATTCACCGTTAAATTCATAATGGAAAATACTTTAAAGAATTTCTGAAATAAAATTAGAAGTTAGGATGAAAACAGGCAAATGGTCCCAAGACCTTAAACAATTAGATTTAAATTCTTTCCACAAAAAAAATGAAATTATAATTTGTCATTTAAGGTATTTTGACTAATATTTATTAGTCAGGAAAACACCTAGGCTCGAGTTTTCTTTAGAAACTGATAGAGAACCTATCTACCCACTAGAAATACAATAGGAGACATTTTATATTTAATCGTACTACTGAAATTCTTAGTAAAAATTTGCTTTATAATCACCTCTAGTTTTAAATTTGAGAAATATCCATTCAATTAGGCATAGGCAAGCTAAAAACAAAATCAAAAAATGAAAATAATGCAAAATTTAATATATTTACCTTTTTGGACTTAAGGACTGATTTTTTTCTTTGATGCTTCTGAATTTTTTTAAGTTATCATTCATTTAATCAGTTAATCATATTAAAATGAAAAAAGAATTTATAAATTAAAAAAATCCAGTAATTCAAATGATTTAATTCCATATATTCTACAGTGTGCTGTACCTGAACAAACATGTATTTGATTTAAGTGGGATCTGAAAATTTTCTGGTTCTTCGCGATTCAATAGTTCAACTATAAAAATTTTTAAAATGTACAATAACCCATCAAGACTACTGATGTAGAACATGAACATAGATAAATGGCAAATATTTCAGAATCTTAATAATGACAATAATAGATTGAGAACTCTAAGTTAAAAGCCCTCTACTTCCTTAAATGATACATTACATTTCTCACAAAAATTCATTTAGCATATTTCTTCCGTTTTTGTTCTCCATTGAGTTTTCCAAAACATACAGAAAATTATTATAGTCATACATTCGCCAGTAAATATATCGTCGATAATTATATCGATTTGAAATGCAAACCTCTTTTCTGTAGCAAAATTTTAACGCTATGCAATTGTTAAATTAACAAAATATTCTGTGTGTTTAAACTTTAATAAAATGCCTGACAAATAAAATTATTGCTAGTGCATAGTCGAAAATAGTAATTGAATTATCTGTTCATTCGATTTTCAGACTTAGGAAAACTGACTTTAAGGACTAAAGCAGTTTAGAAATGCGAAGAGTGAAACTTGATACGTTGCACATTATACGTTTCAGAAATAATTAAAAGCTGAAAAGTAAAACCTGGCAAAAACCATCTGTGTCAAAATTGGCCAATGTGTTAACTAAGGAACTGTTTTATTTATCTTCTTTAAGCATTTTACTCTTTTTTTTTTACATTTAAAACAACGTTATTTATCGGGACATAAAATATGGAAAGAAATGATAATTATTTAGAATTTGCATTTTTCCTCCTTCAAAGAAACAAATAGAAATTTAGCAACTTTAAAGAAATATAAAACATCAGTAATGAAAATTCATCAAAATTCCGAAGAACTTAATTTCAAAAAAAAAAAAGTCAAATTTTCTATATTCTTAAAACGATACAAATTACTTATAAAGTTGTTTGAAATACCAAAAAATCTGGGAGTAATCTTAAAGCAAATTTTTACTGTGGACTAAGCCTAAAAACTCGAGAGAAAGGATCCTTAAGGAAGTTAATCCCATGAAAATTACTATCAATAAAATTGGTGACTACTTACCTAAAAAATAACATTTGACCTACTTGCTGAAACTCGTCATATAAATTTAATAAATGGCCATTTCTTTAAAATAAAATAGCTCTGTAGAGTTTCAGGAGAATGCTGAAATATTTTATAAGTCGATTTAGAAGGATTACGAATATAATAATGTCCCATTTTGAGGTATGAAACGGATAGAATATTTTGAAGTTATTTCCTCAAGAGAAATTCGTTAATTTAGAAATTGTTGGCATTTTAACTCCCAGTGAAATCTCGCTTCAAGAGCTATTAGAAGTTACATTATGTAATTCATTTGAAAAATAGACAAGATAGAGTCACCGATATTTCTTTTTATAGTTCAGCTAATGAAATATTAGATAAAATAAATTCCAAGCTTGTAATATAATAGACAAAATAAATTCCAAGCTTGTTGAATTCAATTTACAGTTTCGCAATTTCTACAAAGGCAAAGTCTCATTTAAACTCTTAAAATTTCTAACTATTAATTAGATGCTCCTTGAATATTAATTTTAAAAATTCATTCGAGAACAATTTAAGCTTAAAAGATTAAAAAAGACAATTCGATCACGAGCCATTTTCCCTAACATAAATAGAACGCTTGCATTATGAAAGAATTTGATCTAAAATTACAAAATTTCGCATTTTAATTCTAATAACCTTGTGCACAATAAATAGATGCAAATGTAATATTTAATTTTAATGTTTTTCGATATATATAGATTTAAACATTTAATTTTTTATTCAATACGATCTTAGAAATACCGAAATTTCAGTTGCACAACTTAGTATCTAGTTCAAACAGTAGTCATGATCTAAATCATCTAATTTCTTAGACCATTGAAAATAAACCTAGTTTCCAAATGAAATTTTGAACAGAGCGACAAATTAATTATCCGAATGATTTTATCTTAGTTTGTCATGTTGATGACTTTCAGTCTGGATTTCCGTTCAACCATCAACAAAATAGACATTACTACATTGATAGTCAGTGAATAATATTTATTATTTAAAACATTAAGATGTTTGCTTTAGGAGTTAAAAATAAATTTCCGTTCCTTCCGTTAAAAATAAAAATCGTTCTCGTGTAACAATTCCTCGTTTTGAAATATCAACTAAAACAAAGCCTGCGCAGAAAGCAAGTATTCGGTTGCGTAACAGAAATTATATTACATTTTTCAATTTATACATTTCCCAAAGTGGCGTCCATTATTTTGAGATCAAAGAAACACTCTGAATTTTCTTAGAATAAATTTTAAAATTGATTTCTATTGTAGAAAATTAGATAAAAAATTGAATGCATATTTGAAAGCATAAATTTTTAACCTTCAATTCAAGCACACAAAAAAAAAACCATTTAGTTTAGATCTACATCATTTCGTTAGTTGCAATATATTTTGCATGAATTAAAAAAATGAGTGCTAAACGATTATTTTTCAACCTGGGAATGATGCCAAAGATGATTCAAGAGCCCTTCGGATGGCTGTCCGCCCAGGACCTCCTGGACGCCTTGAGCGCAATGCGGGAAGCCAATCCGACAGGAAGAGTCACCAGGACGCTATTCGATAGTGAAATCAAGAACCTGGTAGGAGACCAGTGCCTCTTCGGCGATTTTATTGCTTAAATAGATATTATGAACTTAAGTTGGAAGTCCAAGCTTATTTTTCATTCAAGAGTGGGACAAAAAGTACGAGGTGACCCCCTTCAGTTTTTCCTACTAGTTTCCATTTTATTTCATTTTTAATAGAAATGAACCAACTATTCGATTTAAAAATACAGACAGAAATACAAGAAATCTTTGAAACAAAAAATTAAAACATTCTAGCAGCTTTACGAACAGTTCATAAAACAATCCAAATTGAAATCTCTTAGTGACGCCACAAAGGCAATACGAATTTAATGATTTAAACCTGAAAGAATCTGCGTCAACAACGTATGCAGTTAAAATAGTTGCTCAAAATCAACTTAACATTTTGAACTATTAAGAGTAAGTACGATTGACTTACAAAAGAATTACTTCAGATAGAAGCTCGAAACAAACTAACTTCCCGGATGCGAGAAATTACTGCCTGCCAAATGCAAACTGTACAATTACACATGTATAGAAAACGCCTTCTCTCAAGATAATCATTTTAAGTGATTTATTGTATTATAAATTCATGCGTTTTTAGAAGAAACATTAACAAACTGACCCTCAAAGCTATTTTAGTATCTATTGATCCAAGGATCCCATTTACGAAGCAAAAGTTTAAGAATTTAATTTCAATTTCCGCTGCTCGAAGCAAAATTCAATTATCCATATCACAGAATATAACCACAAAAATCCAGCTGCCCCTTATATGGAGACGCAAGCAACCGATATTGCAAGTAAAATTGCAAAGAGTTTCAATTACAGTAATTTTTTTTCATCATTTTATTTTTAGATAGTCACTTTGCAACTCTTTCTGAACATCAAAAATAGAGGCAAAGTCTTGATAAGAGAATTTAGAGTGACAGCTTATGTATCTCAGACACAATGCAATTGAAATAGAAATTCGCATTGCGAAATTTGAAAACCCCATGTCCCTTTACGAGAATCCTTTAAATTTGATCGAAGCTATAATTTCAATCTTGGGCATGAAAACTCCTTAGTGGATACAAAATCGAAACTCTATGACCATCCAATTTAAATTTATCATTTTTAAGATCTTTTGAGTTTGAATACCTCTAAATATTGTAAAAGCTTAATTTTTTTCAATAAGAATGATATCTACCTCTTTTAAGAATCTCAAACGCAGACCATATTCTTAAGGAGTCGATATGCAAAATACATCACTTAACCTATAGCTATTGAAGACATGTATGCTTGTTCATTGATTATTCAAAGAAAACATCCTTGCTTCCTAAACACATAAGAGCAATCTCCAATGAACAGTGCAGGTCACCAGTATTCAATTCATAGTTAACAAAAGGAATTTCGCTGTAATATCCGATGTGTTGGGCATTCGCTATAGCTTCTTGAAATTTGTATTCAGGATCTTTCTGTACCAAGAGATTTAAGATATCACAGCATCATACGATTTCTGCTAACGCCGTTAAAGTTATTCATGCAGATAGAAAGTACATTTTTGAAGGAACTACTTATGTTTCTTAAACTAGGCGTCATGTACTCAATTTCAAGAAATGCAAAAACATTCTAGTAACTTACTAACTTACATGAAATTTAAGAATGCATACAAGGCATTATGGAAATTTCTACAAAGAATAAAAAATCTCAAATTTCAGAAGATAAAATATATAAATTGGAATAATGTATCAAAAATTATACATAACTGACTTAGATCATTGCTTCAATTTAAGCAAACATTGTGATTAATAACAAGAATACAATTTCTATATTTTTACCCTTTCACAATGCACAAATACTTGAAGTGGTTCAACTATTCAAATACAAATGTTCTACCAAAAAATCAGGTTGATTAAAACTATTGCATTTTCTTCAATTTACTATTTCCACCATTTTGTTCTCAAGGACCGAACTTTGTGTCAAACATCATTAAAGCAAATTCTTCAACACATTTTTATGTCAAGAAAAAAACTCAAATTAAAAATTTGAATATTCACTAGCTAGTAAAATTAGCAATACTTGGTATTAGCCATTTAATTTTAATTTATTGATTGGTCAGTATGATAGCCCATCAAAAGGAAACCTCATGGTCAAATAATTAGTATGAAGCTACCAACTGTTAATTTACAGCTGAATTGGAAATTTAGTGACATTTCAAAAATAACGTTTGTTGCTTGCATACAGACAAGTACCTAAATATATTCCATGCCGTTATATTTGCCAAACAGTCCGTTCAATACAGTTAATTGAAGGATCAAAATCTTAAGTAATGAATCATGTCCCTATGATTTCCAACTGGTCTAGAGAAATATCTGTTGAATTGGAAAAATAGTAATGCTGCACAAAAATTGACGAAACTGAATATTTTCAAGACTAATATTTAAATTGCATATCGTCGATTACTGCAATAAGACTCATCTTTAATTGGCATCTTATATTGAGACTTATTACGATATTAATTGAAAGAAATATTCATGTTACAATATAAATATACGACTAAAAAATGATAAATATTTCAGTTAAAAAGTGATCAAACCCAAATTGAAGTAAACAGCAGAAAGCAAATTATTTCAGTAGTCGTATTTGAACCGGCATTTACACATTATAATTGCGTTGTTGAGAAATTTCGCATGAAAATCAGTCTGTGCATGTCGAAAGCATTTTCAAGAAATATTTCCTGCACCAAAAGCAAAAAGTTGCAGCTTTCAGCAGTCCCACACAGCGATATTGATCACAAAATCAAAGATAAGAGAAATATGTATTTCATTTTAGACAACTAAATTATAAAAAATCTTAGACATTTGTAGATTAGCCGATAGGTTTGGTTTGGTTTGTTGTATTTTATTGGCGCAAGAGCCATGTTTTGACTAAGCTGCGCCAGATTAGCTGATAGGGGGAGGAGGTAAAGATGTGTTTTAAAGCAAAGTATACTTGATAATGCGTTCTGAAATCGTAATTGCATGGCATGAAACAGTGTACCGTCCTGCCGGTCATTTAAAGTCAAGTCGCTCTGGAGCCGAATTTGTTGGAGCCTCTTTAGCCTTATTGGGAGTTAAACTGAAGTGAGATGGGCATGGGTCGATGGAATATAAAGAAAGGATGAGGCGAGACTTTAGTTTGTTCTGTGTGTGATGGCCACATCCTGAACTCCTGATTTTTAGTATTTTTAAATTAGTTTGGTTTTGAAAACCACGGAGGATATTAAACTGTTAAACATGTTTTTCATTTATGTTTAATATTAATTATTGTCTATGTCTGGATAAATATCTTGTGTGCTTTTAAAACTATGTTTTCCTTCTCAAGATATTACACCTATAGGTACTGTGGCCTGATTTCCCTTTAACAGGCACCTTAATACAGTAGCATATGGACATATACTGAAATAGAAATAAACAAAAGCATTACTCTCTATTTCGGCAAAGTTGAAATATATGGAGATAAATTCTGTTCAAAATCCTTGAGATGATATATGAATGAATCTTCTGGATATTGAAATGTGCCAAGAAACAAACCAGGAAAATAAATATGGCAGAAACGCAAGGGTAATTCTCAAGCATTTTCACCATTTGGCAAGATTTTTAGAATTTCCAATTCAAAGCAAATTTGGGCATTCATTAAAAATACATGAAATGTAACGACATTCACAATTTACGATTCAACAAAAGTTAGCTTTAGCAGTCTAACAAGATATTCTCTTTTGAGGAGAAAAAACTGTTCCGATTTACTTTTCCCCGCCTCCTGAGGCAATTTCTACATGTATTTGCATTCCCTTTGATACTTCCTTTTTATAGCAAAGTCATTCAGCATTCATATCTTTTTTATTTACTTTGATTTGAATTATGATATAAATCAGCTTATTGCCTTTAAAACTGCAGTGAGCTTTTTTACCATATACACACTTCAGTCTCGCATCTTTGTCCAATGCAGAAAAATGGTTTGACGTTGTGTTCCCTTAATTTTCAGATGTATTCCCATATTTCCATTAAAAGTACAAGTTACATCTTTACAATCTTGCTGCAGGCAAGATAAGTTTATGTTTCATCGTTAATTTCATTTTATATTCCCATAAGTTTATGTTTCATCGTTAATTTCATTTTATATTCCCATCATGCATCAGCCGGCTGATTCCCGTTTTCATTTTATAGAAAGGATGGTTGGTTGATTGATTACATCTTATTTTCTTATTCGTTTCGCAAATTTCTGGTGTTGGTATTTTTAAATAAGCTCTCGAGATAATTAAAATAAGTTTGAAATAGTATTAAAAAATCTCGTTCATTAACCTATCGGATAATGCACATTTAGTTATCTACTCCTTAAAAAGAAGTTTAACTTCACGTTTGATCACAGAAATAGGGAACCATTCTAAAGCTTCTATAAATCCCTGCATTCTAAATTTGGAAGTCAGTTTTAAATATGGCAACTTGATAACCAAAATCAGTTTATGGGAATTATCCTCGGTCAGTTGATATATTTAGAATAGGAATAGGCCGGGATAGCCTGGTTGGTAGAATGTTGGATTAGCGTCCCTTGGGTTTGCGAGTTCGAACCCCGCCGGCCGAAGATTCCCCGCGTGCTTGGTGGTTGACGCGCGTATATATTTGTCGTGGTCACAAAGTCCTCCATGTCGAGAGTAATACCACTGGGGGTATTGGATCAGGGGTGATTGTACTTTGATTCATGTCTAAAATTACGATCTGTGGATGAGTGAATGAAGTCCGCCCCTTAAAAAGGGTTGTGACGAGTGTGTAGTCGTCGTACTTTTGGCCCTAGTTGGCTCTACGATAAAAACAAGAGGCGCTCCCCCTCAGGCTTAAATCGACTGTCTTCGAACAGCGGGCTTGTCCGTGGCAAGTGCCATAACAATAGGAATCCAGATAGGAGAGAACTGTGGCTCAGATGATTCAATTCCATTTAACTATGGATAGAATGCCTAAAGATGATAAATATCAATGCATTCAAATGACATAGTTAAGAAATCATTTGGGGATAGCAAGTAAAATAAACATTGTTAATCTTCCATAAACAGAAATTAAGAATTTATTCACCTCTTGTCTTCACTTATGGCGTTCAAACATGAAGGAGATTGACTTTTAAATTTGATGATTCTAAATTGTGCAGCCAATTTTATAATTATTTCTGGCTATTTCTAATCACAGAAGGTCAGTAATTTTGCAGTGCTTCAGGTTAGGATCAGAGAATCTGGTTTGATATTTTAAACCTGTCAACAGTACGTTACTACCAATTGAAAGGCAAGTGTTTGTATTATAAAATTTTGAATTCTTAATTCAGCGAGTTTCAGCCAGATTAATGACGGTTGTATTAATCTGAACCAATTAGTGAAATTCAGTGTATCCATTGGCGTGTAAAGAATCTGCCATCTTTAAATAATCAGTATGAAAACTTTCGTATTAACTATATGGATAGAAATTTCGTCAACATGTCTTACGTCACTTTACTTACGAAATGCCTTTTGATTACAATTAAAAATGTTCCAGAGTACTCGTAACAAAATATTCAGAAAATATTGGTTTAAAAATATTATAGGAAAAATTGAGCTACTGAACTTCCATGAATGAAACGAACTTCACTCTTTTTGGATGCACTAAGAAACGTGCACGGAATAAAATGGTTAATATCAAACACGACTCCGATTGGGTGGCACATCAAAAATGAGAAGCTTTTGGCATGATGATTGGTTCTCGCAGCCCTGGCGGTGGGGGTGGCTACCTCCCATCGATGAGGGGACGTACTTCCCAAGGGAAGGTTTGTATCGTGGCCAGTGAGGGTCTTTAGAATTCAACCACAGTTCCCACCAGTGTTGCTGTCTCAGTGGTTCAATAATTGTTTTTTCCTGGTGGCTAATAACGACTCAGAATAGTCAATTTGTGAATATCACACGAGATTTGGAACATAGGACAATTCAAGATAATTTGTTTACATTTGTGATGAGGTTCTGAATAATTTTGAATGAACTGCTCAAAGTCTGGAACTTCTTATTTGGCTTCTATTTTAAGCATCAATCTCGCCTTCATAAATGCCGATTGCTTGATTTGGATAAATAAAAATGAAAAATGTATTCTTGAAATTTTAATAATTTAAGAAATTAATATCTAAAGTTCCATTAAAGATGTTCATTTAAGAAATCTTCTGGCTCTTTCCAATTTAACCCGAGAAGACGCGCGCTTCTTTTGTGACTCGAAGACGCGTATCGGGCTTCGCAGGCCCGGAAACGTTTTTCGTGAGAAAAACGCAAATAAAATTACATTTACGTTACCAAAAATCTAAGTTTCACAAAAGCATACTACTGAAAATATAAAATGTTTCAGATAAAAGCCACTTTCAAATTACAATTACAACTAGTTTAAGTACAAAATATTGAAAATAGTTTAAAGGTTCTTTTCTCTTTAAAACTGAAAATTACAAAACATACACGAGACAAATTATTACTAGTATTTATTAATAAAAATTATTTCTACATTAGTAAATTAAAATAAAACATACATTTTAGAGACATTTGCAGCAAAGAACGCTGCTATGTTCCCCACATACATTTTTTTTACACGCGGAACACATTTGGGATTTTCTGTCCTTTGTACTGGGGCATACATGGCATCTTTTTCTAGAAATGTTTTGCTTTTTTTGCGGGGGAGTATCAAAATTTTCACTGCGGTTACAATTCAATTGGTCACGCAATTGACGGGAAGAGTAGCCTGCATACTTCTTTCTTGAAGGTGGTCCTTCAATAAGTCTAAAGAAAGATATTTTATGAATAAACTTCTTTTCTTATACTGAACTTGTGGCGTATTTGATGGCAGTAATATGATACAAGAATTTACAGTAGCAATATTCAGCATACTGAAAAATATGACCATAGGCCATCTTTCACTTATCCTGGCAGTAGAATATATAGCTGACATTTCATCGACTACATCAACTGTGCCCTTTGTAAGGTTATAAAATGTTATAATCTCTGGTTTCTTTGCTTCTCCTGTAGAAGCATCAATTGCACCACCATTATGCATTGAGGATAAAAGAACACCACATTTGTTTTCTTTTCGGTACGTAAGAAACCAGTATCATTTTTTTGGAATCCAAATAATATTGAATATTGTTCTCGTTTTTTTCCAGAAAATAATTCCTTTGGAAGCTTATTTTTTCGGACTGTTCCCACAAGTGTAATTTTTTTCTTCAAGATGTCTTTTGCTAAATCATAACTTGTGTACCAATTGTCAACAGTTAGGTTGCGTCCTGAATTGAAAATAGGTTCTAGTAATCTCTTACAATTTTTTTCAAGCGCTCGGGCCTCTGAGGCCCGACGTGCGCTCTCGCGGGTTAATGTCGTAAGTCTTTCCTACTGTTATCAATAGCTTCACCAAATTTCCAGCATCTGTTTTCAGTTTAAAGTGGATTGTATCAGTATCACTAGGCGACATTTTCATTCTTGCGTCAGTATTTCTATAATACTTACAGAATCTTGTAGTAATGATCTCCAATGTTCAATGGTGATCTCTGAAAATATGTAAAAACGATTTTTATTTAATACATTTTACGTGACTGTAATAATGATTACTCAGCGATATGTCTTAGTCTATTCTATATTGGTAAACTACCTTCTACCAGGAACTCAACAATTACATAGTTTCAGTGGCAAACCGACTCAAGATTCAAGTCTCAACTATCAAGTTTCATTATTAACAGATAAGCGACTTAACGGTTGATGAACTTATTCCATATACAATTAAAATTTTCTTAAATAAAATTTCAAATTAAAATACATCACCGAAGGAAAGAATCTCAATGCACACAGTTTCCCTGGTTTCACCAAATTTATAAAATGGAGATGAAAAACACTGCAGATGAAGCTGCTGTTGGTTGCTTAATGAAGTCCAAAATCAAAATTAGGTTCATCGGCTGCATATGTCACCAGACCTTTGATAGCGAATCGAATTACATACAAATATCCTTGACATCCTTGCCGACCCATGAAAAGACTGCATTCCAGAATTCCTGTAACATATTATACTTAGTTAAATCTGAATTTAGCAACAAGATTACAAAACCTAAATTTTCTAATTTTAAACTAATTTCTCATTAAAAGAAAATAAGGCTATTGCGCAAATTACTTTAATATCAACAAACCTTCCATGGGTGCAAAATTCTTCAGTTAACCATGTGAAAAACCATACTAACAAAGTCAATAAATTAAATGTTCTATTAAGTAGTTTGAATGGAGAGCCATCGTAAATTTGCCAACAAACGCTACTGCAGCCGATTTCACTCAAATCATGAATTATTTCACTAGCATGTTTAAGCCACTATTAAATTAGCAGGATCTAAATTTGCATAATTTGAAATATTTTATTATTTTTAATTTTTTAATTTTTGAAAATACTATCGTATATTTCGCATTCTTTGTTTGTGATGACACTTAATAAATTTAACTCGTTCTATGCTGCAACTTTATTTATACATTTGCATATAAAGAAAGGTATTGATTGCCAAGACGCGTTATGCAGAAAGAAAAGCATTATGCTTCAACCTTAGGTGATCTTGCGTTCTTTTGCTAATTCAACATGGAATATTTAAAAATACAGAAAATAACGTATTAAATGAGCATCAATGTAAAGTTAATAAAAGGCAATATATAGGACATAAACCAAAATTTTAAGGGACTTTGATAGTATAATAAATCTTAGGTTAGGAATGCAATTTTCATTTGAGCTGAATACATCAAAGGTTGTATTTTTGCTTGCAAAGTTAAACTTCGCAAATAATTATGGACTTTATAAATTATGGATTGTAACAATTAGACGATTTCGCTTTAAAATGTTCGCTTCAATCCATATTAGAGCCAAGACGACGCGAGATAATTAAACTCCTCTAAATGAATCGTCTTAAATTGCTAGTTTGAACAAACTGCAGATGAAGATAAATTCCACAGATCAATACATGAATGAAATCCAATTGTACGGGTAGTGGTTCATGTCACTTATCATTCAAGCCCGATTAAATATTTAAACTTTGACAAAAATATAAGCATTTTCTTTGAAGTGAACGGAGATGATAGAGTGGGAAATATTTTAATCCTATGAAGTATTCATATGATATGGAAAAAAATATGCAATATTTTCCATTAGAAGAGATTTGAAGCAAACAAAATGCACCAAAAATTCCTTTATTCATTAAGCGCCTCCATGTAAAGTTTAAAGAAATTAAAAATTCTATAAATCTTACATGGATAGACATTCGCTTCTAGTTTTCAGATTTACACCGATGCATAATTTATCCGATAAACATTTTTTCTCATATACAAAATATTTTGATTTCTTAAAATATCAAAAAGCGATACATTATTAAAGCTTTTAGTTGACTCAAAGGGAATAAAACCAAAGAGATTCTTAAAGTCATGAAATAATTCTCATTTTTTTCATGACTTTCATTGGGCAATATGATTTGACATTATGAAAATTAAAATGATTACGTGCAAGCGAACTTTTCAATTTGTAATGCAATATAAAGAAATTAAAGCATCTAATTACAAAACTTTATACTGAAAATGGCAAAATTAATAATTGCAAAGAACTCAAATATGGATTGAACATAAAAAATTCCTAGATATTATATTTTATATAAATATAAAAAATGACATTGTAATACGTCTTAAATAACTACAAAAAGAGCTCGAAGACGTATTATATTTTTTCTTGTTAAATTTAAACACAAATCTACACTATAACATAACAAGAATTTCAGGAAAATTGATGCGAGGTTCAAGAATTGTGTTCCACACGAATATTTTAATCACAACTTTTAAATATCATGGTAATACTAATTATTATAATTGTATCATCTTCCATTTCCAAAAGTTTTGCTTCCTTTATAAGCGAAGCTGGAAGATAATGTTATTTTTCAGTACCTGACCAATTATTGTTGCATCTAATAACACTATTAAATTAATTTAAACGTTGCAAATTCTAAATAATTGCTTGAAAATGTAGGAATAGGCACTTCAGGTACATTTATACAATTTGAAAAGTTATACAATTTGAAAAGTTATACAATTTGAAAAGTTATACAATTTGAAAAGTTATACAATTTGAAAAGTTATACAATTTGAAAAGTTATACAATTTGAAAAGTTATACAATTTGAAAAGTTATACAATTTGAAAAGTTATACAATTTGAAAAGTTATACAATTTGAAAAGTTATACAATTTGAAAAGTTATACAATTTGAAAAGTTATACAATTTGAAAAGTTATACAATTTGAAAAGTTATACAATTTGAAAAGTTATACAATTTGAAAAGTTATACAATTTGAAAAGTTATACAATTTGAAAAGTTATACAATTTGAAAAGTTATACAATTTGAAAAGTTATACAATTTGAAAAGTTATACAATTTGAAAAGTTATACAATTTGACATAGAAGCTTGTTTATCATTAGTATTAGTCATATGACTATTTATTTTACAGTTTTTAATGAGACGTTTAGTTGTTACCTCTGATTTTATAATTCTAAAGTCGATATTCATCTTCTACTTTATCCATTTCAGATTTATTCTTCATAATGTAACAGTATTTTTCACTTAGTTCGCAGATGGATGATTTAAATCTTCTATTATATTGAATTTTGTTTGTAATTCGATTTCATCATTGAATTCTTCATCGATTTATCCATTGATAACAAATTTTCGAAACGAGTTAACCGAGCTTTGAGGCTCAGTTTTTTTAATGTTTAGTTTTTCCATATTCATGAAATTCAAATTATTCATACACAATCCACGAAACTAATACATGTGAAAGAAAACGCATTCCTTCAAAAACTCGACTTCAAAACTTCGACAGTCCAAAATGTAGAATACTAAATGGACTGTATGCATAACTTTTCTATAAATTTTCGACGAATGCTAGTTCGTTTTCTGAATGATCAAACTAATTTCTAGTCAACATTAATTAACTAACAATTCCTTACTTTTTATTACAGAATGCTCACCATAGAACGCCAACCAAGAAACGAGACTTGAACAATAATAAAGAACAAAAATCAGAATTTATATAGAAGAACTATTACCATAATTGGCGAATTATCATCTGCCATTGCGATAATAACAATATTTTTGTTTGATATTTAACAATAGTTTATTATAAGAATACATTGACAAAAGTAAGCATCAATTATATATTTTGATACATTGCAACCGAGGAATGCTGGAGTCTATGTTGAAAATACCGAGATTGTTTTCTAGTTTTGAGTTTACACCTTTTCCTTATAGTTTACCTCATAAATACGCATAAAATAACTGCATATAGAATAATAATTGAATGAAATTCTATTCAGTTCAATTCATAAACAAAAGAAAAAAATTTCAGGAAAAACTTACGAATTCAGATCCAAAGATGGCTCTTGCACAAAAGATATGCCATTTTTCAGATTTCCTACGGTCATCTAATATTTCTAAAAGTAAAAGATGGCATAAGCTACATAAACACAAATGCAATTGATGGCTAATTTTACTTCTAATTCAAAAACAGATAGGAATTTGAAATCGCATCAATGAAGTTTTAAATTCCACGCACACATTCATTTCTCAGAAACAACGAGAAAAAAAGGTGAAAAATTGCCAAAATCGGTGTTCTTATATATGGCGAAAGAATACATTTAACAAAAATTACCCCCTAGCGGCCTGTTTCATTGGACGAAAATAATGCAGATTTATTAATATCCTTACTTATATAAATTGATTTTCTTTAAAGTTGAAAGAAAGAGAAGCATTTAAATGGCTGAATAAGTTTTTTTTTTTTTTTTTTTTTTTTTTTTATCCAATGTACTTTGATACTGTAAACTGAAAGTAAAATGTTAATCCCAAATCCATTTTGTGATCACCTCGAAGTTTCTATCCTATATTAAAAGAATAGACGGACACTAATGTTTTATGATATGTCTAATGTGATCGATAATAGTAATTGCTATTATCTGTTCCATAATGGAAAATTTAACATCATTATCATAATGAATCTTTTCAAGCATTATGTTTCGAACCCAGGATCTTTCAATCATAGAACTAAGATTCGACCGACCTGCAAGCTATTACGGACAGACTATTGGCATCCAGCAAATTAATAATGATTTGCAAATGCGAATTATTAAATGCATTTTATCAATTATGAATCTTTCTGTTTTTTACTATACATTTTTTTGTGAACATTTATTTTGTTTTACTATACATTATTTTTGTGAAAATGGAATTCAGCAATCAAATTTTATTTCATGTTCTAATGTTGCAGCGTTTTAAAATTTTTCTCATTTTGTTTTCTCCAGGAAACTTACACGTTTTAGAACATTAATAAAATTATTTTTTTTAAATGGCATGTTGTAAATTTACTTTCATGCATGGCCATACTGAGACGGCCATGTTCAGAAGATTAATGAAAATAATTTTTCTTTAATTTTTTCCTACTCTATGTTTTTTTTTTTTTGTAATTTTTTCATCTACTTAATGTCTATTATCCTTGCTCTGAATTTATCTTTCGAATTTGACAACACTCTCTAGAAGCATCGGTACTGATGTTGTGCAGCGATGTTTCCTGGTTCCCATTTTAATTTATTTTGGAGTATCTTTAAAAGTTCCCAGTTTTCACACTACACGCTTATAACAAATTAAATTCCTTACATTTTCGAGTTTCTATTGTTCTTAAAGTTTTAATATTTTAGCAGATAAGAGTCTAAACTACCTTTTCGTTTTCAGTAATTTATGACCCCCTATATCATCAAATCCGCATGTTATCTACATGAAAAAAAAAGAAAATTAAGAATGTGCTTTCACTTAAAAAAAACATAGTGAAACATCATTTGTTATTTTTTATTAATTGTTTACAGTTTCTAAGAGTTCTCGGAGTCCCTATATTTTTGCGATTTTCACCAACTAAACATCGTTTGGAACTCTATGTTGTATGGTGATACTTTATTCTGTTAATACCTATTATCACCCCTCTGAATTTGTTGGTCGAATTCGGCAAAATACTGTATATATATATATATATATATATATATATATATATATATATATATATATATATATATATATATATATATATATATATATATATATATATTATTAAACAAATTAAAATTGCAGATTGTCCTGGAGTGCACATCAAATGCTCAAAAAAGAATATATTATAGAAAATTTCCAATCAATACAGCATCTTTTTTTATTAGGTCTAAAAGTATTTAACATCAAATATAAAATCATTTAATGACCATGAAAATATTCTCAGGTAAAATTAAATAGAAAGCATTTGGACAGATTTATTTTGCTACTATATCGTGAATGGATCACGATATAGTAAAAATAAACGCGGACAAACGGAAAGAAGTCGTCTTTCAAGCTATTAAACAGGACTAAAAACTTGAGTAGTTCAATCGTTAAAGAATCGATCCACGTGACAGCAACATTTTCTCTTTTGGACTGGAAGAACCTCAGAATTTTATTACTTAGTGAATACCAAGCTCGAAAATTAAGCAGTTTTCTACGAAGAAGCTTTTTTTAAGAAAATAGCAGAGAATGAAATAACAGGGGATCTATTTAAGTGTTTAAAATAATTCTGGAACCTCATATCACGAAGTATTGAACGAATAAAATAATGCGACCAAGGATATTTTTTATGGCTTCTTTGCTGGGTGCGTGTGCCGTTTCCAATTTTTATTTCAGAAAGAAAAAAGACATTCCGAGAACTTTTTCACATTTTCACATTGGAAAAGGATTAGAAATTCACATTTAAATGTGTCACATCATTTCAATTTATAATGATTCCTTCTATTCTGGTCCCATAAAATTTTTCACATAGGAATCTGTGCATCAAGTTTAAAACAGCGCATATCTCGGACACTGATAAAACTATTTCGGAGAAAAAAACTGCCAGGTTTAAAAAAATAATCAAAGGCTTTTTTAAGAAAGAGAAATGAAATCTGAATTTTAAAAGTATTGCTAAATTAATACTTTAGTGCAGCCTTCAGATAGGAAATTGCACATATTTTCGAAGTTCCTAACTTTCTATTTCATTCATCCAATTTAGAATGTGTTCATAAATTCCTTCAAATATTCAGCCAAACGGATGTGATATTTAAAAGGAATGAACCTTTCAGTTCTAAAGATATATATTTTCTGAATTTTTAATCAAGGTGCAAATTAAGGGGACAGTGGACTCATTAGACACTTTTGGGAATTGTGTCAGGGTTATGAAATTTTTTATGCATATGTATTAAAATATAAATAAGTCAAATTTCTTAAGAAAACATTTTTAAACAAAAAAAAAGCATTTTAAAAATTTAAAAGATATATAATTTTTAAAAATTTCTAAACATTTCACGCATTTTAATTTTTAATTTTTCTATTATCTTTTCTTATTATCCAATGTAAATTTATTTAGAACGAAATTACGTATGATTTTGTAATTCTTATTAAATGATAATTTTTTTAGTAATATTTTTTAATTCTTGAATTTTTATAGGAATTTATATTTTTCTGAACTAACTGACTTTTAACAAGTCAAAAAAAAAAAAAAATGGAAACGTAAAATGTATACCCCATTTTCTTTTATTGTTTGACAGAAATTTGTATTGTCAATTTCATTTAATTAGTTCAAAAATTAAGGCACATAGTAATATTTCAAAGGTATTTAAATCTAATTATAATATAATTTTGGGAGGCGTCATTAAAAAGTACTTTTTTACATCTTCACCCTTTAAATATTTATTTTTTCGAACAATACATTTTATAACAGTATTTTAGTCGAATATTAACATTTATTTTGATGAAGAAACCATACAAAAACATAATAAATAAAAAGGAATCACGTTTTTGTCCATTTTTGCTTATTTCAAAGTACACAGTCCAATTAAAATTAAATTTACCATGTCTTTTTATACATTCATTTATCGTTTTATGATAAAGCAAGATTTCCGAGTTCAGTGTATTTGAAATTTGAATTTTGACTTTAAAAAAAGCGCTATAAATGCTGTACTAGTTTGAAGCTTATTTATCCTTGATTTTAGATACATTTTTGCAAAAAGAAATATACGTTTTATTTTATAATGTGATTATCAATAGAAAGAAAGATTTTCTGAATTTTAAATTAAATCTTATTTTTTCTTTAAATAAAAGTATTTGAAAAAAGTCTTCTTGAAGAATTGAGTTTTTGCATAAAATATGTTGTTAAAGGATTTCCGAAATCGTCATGTCGTTTGTATTATTATTGTTGATTAATTGATTTTAAATTGATTATCAGAATCGAAATTGTGCGCCCTAGATAATTGGTATTTACATATTGGTTTATTCGCCAGTGTTCAAAATTAACTTTTGACAATCCAAACAAAAATGTGTGCATTGAAAACATCGAACAGCATCAAAAATAAATAAATAAATAATAGGAACAAGATATTTGGATGTTTTGAACCTTTAATTACTTTTAATTAACATATATCAGTTTTTATTTTATTAATATTTATGTCCGGCGTCAATAAATATTATTTGATGCTCAATCTGTCATAAATGAAAATTTCAACTCTAAGCTGCTCCGTGTTAAAGTAGAAATTTCCTTATTTTCCTTCCAGAAAGGTTAACTTGAAGTATGCAAATTAGGATGCTGGCTAGAGTGACAAGAAGAGGATTGAAGATAGAATCTGAAAATGCATATAAATATTTAATTTTATAAAATTAAATTAAAAATAGGAAATATATAATAAAATTGCTTATCTGAGAGCCATATGGACAAATATTTTAAATTAATTATTTACGGCCATGATTAGGCTATGAAAGGAAATATAGATTATAATTAAAATTTTGCTTTTTATTTATATAGGATTTTTATGCCATTATTTTAACTTTAAAATTTCAAATTTTATAAGACATTTTTAAGATTCGGATGAGATCTAACTGACCGGATCGCATTGGCCCGAACTAAGATTAAGTCTTACAAATAGTCACCGGCCACGGTGGAACACTTCCAGTGGGAAGCATGTCCCTACATGAATAGGAAGTAGCCGACCCCTACAATTCCTGTACCAGCAGGGTAGAGAGAACCAACCACCATACCGGAAGCTTCTCATCCTCATTTCTAAGTTGTCCCTCTGTGGGGGGGGGGGTAAGGCATATCATAAGATGGACGTTGGAAGTGAGAATTGTTTAGAAAATAACTTTATCAATGTATTTAATTTTTAATGTAATGCAATATGTTTTGTACTAAGTACTGAAGAGGGCAATACTGTCTCAATCCAAAATATCAATTCAAATTCGAGAAATTACTTGAATGCTGTGGAAAAAATCGAAAACTATAGGTTTTTTTAAAATTTATTGTGAGTATTTAATTATATTATGGACTCAAAAAAGTTAAGAATTAAAAAAAAAATGACTTAAAAATTCTTCTTACTTAATCATCATTTTCGTTTTTAAGTTAAATTTTGGATAATCAATACAAAATCAGTTGAGGCCTTGGCTGATTAGCGACGTCTGGTCAATTTAGTTGAATCCTCTAGGCAAATTCAAGTTCAAATGCATTATTTCTCTAGGGAGCTTTAATTATGCAAGACTTCACTTCTTCACCTAGTTTTAATGGACGTAATTCCAGTAAAGCAAATCAAATTTGGAACATGCAGAGCAATTACATAGATGAATCAATTAAAGAAGTTCACACAATATCTTTCTTAATTAACGCTGAAAAAATTCGAAGCGAGAATATATATTATAGAATATATATTATAAATCAAGATAATTAATATTTGCTGTAGAAATATTGCTATTCTTTAAATTCTTTTCATCAGGTTTCAATTAAACTAAGATGCTGTTGAATACGCTGATATAACACATGTTAATTGTGCCGCACCAGCATATTATTGGAACCAATTGCGTAAGGTGAATATAAAAATGAAGTTACAACACTGCATAAGATAGCGTTTACTATTTCGTTTTTCATACGATTTTGAAATTTGACTCGATTTTATTAAGAATATTTATGAAACAAAGGAATAGAAAAATTGTAAAACAGTTCAAACAACTCTACTTAAATTTCCATCTCAATGTGGAACTTAAAAATAAGTCGCTAATGGATGCATATAAAAGTAAAGTTTAAAAAAAAATACTATCAAAAATTGTATAAGTCTTAATTTATTTACAAAAAAATTGAGATGTAATCAGTATTTTAAACAATCTGTTGGTAGCCAGCAAGATCTTTGAAATATAGTTAAAAATATACCTGGTTTTTCTGTTTAATTAAAAATTTTTAAATGCAGCAATATTTAATGAAAAGTAAGGTAATCATCACTTATCCAAAAATCAAAGAATTAAATTGAAATACGTGGAATAATTGTAAGAGTTGGATCATCTTTCAGTCAAAATTTTTTCAATGATCTTTTTCATGATTTATTTATTTATTTGCTATCATATAATAATATTCAAATACATATAAACATAACATTATATACGTTTTTATTGTTCAAAAATCATTATTATAAATGATAATCTGTAAACAACTACAAAATAGTTATTTTTAAATATGAAAATATGAATAAATAAGTTTGACAATAAATATAAGAATTATTTTGCAAGAAGCACGGAATAAAATGATTTTTTTTGGATTTCCACTGAAAAAAGGTTAGATTCATTTAGAAAAATATTCTTTCAGGTTACAATTTTCTTCTTCTAAACATAATGAAAACAACAAAAAAATATTATACTCTCTTATTTGTATATTAAGAACGAAAAGAAATTTTATATTAAAAATATAGACATCAAAATTATGGACTGATGAGAGCTCATCATTAGAGTGAGAAATTCATTAAAATATTCGCATTAAATGGAAATTGCAGCCTCATTTATAAATTAATTTAACTTTTTATAATTAATAATTAAAATTTTTAACTTAAATTCTTAATAAACGTGCGAATATTTTTTGTGTGATGTTAATTTGATTTAATTTCGTTATATAATTATTTTCTTCTCTCACTTTCAATAAATTTATTTTATCTTCATATTTTTGTACACAAAAATGATTTTCCACTTTGTAACGTATAATATAACAGATTCTATTCTTTTCTTTTTATTTTAATAACATTTTTCATTTTAGTCTTTGTTACTTACATTTTTAGACCCTGAGTTTGCTTGATGGGAATATATATTTTTTTTATCTCATCCCATTCTATTTTCGAAAATTTTACTGAGCTTCATTTAAATTTACACACTTATAATAATTAAATCTAAACGGTTATAAAACATGAAATTCTTCCGAAACCAATCCTATTCATATACAAGCATAGATTTCAGCAATATTGTCCCAGCAATTATATAAAGGCTGTCCCAAAATTAACGCAAGATTTGAATTTCTCACCATTCGTGCAGTAACGTGTTTGCAAACCTACTGAGAAAAAAAAACATTTAGCAGCTGATAGTTTAGAGTTAGTAAAAATGAAGCGTTAAACGACAGAACACCATACTTTAATTATTGAACAAAATTTCCAAAAGAATGAAAGTATGACTTCCATAATTCAAAAAATTGTGAACTGGTCCCCTAGATCGTGTGATTTAACAGTAATGAATTTTTTATGAGGTTATTTCAGGTCAAAGGTTATGCCAATAAGCCCACAAGCACGCATGCATTGAAGGAGAAATTTCAATGTTGCATCAAAGAAATTCAGCCACTTTTATGCAAAATGGTCATGGAAAATTACGACAAAAGATCGCGTATTTGCCAGCAAAGTCCAGGAGGCCATTTGCCCTATATGTTATTCTATGTATAACCATATCGTGTGCACTTTATGATTCAATAAAAATATAACAATTTAAAGAAATAAACTGTGTTTTTCATATAATTCAAATCTTGTTCTATCATGTAATGTTACATTTTTACAACTTTAAACTATCAGCTATCAAATGGTTTTATTAAGAGGCTTACCAACACTTTACATCACGAATGTTGGCAAATTCAAAACTCGGTTAATTTTGAAACACCTTTTACTTTGCATTACCTTTTGCACATCTCGATACAACCTAAAGCCTTTACAAAACATTATGTTGAAATCTCAATCACAGTTATGCCATGTTGGTGATTTTTTTTTCACTTCTTCTTAAAAGTTTTCAATGTTTTTCATATATTTTATGAACTTATAAGCATACCAAAAACTCTTGATTTCAAACATACTAGTATTACTTAATTGAACAATAAAAGGATATATCATAGAAGAATTCTTTAAAAAAACACTGCTTAAAGATAATAAATCTAAATTATTATATAAAAATATGAAAAGAAATGTGAAGATATTATTGAGATAAATTACATGGATCAGAAGGTACATTTGTAACTTGATTCCTTCTATAGCTTAAACTAGATCTTACGCCTTTTCTACCTATACGGCAATATAATAAATCAGAACAATAAAATTCAATGGCACTTCCAGGACATGTTTTGTAACAAAGGCAAGCTTCACCAATTTCCGCTTTTTATTACTACAGTCGAAAGATATACGGAATGGAAATGCGGAATTCGTTCGATTTGGAAGTTATGTAGGCGAAGGATAAGAATACTTTTTGTGGGATATTTTATCAAGAAAGAACCCGTCTCATTTTGAGAATGAAGTCAGTTTCTTTTGCTGCGCATTTCGAATGATATCGGATTTTCGAAGATATCTGGGTAAAAAGGAACTTCAGAAATTGATTCTATGTAGTTCCAAATTATTTAGAAAAAGATTCCATTCAGAATAAAATTCTATTCTAATTTCCATTAAGGTTATTTTCAGAATTAATGGATTTCTATTAGCTATTGTTTTACTACATATAAAAATACACAAAAATTAGTAAGCATAATATCGCTGGCAAACATTTTCATTTATATTCAAACTTGTTTTCCCCAACAAAGAAATGTGTGGCAGTTTAATATAAAAGAACACAAGCAATAAAATATTTTTAACAGGCTTATATTCGCCCAATGAAATGTGTTGTTTTCAGTAAACAAAATATCATTTTGCATGCAAATGCTATCTTAAAATTATTTCATAATTTGAAAATATTTATTTCTTTAAATCTTTTATATTGTATTTGTTAGCAATTGCTAATTTAAAATATTTAGATTAAGTAAACATATGTGAGGATGTGTTCGGTTTTAAATAGACTTTTAATTGAAATATTAAGTGAAAATAAGATAACAAATGCAATGTTTAATAAAATCCCTGCAAAAATTTGATAAAAATAATTAATAAACGCAAAACAAATTATCCTGGCTCTTATTTAGGAAAAAAAGAAGAATTTTTCATAATTATGTATATCATAATATTATGTTCATTATCTCCTATTCTTATATCATTTCTTTAAATTTTCATTTCGGAGCTCTTTTTAGCTATTATTACGTATTTTTAATGTATAGATATTAGTGGAATGCAACCTAATCTAAACATGGTCAGTTGGTTTTTTTAAAGAGTTTAGCGTGACCTAAAAATTTTATAATGATTGTTTTAAATCCTTGCTTCTAATTTTAGCACTTTTTAGTAGTTTCCTGTAGAATTAATTTACATTAAAAATATGTGACTCACTTTTCGAATCCAATTTGTCTCTAGTCTTGCTTTTGCTGGAATTCGACTTTTCAAGTATAAGTATTCGTATGAAAACGTAACCATTTCTGTCTATCATATGAATACATATCTTCATTATTAGGCTTAATTTTGCTGTAAAAGTTTTGTACAATAATTTTTTGCTACAATGAAATTATTTTATATTAATGACGTGTCCGGCAAAATTCGTGAAGAAACGTTTGCAATACTATCAGGGAGTGTTGTATTCTATCAGGATAAATTTTTGAAAATGTGCATATGAGTGTATAATTCTTATGATGAGAGTTAATTTCATGAAACTGAGTGCATAATTCTTATGATGAAAGTTAATTTCATGAAACGAGATTAATTTTTGCAAGATTATGAGGAAAATATAGTATACAGAATTTACAGTATGCTATATTTTAGGAAGTGTGGGATGACAAATGAATTAATTATATAAAACATCAAGATAAATTAAGGAACCTATAATTTCATTTATTGTCTTCTGTAATATGAGAAAACTCAATTATCGCGACAATGAAGGTTTTGAAAATCATGAGAATGTTAGATTGGTTTTCCAGAGAGTAAAAATCCCACTTAATAATTATTTACAGTACGATTCAAAATATTTCCTTAATAATAAACAAATACAAAGAGTATAATAAAAATATTTGAAGAATTGTGATTTCTACATTTCATTATGAAATGAAGAATTTCGGAAACAAAGAATACATCAAATTTGAATGTTGTTTCCAACTACATTTATTTTTTAATCTCGAGAAAATCTTCCGTTTCCATTTATTACGATATGTAAGCGATTTCTTTGAGATATTTTGGAATAATCTTTCAAAGAATCCATCAGTGAAAGCGTTACAAGAATGAGTTACATTTTCTGTTATAGTAAAATACAATGAATTGAATGTAAAATGCGAAAAACAATTAAGCTGCGAATGTTTCAAATATAAATTGAAATGTAAAAGGATGTTTACACAATTTTAAACAGCAACACTTATGAGCTGATCAATATTTCATATTATAGTATGCATTTTACAAAATGAAATTAGTGATTTTAATTTCAGAATTTACATGTTATGACACTAAGGACTAAAAAGTATTTTGAAGATAACATTTTTGTATTTTCGATTTTGTTTAAGTAAAAACATGTCTACAAAGATAAAGAAATGTTTCAATCATGTATTTCTAAAAAAATAAGTTCAGTTATATTTTCAATAAATAAGTAAAGACAGGAATTATCATTGAATGTCGCATAATAATATGAAAACAAATTTCGAAATTAGGAAATGAAATAAAATACTTATTGGCGAAAAAGGAATTTAATGAATATATAAAAAACAGTACTTTCAAGTCGAGATAACGTAATATGAAAAGGACTACTCTAATGATGTATCATGACAGATTTGTTATTTTCAAAACACTGTATTGAAATATAATTGTTGCATTATTCTTAAACACGAAGAAATTCAATCCTGTAAAATGAAAATAGATTTTTTCAAAAGGGTTCAATAATTACAAAATAACTTTGATGCATATAAGCAATGCTTAGAATGATATTCTTGAAATGAAAAATGAAATGTGAAGCTGATTATCTCTTATTATAATTTTTAAAAATAAAACTAACACAGAAACAGAAAAAAAATATAAATCTTTACTAATACTAAAAGCGTATAATAAAATGTTAAATGTTTAATAGTAACATATGTAAATTCTAGCTCTATTTAACTCATAACTTATTAATATTTTCTTTTGAATATTGTTACTGGAATAAAAAACTTGCAATATAATCTCAACTAAATCGTAATTTTTGCAACAATGCATTGACATTTACATTTAAATGGAAGAAATATTTTTCATGCTATAAAAAGATTAAATTCATACAAATTTCGGTTCTAAAAGACAATAAATTCCTTAACACAAGATTAGTGCATACTTTGTATTATTAGCACTATCGCTTTATATCTTTCTCTTGTTAGAAAGACTGAAATGACGTCCTTATCCTTTTTTTATTTGAAAAAGTTTGTCTCTCCAATAGAAAAGATAAAATTAATAAAAAGATTCAAAGATATTGAAAGCATTTAATATTTTGGTTAGATAATAGGATCTCAATCAGGTTTCTTCTGATTTCTTTTTTCTCTTATACTTGAATTGGAGTCCTTCGAGGAAAAAGAAATAGGAGGAAGATTTTTTTTAATGAAATTTATGTCTTTTAATCTTCTCTGAAAATTAGTCCGAAAAAAGAAAACATATGAGAAACGTAACATATATTTGCGTAAGTCATTCCATTAGTGTCTAAAATACAAAGAATGAATTATGGTTTCTGAATTAACTAATTTAGGTGTATTTGCCAATATTATTACTAATTAAATTTCATATTTTGCGTAAATATTAAGCTTAAGGACCATAATCATTGAGAATTAACTATAGCTGGAACATTTTTTTTTTGAAATGTTATTCATGAGCAACCATATTTGCATTCGAAACTTTTTATATATATTATAAAGAAGATGGAATTAATACATTGTGGCTAATTATTATTAAAATAATGAGATATTAGAATATTCTGATATTCAAGAATTTTTTTTTATTGTATTATATAGGTAAAATGCATACTATTCTTTTAAAGGGTACAAAATATAAATTTATTTCCTCTTACATTTTGGAAAAAGAATTATATAAAAAAATAATAAGTTAATATAGCAATATACATCAAATGATCAATTAATACAAATCTTCAGATTTTTTTTTTAAGATTTGAATTAATGGATCATATTTTAAGTAATAAAGTTAAATATTTACTAAAATCATTTTATTTCATGTTTTTGCTTTTGAAATTAGATTTTTTTATTTTACAAATCATATTATTCTTGGGAAAAAATATTGATCAATTATTCGAATCTTTTGTATTATATATCTTAATGTGTATCTGGATCACTTTCCTCAATTTTGTACTTAATACTTCTTATGAAGGATCTTAACTGAAAGTTCAATGATGACCCCTTTTTACATACTAAGTAGAAATCTCTACTAAACAAAACGATGATATAAAATGCTAATTCAGTAAAAATTTTGCTGTTAAAATTTCCAAAAGCAAATATATACCTGAACCTACAAAACTTGGAACGAAGATGTAACGCGGTGTTATAAAAATGGTATTGCTAGTAGAAAGGTTGAACATCTCCAAACATTAAAGCTGATTGAGATAAGAACTAACTAAATCCAAATATCTGAAGTGGGGCATGCTGAATATCGAAAATTCAAGTTACTTTAGCAATTCATGTTAATATAAATATAGGATTATATGTTGTTTTGGTAAATTCTAATGTAGGTAATAAATTTGCTCAAAATATTTGTCACCAAGGTGGCTGTTAATAAGTATGTTTCTATTCTTAAAACACTTCTACTCCAGCAAAATTTAAATATTTAACATGCTTATGTTAAAGATAGCCATTTTTTAAAACCGATGTCAGTCATTTGGTACATTAGTAAACCGCAGTTATTTCTTTCAATTTCTTTGGAATCCATCTTGAACATAGAATTTACCGATATTTGTTTAAAAGTTCCATTCACCACTATTTTATGGAATGTCAAATATATTAATTAAATAGATTATAATTACAAAATTCTAATTATAATCTAGGGATGCAAATGAAGTAAAACCATAAAATGAAATTTGTTATTGAAAAATTCTAGCTTTGAGTATTGTCTTAGAGCGCTTTGTAGAACAAAAAAAGACAATTTTTTTTTAAAAAAATATAATATCCAAGAAAGAAGAATTCTTATCTGGAAAGTGGAGAATGCTGGCGTAACAGCTATTCATCAAGATTTTTCGAAGCGCCAAACTGTATCCACATCACTGGGTCACTGGTAAAATAAGGATATTAAAGAGCAATATATCTCAACTGACTTGATGATAGATTGTTGTTGTAGGAGAACTTGCCGTTTTTCTTTTGCCTTTTCAGATGGTTGTTACTTGGTTGTAGCAATTGGAAAGAAGAAAAGTAGAAAAAATATTCCTCTCGGAAAAACATTTCATGAAAGAGCAAATTTGGGATCATTTTTCTTTCCCACATGATAGCAAATTTCCTTGCTAGTAATTATTTCCTATTCTTATCAATTCTATTATTAACTTATCCAAATATATTGTTTAGATAAATATAGTTATTCATAACTATATTATAAGTTTATGAAAATAACTACTGTAAAATCGGAAAATTTTCCCCCTCGTATTTTTAAAGTTCATACTTTTTTTACTGAATGCCGTTTACAGCAGGATTTTTTTTTCATTTTCCTTTATAAACTGATGCTTGTTCTAGTTTCTTTTATATTCATAAATTTCTATTCCATTATATATCAATAAAATATCCTTTTTTAAGACAGAAAGTAAAACAAAATTGATACTTTAATTATTAATGACAAATAAAAGAAGGAAATATCTTGAATCAAATTCTAATAAATAAATTTTTGAAAGAAAAAAAATGTAATTTTGAAATAAATCTGCAAATGAAAAATTGGCAGGGTTTAATATGAGTTGTATTATGTAGCTTAAAATATACTTTTTTAAATGTTTATGCCAAAAATAGGGAAACATTTATATAATAACTTAGTGTAGGAATAAATTGTTTTTGTTAAATTGTTTAAAGAACCATCTGGTCCATCATAAGAGTTTCAATGTATATACAGCATAAAAAGCATACAGCAATCTATTAAGAGAAATGCAGAAAGATGAAAAAAAAACTTTTGAAAACTTCTGACAGGTTTTGAGCATATATAAATTAAACACTATTATTTTAACTTCAAATATTATTATATTTTTAGTCATTGTTTTATTACTATTATCACATATAAATTTAAAAAATATATATATTTAACTAATGAATATATTTTTAAAATTTACTTTTCAAAAACAAATTGAAATGTAGAAAAATTGCTGCTGTTTTGAAATACTGTTTGAGTAAAATTACAAAATGATTGATAAAAAGTTAATATCAAGGAACATTTATTTCCACTACCGATTTATGGATCAGCTTTAGTTCTGAATAATACTATCTGTTTTGGTGACCAGCTGGTTTGTCGAGAATGTTAGTTGGGTCTGTTTTTAGTCAAAACAAAATACTTAACAAAAAAGTATTTCGTCTGTATAGAGATCAAATTTTCTCTATTGTTCATTTAGGAATTTAGATAGTATTAAAAATAATTTCTTGCGCCATTAAGATCATTTTCTCCAGATGGAAATAGTTAGAATAGAAAAGAGCTGGTTAAAAGATTAATTAAAATAGAAAAGAACGCGTTTAAAAATGAGTAATAGAAAAGAACATTAAAATAGAAAAGAACGCGTTTAAAAATGAGTAATAGCAAAAGAACGCGTTTAAAAATGAGTAATAGAAAAGAACGCGTTTAAAACTGAGTAATAGAAAAGAACTGGTTTAGAGATTAGAATAGAATAATTCTGATTTAGAATTTGGTTATCAAGTTATGATTAAATGGTGATTAGATTATGATACGTATTCGCATTTTTTATATTTGTAAAGGTTTTTTTTATCATTTTTCTGATAAAAATATTCATCATAATCAAAATTCAATCATAATGATTAATAATTTTAGACATGCGTTTCTTTAATACCATTTATAAATAATTAAAAAAAATTATCTTCTATCAAATTGTTATGCAAAATTTGATAGTGCATATTTGTAATAGTGAGTCAGATACCTAAATGTGGAATTTATTTTATACACTACAAAGAGAAAATTATATCTTTTTGCATTTTAATGATTATACACTATTAATAAAACTGCTGTCCTATTATAAATCACAAATATCCTTAATTTATATAATTATATAGTTTAAATAGCTATATTCTCTGAAATCCTTCTTAAGAAATGATTAATTCTGACAATTAATTTGAAGGAAGTCAAAAGAATTCGATTGACTGACTTGGACGAGATATTTCCCATTACATCTTAATTTATCCAACCATTCATAAAGTCTGTCATTGTTGATGAAGTTATCCAATGCAACGATAAAAGCCTCGGAAAGTCTATTAAAGGCATTTGGTTCCGTGTTAATGCATGCTTCATTAACTTAATCAGCGGCGCGGCTCAGCTGATTGCAACCGAAGAATCCAAATCAATAGACAGGAAATGTTTCGATTACGATTAACCAAAGATATCTGAAATCGATTCGAAACTTGTATTAACTAGTTTTCCTCTTTTTTTCTCATATTGTGTCTGTCATATAAGGGACACTATCTGATCATACAAAAAAAAATCGAATATATTTTCTTTTCATTATATAAATCCTTTATTCCGGGGTGGTAATATTGCTTTTTATGTTTTATATATGAAATTAAAAAAATAATTTTATTATGATTTATACAAATATTCCAATTTCATCCTACTTTACTTTACATTCATTTTCAATTCGTTATAAGATATTTTCTTCAGTTTTGTTTCACTTTTTTTTTTGGTAAAATCAAATAAAATAGTCTTAGTTAAAGAATTGTGCTTTATCTTGTAACAAAGTTTAGAATATCAATTTCTAATATATATATCTAATTGCTTTTTAATTTATTTTTCTATATCTATAAACTTTAAATGAATTTTTGATAGATGACATACATAGATGACAACAGAGAAATACACTTTTGCCTTTATTTAGCAGAGTGTAGATTTACTGGATGTAAGAGCACGTTTCAATATCAGAGGAATCCAATGGGAACTGCAATTTCCCCATAGCTTATAACTTATTAGTTCCGGTAATTCCTACATTTATTCTTTCACAAATTCATACTGTTGCTATCTGATCAGTAACTCTTACAAGAACATTTCTTTACATATTTTCAAAGAATTCATACTTATCTTCTTATTTCGACATTGAAACCTTGCTCTATAATCTCTACTTTTAGTCAATCAGTGGTATCAAATTTTTTTGAAACTGGTTCTTATGTATACCAACATAGAGTCACACAGCATTCATATTGGGTACAGTCATTCATATGCTAGAGAGTCGAAGGAATTAAAACTGTATGCACCTGTAGAAGTCAAGTTTGTGGCTTTTCACTTTTGTGATCTTAACATAAATAAAGGATTAAATCGAGATTTTTGTTTTTTTTTTGTGGAAAAGCAAAACTGGCACTCAGACATTGTAAATGCTGCTGAAATTTTACGAAGATACTGTTATTAGTCGTATATAATTTTCTTGATCTTCACGAGGTATTCAAAAGAGGAAATGCCTTAATAGAAGAGGGAAAGAGATTGATCATGAAGATCCAATGTGAATGATAGAACGTATTTCACACGCTTCCACAGAATATATAAAAAAATGGTAAGAACTGTGAGAAAGCTGTATTGTCGTGCAAAAAAACTTCTTTGAAAGAGATAGGGTATTCCGAAGAGAAAAAAAGTAGTTTCTTGGTAGTCTAATAACATTTTAACACCAGGGATTATATAGTATAATCATGAAATGTTGTTGTAAGCATTTATCGACTTAAAATAAGAGAATTTATATTATTTTTATTAATTTTTATTACACTCAAGTTTTTGAAATTACATGAGACCAGCGCAATGGCATGAAATCATATCTGAGATCAGCATAAATCTGAATGACACTACAGTTTTTAAAACTCCCGAAACTTCCAGAAATGCAAGAGAAATGTTTGATCTTCGGAGATCTTTACGCGAACTTCACTATTAGACACAATGAATCTTCATTTAATCAGGTTTGGAGGCGAGGCCTCTCAGTTGTGAAGCCGAATTTTTGCAATGGGATCTCCACAATTGCTGAAACAAAACATTTTTTTAAAATTTCATTGATCAAGACATATTACTGTGTAATACTTTATATATTATCATCAATATAAAGTATGTTATAGTAATATTTAAATATTAATATTTAAATATTACTATATCATACTATATATACAGGGTGTTCATTAATTATTGTCGGGGTCTCCGTACCTCATAACTTTTGAATAAAAAATATTACGCAAAAACCGATTACGTATTCGTAAATTACAACTCAAAGAATTTCATTAATGATATTAAAGTGCAAAGCTTGCACAATTTGCATTTTGTAGGCATTCAGCTGAAGGCGATTATGTATTTGTAAATTACAACTCAAAGAATTTTACGTGTCAACAATGCGAAGAGGTGGACCAATCCCAGGGCCTCCGAGATCACCAGGTATAACACCTCTGGACTTCTTTCTATGGGGATTTGTCAAGAACATTGTGCACAAGACTCCTGTGCCCTCCCTTGATGAACTGAAGCGCAGAATTGTTACTGCGATCCAAAATGTTACCCCACAAATGCTGGAGAACACTTGGAGGGAAATCGAATTTCGTTTCGATGTGTTACGAGTCACGAAGAGCAGCCATGTGCAAATTCATTAATCTTTTTAATATCATTAATAAAATTCTTTGAGTTGTAATTTATGAATACATAATCGTCTTCAGCTGAATGCCTACAAAGTGCAAATTGTGCAAGCTTTACACTTTAATATCATTAATGAAATTCTTTGAGTTGTAATTTACGAATACGTAATCGGTTTTTGGGTAATATTTTTTATTCGAAAGTTATGAGGTACGAAAACCCCGACAATAATTAATGAACACCCTATATTACTATATCATACTTTATGTACCTAATTAAAAATAAACAATATATTAATTGAATAATTTAAATAGCTGAAAATTATACAATAGTAGTTAAATATTAATGCCAGTTTTAATCGTTATTAAATATCTATGTTTCATATAGAATATCAAACGCTTCACCTCATAATCCTTTAGTGTTTTCCTGAAATTAAGAAAAATGACTTTAATAATACAGAAACATATCTCATTTGTATATTGAAGAATAAGCTGTATTTTCAGAACACTCCATTAGCAGTTAAAGATTCCCTTTGGCCTTTTCATAATATATCTTAATGGCCTCTTCATTTTCCAATACAGAACTTGTAAAATAAACAAGAAGGAAAATTAGAAGTGGATTTGCTAAACTCAAAGAAGCATAAAATAAAGTTTCATCGGAGAAAATTCTTCGTGGAATAATAATGACTCTGATGTAACTCAAGGGAAAACTCGAGCGAGTTTAACTGCAAAGTTGCTTATCTTGCCCTCTTCGACCGATCATAAAAGGTTTCTTAATTTCTTTAAACTTATTTCAGAGGCTGCGAAAATAAAACCAGACCGTGACATGACTCCTTAAAATTAATATTTCTGCTTCTGCGAGTCTCCTTTCAATGTTTGGGGTTAACAAGTTGAAGCCTGCGATACACAGACTGTTCAATGGATTTAAATAAATTATTCAGGTAAATTTATTCAGGTATAAAGGAAGGGTCAAATGCAGCTGATTTTTTTCTTTTCTGAATATTCTTTTTAGTAGTTACCGAATTCACCTACTCTATGTTAAATATATTTTTTCTTGTACGAGAAAAAAAAGAGAATAAAAATATTTTAAATTATGAAGTGGAATGAAGAAGAAAAATGCGTTGATTTCATTTTCTGATGAAGGTTCAGTTATTTAAGCTTTAAATGTGAGGTTTGTCTTCAAGCAACATGATTAATATTTTTTTAAATATTCTGAAGATAAAACAGAAGTTGCAAAGAGTGCTATTATTCAAAACATAGTTTGTAAATGCTGCTAAATCAATTTACAGCAGTTAAGTAGCATAAAACAGCACTCTGAGCATCGATAAAAATTATAACAAAATCGATATTTTTCACTTGTATCTGCATGACCTTTTCTATTTGAAACCTTTGAAAGCCATATTTTGTTTTGAAATGCTGAATTAAAAAAAAATTCTACATGAAAAATAATGCATTTAAAATTTTATTTTTTACTACATTTGGCCTTTGACAGAAAATATTTGCTGTAGGTAGATTAAGTTCTACTAATTGTTCTTATTAAGAATAAATTTCACTTAGGACAAACAATTATAAGTAGTTTTGTATTTATATAATAAGAAATGTTCAGGATGTATTAAATCTATTTTACATAAATTAAAATTAAATTAATTACCCTTTATATCTAATTCTCAAGTTTAATTTTTAAAGATATGCGCGTAAAATCAGTCTTCAGTATGTATGAGTTTCAAATTTATGTGCCTCTGCTTTATCCCCTCTTCCATAAAATATTATTTTCTATTTTCTAAAATTCCTAGAAAAAAGCCCTTGGCTGTAAATAATTAGGGGAATTAAATAATAATTGGTAAAATGGAGAAAAAAAATAAATCCATATGTTTTTATATATTATGTAAAAAAAATTACTTTTCCTGATTTTAATGGATTTATTGTAATAAAATGAGAAAAATGTGGTATCGACTGTGCTTTATAAAAATAATAACTTTTTTTAAAAACTACACATGGATTCTTAAAAATATAATTTATTATTATCAAACAAGTAATTTTCGGGGTTTTTTTTTTTTTTTTTTTTGTATTTCAAATATTTTTTTTTCAGTATTCTGCAAGAAACTGTATTTTATTGCAAAATAAATATTTTAAAATTGAATTTGAGAAAATCTCTTATAATTATTTTGATTCAATTGTGCATAATGTTAATTGATTTTAACAACGATTTTTTTTTTCACTTAACGCCAGCTATCATCAATGTAATAAAATCGGAAACGAAAAGTGTTTTAGCTGCCAACGATATTTCAAATAAAAGAAATGAATGATAAGAAAATATGATAACAAATGATAGCTATTTTTTTAGTATTATTTTTAAGTTTTTTTAAAAGAATTTCTAAATAATCAGACAACTGGGAGTAAAATTTTCTCTAATCCTTTAATGTGAAAATGATACACCCATTCATTCTAGCTTCAGTTACCACATTTGTCATTTCCTCTAATCTAAAAGAAAAAGAAACCCCATATACATACGCTTTTAAAGTATATCATAAGAAAGGAAAACTATTTCATTAACAATACATATGTTTGAGTTAGTTAAAATATTTGTTATTTACATTCCTCTTCCTCTCGTATATATTTCTTCAAAACAAAAATACAACAGAACCAAGCACTCTCCGCTAAACTTGCTTCATTATATAAGAATTTATTGGCCCAATTGAACATTTAAATGATCTCACTTCAGAATATATTGATGGCCAGTTATCAACTTAACAGCTTTCTATGTTGTAATAGGTTTTCACTTCACGATTTATCAAGCGTTTTATCTTATTGACCCTATAAAGGAAACTACTTGGTAACTACTTGGTAATCTCAAGAGGAATGTCATTAATGACTGAAAGTAGTTTTAAACAATTGAATGATTCGTGTTTCTATCCCCTGGTAATTAATTCAAACATTTTGAACCAAATTATGGGTATTCTTTTGTAATAATGAGAGCAATTTTATCAGTATTGTCTCGGAAATGTTTCTTCATATACAAAATTTTGAAGTATAATTTAATTTGCAACTTAGGTAAAATGTGCAATTCATATAAATAGAAAACAAAATAGTTCGTCAACTAAGATAACATAATACTTTGATTTAAAAAATGTTGACAGTTTTTGTTTTATATATTTTAATATAAACCAAGTATAAATAATTCACTAATAAATACTTTATTAAACTATTTGGTTTCAGTTTGATAAATGATTCACCTTTTAAATGTTTGAACAAATTAAAATTGAAACAAATAGAAATAAAATAATGCATCAGATTATTGTGTATTATTTTAAATTAATATTTTTATTTAATTTTCTTGGAAGAAATCTTGTTTAGGTATGTTTTTTTCTTCGTGTTCATGATATATCGACAGAATACTTGCTTCTTTCATTTCTAGGTTACGCATTGAAATTGTCATAAATACCACCTTAGAGATATGAAAAATTCTGAGATAACACTGAATAACATGAACAGAGAGCATGAATAATCTGAAAGTATTTGTGACAACATTGGATTTTTATTCCTCTGATTGACTACAGCAGAGAAAGTCATTTACTGAAGTTTTCATAGTTCCAGGACACAAATCATTAAAAAAGAGATCACAAGAATTGAAATAACTGCAAGAATCAATAATGAGAATCACTTAGAGCAATGAAACTTTTAAAGAATTTTTTTCTAACTTAAATTTATAGAGAAATCGTGCGAGTTTCATTTAAACGTGATTTAGGAAATAATTTAAATAAGCGAATTTTTGCGGAACTTTCCGCAAAAGTTTTGCTGAAAGAATTTTGCTTGAAAAGTTTGGCTGAAATATGCTGAACCTCAAGTTGGGTATAATTGCTTGAAAATAGAAATGCTGAATTGTGATGTAAAAACTGGTATGAAAAAACCAATAAGAAATTTCCAAGATCGTGATATGATAAATTTGAAAAGTTGAGAGAGGGAGAAAAAAAAGATAAAGGAGAAAAGAGTAGAGTGAATGGCTGATCATTCTGCTTTTAATAATTTTCTTATAGATTATATTCCAATAGAGAAAAGGACGTTTAATATTATCAAGAATATGTATGCCATCAATAAGAAAATTTGGAAAAATGTAATCAATAATTCTCAAAACCGGGCTTTTCTGCATATTAAATCTGAACAAAAAAAATATCTGCAAAGTCATTGTAAGTAATAATGCTACTGATCATGCAGCTGGTAAAACGTTTAAAGCATTATGAATGTCACCAGAAACGCACTTTTTGATTTCATCCCACAATTTTATCAACCTCAAAACCAAATTTAAAGCATGCAACATTTGGAGTACATTCACACACACAAAAAAGCATTATTATGAGAATACAAAATGCCTTAGAAGCAAAGATGCGCTGAAGGTAATTGAAAGTTTTTTCTTAGTTGATATACTTCAATTCATAGCTAACAGGAAAATGCATTAATTGTTAATAACTTGTTCCCTATTTATTAAGTAAACATGGGAATATATTTGCGTCACATCAGATTAATCCACTAAGGACAAATCAGAACTTTGTAAAGAAATGTAAAATTTATACCACTTGTAGCAAATGAGATGAAACCTTGTAGAAGTAACAAATTAGTCAAATGACTTGCCAATACAATGAATTTCATTTACAATAAAGTTTAAGAAAATAATACCCGAGTAATTGGCGGCAATTAAATGATTGAAAATTTGAATGAATAGTTACAATTGAAGGTGCTGTAAAAATATAGAATAATTTGGCTATTATATATATTTTACCCCAAAAATGAAATATATTTATATATACTAACTATGTAATGAAATATGCTGGAATTAAAGGCGAGATATAAAAGCTACTTTATTGTATATGAAACTTACAAAAGTAAAATAAGAATAAATTTTCCTGGTTTAATTCCTAATGCATGAAACTAACACCATCATTTTTCTATAGCACGATTTTTTTTTTTACAATATGTGTTTATTAAACAGAAAATTGAACTGGATGAAAAAAAAAAGAAACTTAAAATTTGACTTCCTTTTATTAAAATTGAAAATTAATTTAACATTTAATTCTTATTTTTGTTGTGTTTTTTAAAAATTTTCAAATCAAATTTTTTGACTTAATTCAGTTTTTTTCAATATATCCCAGAAAAAAGTTATTAATAGATATTTTATTCATCAGCCCCAGTAAGCCAAACAAAATGAAAAAAAAACAATTCTGGCCCTTGCTAACGGTTTTTTTTATATTTTATTCTTAACCAGCTTAATCCACTTTAATTGCCTTTCAATCCGCCTTTATAGAAAAGAGTTTGCAATGAATATTGATTGTTACCTTTCTCTCCATCAAAAGAATAAAAAAAAGAAAAGCAAAGATCATTGTATCAAAATATGTTGCCATCCGACTTTTAAAAAAAATGCTATCTAAGTAACAATAACAAGGTTGTTGTTTAATGCCTGTTTATCTTATCCATTAAGCTCTTTTGAGATTTAAATAAGGATTCATGGTTGCAAATTTCAATTAGTGAGATGTTTATAAGACCTTTTTTTAAAAGATTAAAATGGTTTTATTTTAGCCTCTTTCCCTTTTTTAAATGTTATTACCTATTTTATAAGTGTTCAAACTTGAATTTAAAAAAAAAATGACGCAAATATTTTTTTAATAGAATATGTGTTTTCAGAGATTTGATTTGAATCACGAAATGTTATTGTTTTTAAGGCAATAAAGGGAAACTTAATTCACATTTAAATTTTTATAAAATTTCAAAAAGATTTATAATTTTATAATACTACTTAGCTCAAAATGATTTATAACTTTATAATACTATTTAGCTAAAAAAGATTTATAACTTTATAATACTACTTAGTTCAAAAAGATTTATAGCATATTGTATATTTCAATAGTTTCAAAATACCCGTAAAATATATAAGCATATTTTTATAACGTAATAATAGCACAGAGTGGAAAATAATATAAATACATTTATAACTTCAACATTTTATCTGCGTGAGTCAATATAAATTATTTAGAATTTAATTTAATTCCTTCTGGCAATTTACAGAAAAAAAATGGAATAATTGTTGTAAATATAATTGAATAATCACCAGAGGTAGACAAACTAAGAAGAAAAAGGAAAACAACTACTAGCAGCAGAGAGGCAACAGAAAACACTTATTTTATCGTGTTTCACACATTTTCTACTTCATCTACTTTAACCAGCCACGATGACACTCTGCATGAAGCAGATGATGCCTAGAACCAAAGCACTTACCATACCGAGAGGAATCTGTTGAATTTCACGTCTCTAGTAGGCTCACCACAGTTATTTCCTCTTTTCTTTTTAGTTTGTCTAACGCTGGTGATTTTCGCGCTACAGGCTACAAGCGCCATTCCACTGCTATTCATTGTTTTTTTTTCCTGTGGAGAACACATTCAAATAAAAAATTGGTTTTATCATTCGGAAATTTTGAAATTTTGCCACTTTAACTGTAATTTTTTAACAGTAATTAATTTTTGATCTCATACCTCAAAATACCTTGAACGAAAATTTTATTCTGTCCTTGTGAATGATATAATCGTTACACTCTCATTTGTCCCTATACATTTTTATAATAAGTTGATATATATATATATATATATATATTGAAAAAAGCATTCTAATCATAAGCAAAATGAAAATCAGTATACATGTATAGAAAACATATCAGAATACATGTATAACAAAACCAGATATAATCAACATAAACATTGTTGCAAAGCAAAAAAAAATCTTGAATAGCAGGACAAAATAATACCGAAAGTAGACCTGAGTGCAAGTGAAATTGGAAATTATTATGCTTTATTACACTGTTCTTCTTTTTTCTTCAATATTCGTTGCTGTTTTAAATGACAAATATTCATATAAAATTTCTAGAGTATTTTTCAGACTCCAGGATAAAGATAATATCCGGAACACCAAGTTTCGCTCGTTAGGTATTTTTTTTTTTTTTAGAGAAAACATTTATATATGAATCACTTACTGATTACATATGAATATTTTTCGATCTTACCTACATATGAACTGGTCCTTTAAATAAAAAAAATCATAAATGCACTTACTTTAAAACAATCTGCTATATTACAATATCCACTTTACAGTTTATATATCATTACTTTACTTTTTTGAACTTACACTCAGGTTTAGCATCGTGAAATGAGGTTCGAGATGGCACTGTATGACATTGTCAGCATGTGGGCAGATAGGAAAAAGCTCTAATGGTTAGTTATTTTTTTTTAATATTCAAGCACATTTTGTCAGGAAAGAAACCTGTGTAAATAAATTTAAAAAGTAAAAATATCAAATATAAATGCGTAAGTAAAGAAATGAATAAAAAGACGAGACTCTAAACGAGCACCTGCAACACACGCGTCATTCATTTTTTTTCTGTAATTGTTCTTCTCTGTAATAACTCTTCTATACTGCCCACGCTTCGAAGCGGAAATTAAATTTACTTATTCTAATAGTTAGTTATAAAGACTTTTTTCTATGTAAAATCTTATTTTTCTAGGTACTTTTATAGATAAAAGGAAAAACCTTATCTAAATTTAAAATTTGTACATATATATATATATATATATATATATATATATATATATATATATATATATATATATATATATATATGTATATATATATATATATATATATATATATATATATATATATATATATATATATATATATATATATATATATATATATAATCTTACGTTTATTTTTTAGTCGTCCTTTTGTAAATTTGCAAATTGGTCAATTTATTGTGTCCTCCCTTAAAAACACTTGTTTTTTGTTTACGAATATATCTTTGATAGACAATTGAAAGTATGTAGTAATTGCTTTTTAAGAGACACATTGCATTAGTGTATTGTTTTCAGTTGCAATCATTAATTTTGTCCCTATTACTTTAATCTTCATTTCCCTTCAGAATGTTTCCATAAATAGTTTCATAAAATTGCTTCATAATTAAGCTTATTTCCTTTCAAATTGCTTTTATTTAAATAATTATGCATTTAAAATATTTCAATGAAATTTTGCCAAAGGTAATTTTTTGTTCCGGATTTCATAATTACCTCACAATATTTAAGCTTATTGAACTTATAAAATAGCAAAGCATGGATTGAAAATAGTAAAATGCAAACTGCAAGCAATACAGCATTAACCTACTGATTTAAAATTTATTGATTTGTTGTGATGAAATTTTTTTATGAGATAATTTTATCCAATTCAGTTTTCTTTTCCGATTATAGTTTAAACATAAAAAAAAATATCTTTTCCGATTCATCTAGAGAAATAGAGAATGAAACATGTATTCAACAAAGGAAAAGCAATAAAATTAGATTGGGTGCTGATCCGTTTCTTTCTGTTATTTCGAAGCGAAATGCATTAAATATATTGTTTCGAACAGAATTTTATTATATTCTTGAGGTAAATCCGTGAAACCTCTCGCTGAAACTGAATTTTCGGATTACTTTGAAACACGAATTGTTCGTATGTAATACTTCATTTATTTTTATTTTTATGAAAGCAAAATATTAAAGAACTTTTCGATATTATCGAAATTGATTTCATTTCATATAATAAAAAATTAATTAGATAATAAAATGCAGAAACTTATCATGCACGTATTTGTGTTATTTTTGTTTTATCAAAATTCTCAAAATATATTTTTTCTACAATTTAACTATTTAATTAGCGTAAATGAATCTAAATTAAAATTAGCCAGTTTCGGATTCTTTATTTAACTTATATAAAAATTCGATACATCATAGAAAATAGTGATTTTTTTTTCAATTCATTCATGGATATTCGATTGTTACAGACGAAATTATTTAGAAACTAATTAAAAATATTTTTCACTATTTAAGGAATTAAAATATAACTGCAGGTTTATTGTGATGATATTATCATGTTATGATGTGTTATATTTATTAAGCTGATAATATCATTAAAGAATATACAAAATAAAATTTAATTAAAGTCATTAAAATTAAGAAATTCATTATCACTTGTTCTAGAATATACATGAATAAAGCATGACTTATAGCGACCATAAGGAAAAAATAATTAACGAATACTAAGGAAATTTTTTATGTCTATCTAGGTGACAGAAAATGAAAGAGGGAATGGCAGATGAAATCTTCAAATACTTTGAGAAATTGTTTTTGAGAGATATTATGCTGATGTTACAAAACAAGCAAAGACATTAGAATTCATCTAAAAGTGTAATTTCTCCTCTTAAATAAAAGACAAAAAAATTACTATTTAAGGAACAAATCAGCAATATTCGGATCATCAATAGTACCACGGTTCTTAAAATAGATAACAATATAATAATTTTGATGCACTAAATAAAAAATATTTTCCATCGAACACCCTTACGATTCTTGCTTAAAGCTTCAATTTTGCATAGATCCAATTTTGCTTTTCATAACATCCTTAGAATAAAGTCAAAGTTCAGCATTTCTGCCTCACAACTCCTTTTCTCCATAAGCATATTCAAAACTACCATGAAAATTTCCGTGGCAGTTACATCTACGTGACTGTTATGTCTGAAAACAAAATGATAAAAATAAGTTATTGGCTTCTATATTTTATATTTCTAGACTAGTTTATTTATTGGCAAACACAAGCATGCACATACATTATATATCAAATTATTTATATTCTTTAAAAAATATAGAATAAAAAGCATCTCATGAAATGAATTACTAAAAGTTATGTAACTTGAACTTAAAAAACTCAAATTATTAAAATTTAGGAAGACAGTTTAGAAGTTTAAGAAAGCGCTTATGTTGGTATTAATTAATAAACTTATTTCAAATTTTAAAATAAAATTTAAATCCTTGTTTATAATAATGTTCTCAGAAGTTTTCCCATAAAAAATTCAAAATCTCGCTTGATTTTTATTTGATTAAAATTCCATTTTAATTTTTAAAATTACCGCTCTAAGATATGCACATATGTTTTTAAAACTATATTTGAATCACATTTTGTTCCATCCTATATATCCACTTGTCGGATCTTAAAAGATATAATCGCTAACTAATCGGTATTTAAAATTTACAGAACTAAAAATTTGAAGAATCCGAAGCAGTCAAAATTAATAAATTTAGGAAATTAATTAAATTTTAGAATTTGAACATTTTTGAAAAATCTGTTTTTTTCCTTTTATAAGTTTATTTGATTGAATCATAAAGTACTATAGAACGTTTTAGAGCGTTCGGAATCTCAAAAATGAGACTTCGAATAAAAACGTATGCTCACATAACACAATTTATTAATTTATCTTTACCTTCATTGTAAGCAGAAACTTCAGATATATAAATTAGAAAAAATAAATAATTTTATTTTTGATATTATTTCTATTTAGATGAAATTACACTAAAAACTAGAGCAAGCGAATATTAATTAGTAAATTTTTGTTCTTATACAATACTATGTTAGTTAGTCACGGGTTCATACTAATCATTCGAATTAGATATCGCCTGATTATTTAAACTGCTATGGAAGAAAGTGTATCTTCATTTAGCATCAATAAATTATTCAGTGATTATTAATTATTTGAGATTATCTAACACTTGTATTTTAGAGATGCCAAAATAGAGAATCGTGATGAGACGAATACAAACCCTTTCCTTTATAGAGCTGCACTATGAATAATATCTAATAAAGAATAAAATATAAAAAAAAACCCATCAATTTAAATATGAAAAAATAAGTAAGAGATTGAAGCAAAAAAGTAAACTAATTGAGAAGGAAAACATTCACGAAAAATATAAAATAGTAATACAATATAATTTAATAAAATTAGTAATAATACACAATCGAAAAAATTAATCTCTACTAATAATAAAAATGAATGTATGTGGGATAGGATTTAAATGCAACACGAGATGCAAGACAAAAGTAATACATGTCTCGTAGCTGATAGCTGGCTTATAAGCTTCACTACAAGACTTTTAGGCGAAGAGTAACTGGCAAGTAAAGAGCAATTTTTTCCTCTTGATGGTTTTTCAGAATTCACCCTCAAGTGGGTTGCCGTCAATTTATGTGTCTCATTGATATTCTTCATTTTTCATAAAGTACACAAGCTCTAATATATATTAAAAATTTTAATGAATAAAAAGATAATATAGCCAGCACCTAGATATGTCCTTAAATAATTTTAAATTTTTGTATTAAAGAAACTTATTTAAAGAAGGGCAAAATCGTATCACTAATTGCGCCAAACACATTATAATCATTAACTATAGGGAGAAGTCTCAGAAATTTTGCCATACTCTAAAATAAAAGTATTATACCCCTCTACTAAATATAGAAATGTTGACATCCGGCAAGACAGAGAACGCCATTAGGCTCAAACTTTTATTTTCCGTGTGCTTTCAAACATTTGTGCATCGTAGTTTAGAAAAAAAATGAGTATGCGTTTTTGGTGCCTTTTTTTAGTGATTGAAGCAAATATTTGCCAAACTTCAATTTTAATAAAACGATTAGAACATGCATGAACATTTATTTACTTTAAGCAATGCATTTTGAACTTATCGCGTTTACAATCATGCGAAAGTAGATACCAAAATACTGTCAAACCTTTGATGGATTTGATTTAAAATGTAATAGAGATTTGTACTTTAAATGTTGAAAGTGTATGCTAAATTTCAATAATATCTGTCTTTGCATTTTCTAATCATTATGCTACAGGCATGCGCATGTATAGGCCTTTAAACCATTATTGTCTTAACGTATTATCATGTTGATTTTTATATGGAATTGCAATTTTGAAGTCAAAACTGTAAAGCTTGTTTTATTGATCTGATTATTACCTCATTCACTTTTATATGGACGCCCAGATAGGCAGATATTTTCAGAATGGACTTCATTCAAAATTTCATTGAAATTTACATATATGTTCTAAAGACTCCATAATAAAATTTAGTTCGTCTATTTTAAATTATTATTATTACCATGGTAACAGATAGATAAAACAGAGCAAGGGCATTTCAGATTCAGTTATATCTTCGAAGTGCTAATTCGTAAATATCTCGAATTTGAAGTTTTTGCCGATTACAATGTTTTTTCTTTACATACGAAAAAGTAAGTGTGTAAATGGCGTGATAAATAACCATTGAAACTGGCCAAAGAAATCTTCATGAAACTATCATCAACAGATATCCTTCAATGCAAACATAAGTTCGGTGAATTTTAAATGTATTCCCATTCGTACTTAGATTTATTGGAAATGAATAAAAACAGAACATATATTTATCAGTGCAAGATGATGTTTTGGAAAATCGATCAATATTTGCTTGACCAAATTGCTAAACACAATTTCAGGCAATATTTTTCCACCATTGTTTGTCGATTAAACATTTTAGAAGAGTACAAACAAAAAGCTTTATTAGTCATTTTTGTAAAGAAATACAAAAACTTTTAGCCGCGCTTTATATCACAAGCAAACATAATCTTTGAGCAATCCGTGACAAAGCTCTAATCACCCTTTTAATTTGATTTCGCAGGTCTTTGTTTCTTTCCCTATGTCCAGTCTCTGTTTGTTTACAATGATATATGAGGGCAAAACTGTGTATGGTTTTCTTAAAAAAAAAAAAAAAAACTTGTTTTTTATTATTTTGTATTTTCAAATTTTAATATCGATGAGTTTCAAATATCAGTAAGTTGCACTGTTAAATAATGTTTTTTTTCAAAGATTTTATGCATTTTCTTTAGGAATTAAGTTGATTCATTCGGATATATATGTTATCACATTGGTAACAAATTATTTTCCATTTTCTTAAACCTAACGATAATAGTTTACACAAATCTTCTTTATATAGTTTTGCAAGATTGATTTGTTTTATATAAATAGCAACAATTAATAACAGAATTATAAAATTGTGGACAGAAACGCAATTATTTTACATAAATAAAAACACTTAACTAATAACGAATTAAAAACTAGTATAAACAATATTTACATAATTTTATTTTCCTTGATTTAATTTCAATAAGTTTTTCGATTTTCCCAATAAAAATTAGAAAGTTTTTCTCTAATGCTTCATTGGATATTTTTTCATGCAGCTTTTTGGATTCTAAATAAGGTAATTTTAGTACTTTCATGGAAAACTACAGACTAAACTTCGAAATCTCATATATGAATTAGAAGTTGTGTTTTAATCTCAATGAATTTTTTTCAGAGCATTCTAATGAAGAACAATCACATATGAAATAACTGTTTTTCTTTAACTATTCATATTTAAATAATACAGTGATGTGAAAATCACAATTTTTATAGAAATACAACTACGTATTAGCATATGCTTATGATTTTTTTCTATATACGTGGAAATATAGAAATTAATTTCATTTCATATTTTTATAGCAGTTTCTTAGGAGAGAATGTAATATCAATTTTGATCAATTATTGGCTTCATATGTTAGCTCACAATTTTGTTGTGAGTGCTGATATTAACTCTGTTTAATTTAGCATTTATTATATATTTAAAAAAATCTAACTTTCAATTTTAACATTTTTATTTATACTTTTAGAAAGCCTTACTCGTTGGTTAAAGGTAAAAGTGTTGTACCATTTACGGTTAGGGAGGGGAGTGATATACTTTTGACCTGTATTTATTAAAACAAACATTGGTGTGAAAATGAATTTCGTTTACATAAAAAGATAAGATAAATATTTTTAATTCAATCCCAAATTTTTATATATAAAAAAAAGTTATGTACTAGGGTTAACAGTTTTTATTACATTTGTCTTTTAAAAATATCTTCATTATGTTACTATTTAATCAAGGAGAACTTTTTTATTGATCATTACAATTTGAAAAAAAAATATTTTGACTTTCAGAATTGCTAAAACCTCATAGTGGCTTTTGAGTCTCTCTCTCTCTCTTTTAGTTTGAAGGTCAGCATTTGATTTCAATGTCTTTAAGCATAATATTTTAAGATAATCTGTAATAATGTTTGATTTAATTTTTGATTTATTCTTACTGGTTCCTAATCATCACTGACTCTCAGTAAAGGTCTCACATTTTTAGGCGGTCAGTGATATACATTTGGCTTTACCAAAGTTTGTGACAGAATGTAGGATGGCAAATCTTAATTCACTGAATCATGCATGATATATGATTAAATTATCAACCTGTCAGCAATAAGAGAAGGCAAAAACTAGTCATTAGCAAAAGTAATCGTTTTAAAGAACTATAACGTATAGCATTTAACCTTTACACGAGATTATTTGGATTCTGATTTAATAAATTAATTTAGCCGCATCATATATAAAAGCAAGCTTAAATCCATTATTTGTATTTTTCATTGCTTGATTGTAATAAATTTCGAATATGTCAAATAAATCTCTAACTAAAGGGTGTATTCCCTGGCTGGTGTGTTTATAAAATATCATGATGACCGCACAGATTTTGTCAACAACAATAAGTAACAAAAATAATTATGTAAGTTTCGCAGATATCAAGAAGTAGCTGAGTAAATTTTCAGAGTTGGTCGAATATGATCTGAAAAATTCTTAAATAACTGATGAAAATCAGTCGTGTATAATTAATTAAAGATCAAAAAGTAGTCCAAAAGTAGAAAAGTAATAACATAAGAAATGAATCGTTGGTAAAAAAATAAAGTAATGTTTGAACCACTTACAAATAAGATATTTTATTTCACCCTTAACTGGGGGGGGGGGAGAATTTAGGACTTAATTGAAGAGATGCGGTCTACGAGACCGCATTTTCTTTACGCTGAAATTAAATCTTCTAATGAACGTATTAGTATAAAAATCAGCCAATATATTCTGCAGATATGTTTCCTGATATATAAATATTTTTAGAAATTTTTCAAAACATATTATCATTAAAAATAATAATTGTGTTTGATCATACATTTTCTTCTCTAATTGCATTTTACAGCAAATAATATTCTTGAAAAAAAATATTGATTTTTACTTTTTAAATTATATTTATTCTTTCAGTGTACAAAGATAAATAGAAAACAATATAATGGGAAATTCAACAATTACATGAAAAATAAAAATAAAATGACAATGGCTGAAATTGAACTTTTTTTTAACCCGCATCATCTGTTTTTGAGGGCATTTTAAACATACAGGTTAAGAATTAATACAGAAATCAGCCTTTAAATGCTGTAAATATTTTTTTTGGTATATTAATATGTTTTAGAAATTACATTATCACTAAAAAAATGAATTATGTTTGAACATCACTTCCTTCTTTTTTTAAAAGTATCTGGTGCTCTGCTTCATACCGAGGATCAGTAAGTTTGAATGATATTTCGAGGACTAAGTTTTAGAGTCATCTGCTAAGCCTTGTATAATACTGCAACACTAAAAAGGGAGGTGCAGTTTCACAGACGTCTCGCAAAGTAATAGCAGAAATATTTAAAAGTGCATCTGCTGAAACCGGTAGAAAAAGGGCACACGTAGTGAAGGTAACAAAACAAGACTTTACATGACCCATCCATTCAATTGAACTAAAAAAAGAATAGGGATCCATTCAATTGAACTAAAAGAAGAATTTTTCTGATTGGAATGAAAATAGATCATATACCAATACAATAGAACATAGAACCATGGATCAAATATCATTGGCAAACACAAATTACCAACTTTCTCACAATTTGAATTATTCTAACATAAATTGAAACTTATGATTATGTAATAACGTGATAACAAATAGATAATACTTATGATTATGTATGAAAGTGATTTCTAGCTTCGTCTAAGTATGCAATATTGTACCTCTAACGTGTAAAAACAACACCACTTCATGGTGATCAAAGTTACAACTCTTTCACATTTAAACATTTATAAGTAAATTTTAGTTTGGACTAGAAAAATCAGAATTCGAACAAAATATGTCGGTACGTCGGTAGCATGCATACTCTAATATCATTTCTTGATTGCATCAAAAACTATAATGAGGCAAAATATCTTGTTTTTAATGTATACTTATTAGTAGTGAAATATGATAAATATTTTTATTCGTAAGAATATCCATTTCTTTAACGTATTTATAAATTCGATAAAGCAATTATTAGATAAAAATTATATCAATATATAATTTGCAATCCGTTGCTACCACAAACAGTAATGATTAAAGGTACACTTCCCTCTACTTAAGTTTAGAATTATGTATCCTCAGGTGTACGATCGGTTCATTGGCTTTAAAATCGAGTTCTACTTTTCCATTTCACAGCATTTACAACATAATATCATATACTGAGTTAGTTAATTAATTTTAAATCAAATTGTTTCTTTACCAATGCATACATAGAAGGTGAAACTATCCTGCAATGGGAGCATCTTAGCAAGATATACTTTTTCCTCTTTTCTTTGGATCTCTTTTTATGATAATTCTTTTCTTTTAATGCATTACAGCAGTAGTGATTATCATTAAAAGTAATAAAAATATCTGATAATAGCAGAGGTCAAAACTACTATAAAAGGCAATTGATACTACGAGAGATTCACCATTCAATTATGTAACATAAAAGACATGAATTCCGTAAGTTATCATCATACTTTTCCAATCAGAAATTTATGTCTAACAAGTTCAATTGGTCGGATATGATAACTACTTCTAGATGGGGAAATTAATGGGTACCATTAATTTAATGACTTCCGATTTTCTAGAAGGTTAATACATCCTCTTTTATATCTTTTGATCTCGCAATAAGTTCAGCACATTCTTTCACCTCTAGTAGAAGATATATTATCTGCTGACGATGCTTCTTTTTGTTTCATCAAATAATAACAGTTGTTTTAATTTTTCGTTTTTAAGCACACTGCATTATTATGCTTCTTAAAAGGATGTATTTTAAGTACAGAAACAATGTGTTTTTAAACGATAGAAATTGAGCTGAACAATAAATGGCAACGCACTTAGAGGCCATAAATGATGCTATTAGTTTAATGATAGATGGAAAGCAGTTAAAGAATAAGACTTGTAAGCTGATGCTTTGGATTTACAATAAGTAAACACGATGTCTAATATAGATAAAGGAAAAAGGGAACTTGTTAAGCTTTTAGATATCCTCTATTTTTAATGTTTGTAAGTTTACGTAAACTTATAAATAATATTAAATTGCTAATTGTATGTCAGGTCAATGATCCCGACTTTAGCTAATGTTTGTTCATTCAGCTACATAGGGATTGCAATACCGGTATACCGGGATACTGAATACCGGTATTTTGAGCCATTTGCACAATTTTGTAATACCGGTATTCACAAGTTTAAATACCGGTTTTTCGGTATTTATTATACATTTTTAAAATTGCCTCCACTATATGTTCAGGGATCGCAAACATAGCAATATAGTATACGTTTTTGTTTTTATGTCTCCCTAACGGGCGAAATTAATTAGCTAATTAATGGCTTAATTAATTGCTTAAATCTAAATTAGCGAAACATGAATTATCTCTGAAAGTAGAAATTATCTCTATAACGACTGATGGAGCAACAATTATGAAAAAAGTTGGAAAGTTGATTGGTGCAAATCAGCAGTTGTGCTATGAACATGGAATTCAATTAGGAGTAATAGATGTATTATACCAAAAATATAAAGAACAGAAGAATCCAAATGTTGTGGATATAGAAACTTCGGATTCCAACTATATTACATTAAAAAATCGCACAGAAGAAAGGCATACCGAAATAGAAAATGTCTTATGGTATTTACATAATTCTAATGATTTTAAAAACTAAAATGAAAAGAAGAAAAGAAAATAACCAATTCAAATCTGATTAAGTTAGAGTAAAGTTTCTTAATTTTTTTTTCCCACAAACCTATCCACATCCAGAATTCGGTTCAATTATCGAAGATTATGATGTCACTACTGTCGATAGTAAAAAAGAATTGTCTCTTAAACAAAAATTGGAATTAGCAATAAATAAAAAAAATTCAACGAACCAAAATACAATACAGAAATCAGCTGTATCCAAACCCATCCGACGAGAAATTGATTTATTTGAAGATGAGGGATTTAGAGGTAAATACTTGGAAAAAGTATATCGCGCATTGCTAACAGTACCACCAACTAGCGTAGATGCCGAAAGAGCGTTTTCGACAGCTGGTCACTTTTACACAAAATTACTTTTCAGGCTTAATGACAGTACAATGGATGCATTACGTTTTTTAAGATCACATTTCAAAAATTTGTAATAGTACCACAGACTGAATAGTGATATTTACACTTTTTTGTGATTTAAATAAATAAGATGTTTCTTTACTTTTTTGTGTTTATATACTGTTGTAATTTATAAGTTACAAATTATTATTTGTGATATTTACACTCTCTAACAAAACTGGCAAATAAAAAAAAAGAAACACCTATGTTTTCTTTCTTTTTCCAAAATTTCTAATACCGGTATTCAAAGCGGTATCCCGGTATTAAGATCTAAAAAATACCGAATACCGGTATTGAAATTTTGGTCCGGTATTGCAATCCCTACAGCTACAAATTTACTAATTTATGGAAAAAAATGAAATTTCCCTAAAATACAAAAATTGTAATGATAACTCTATTACGAACCAATTAACAGAAATTATTCTAAATACTATACAGTTCTTCTAAATACTATACAAAAACATGTATAAACACTTGAGGCCAAAGCGAATTTGTCAAGGTGATCTTTTGCACTAAAATTTCTCCATTTAGTGGTAAGTTCTCCGCTTTTGTTAGGAATTTTACTTATATAGGGTGTTCATTAAATATTGTCGGGGTTTCCGTACCTCATAACTTTTGAATAAAAAATATTACGCAAAAACCGATTACGTATTCGTAAATTACAACTCAAAGAATTTTATTAATGATATTAATAAAACACAATTTGCACTTTGTAGGCATTCAGCTGAAGGCGATTATGTATTCGAAAATTACAACTCAAAGAATTTTATTAATGATATTAAAAAGATTAAGGAATTTGTACATGGCTGCCCTTCGTGGCTCGTAACACATCGAGACGAAATTCGATTTCCCTCCAAGTGTTTTCTAGCATTTGTGGGGTAACATTTTTAATCAAAGTAGCAATTCTGCGTTTCAGTTCATCAAGGGAGGGCACAAGGGTCTTGTACACAATGTTCTTGACAAAGCCCCATAGAAAGAAGACCAGCGGTGTTATATCTGGTGATCTCGGAGGCCATGGAATTGGTCTCCCTCTTCCACACCATCTGTCGGGACAGTTCTCGTCTAAAAAGTCCCGTACAATCATGCCCTGATGTAGGGGTGCACCATTCTGTTGAAATATCACATCTGGCTGATGTTGCTGCATCTGAGGAACCGCATACATCTTCAGCATGTCAAGGCATATCACGGAGTTTATTGTTGTTTCAGCAAAGAAGAAAGGTCCAATAACTTCAGTATGTGATAAAGCTCACCAAACATTCACCTTTGCGCTATCTCTTTCCAGTTCTCGATAATCGTGCGGGTTCTCCGAACCCCATATTTTACAGTTATGTTTATTCACTTTTTCTGACACATGAAAAGTGGATTCGTCACTGAAGAACCATTTCCGAAGGTAATTTTCATCATTCTCAATTCGAGTCACAATTTGTTCAGCGAATTTACGAATACATAATCGCCTTCACCCGAATGCCTACAAAGTGCAATTTTATCATTTTTATACGACCAGACAGGAAGACAAAGTCCTTCCAAATAGATTTTGTTCGAAGTTTCATAGAAATCAATTCAATTAGTATACAGACCATATACAAAATATCAGCATTTCTTTTCAAATATCATGTTCAAAGGCAGATATGCAGACAGTCATAATACCAAGATTGCAGTATTCGTATTACAGAAAAATTTCGAGATTTTTTTTTTCTTTGATAATTACAATTTTCTCTTCCAATACGAAAAAGTAAAAACAGATAATACATTATTTTATTCTTAAAGACAATTATATTTATGCTTATGGAATATAGTATAAATATTCCACCCTACCACATTTTTAATAAAATCTATAAGAATAAAAAAAAGGGAGAAAAACGACATGAAATTTAATTAAAAAGTTATAGAACAAAAGAAGCTATTGCATACAAGATAAATATTTATGAAAGGCTAAAAAAAAGTTTAAAAAATAAAACTCCCACTGTTTTTGATTCAGTAAATATCTCTCAAAGAAGATATTGACTAAATCTTATTATCCACTATTATGCTGAAATATTTATTAAGTCTTGTTACATGAAAATCTTTATTTTTTGCATAGAAAATTTACAACAAAATGCGATTTTTTTTCAGAAAGAATATTTAAATAATTGTTAGTAGTAGGACTTTATGCTAAAAACTGCTAATAGCATTTTTCAACAAAATGTCTTTCCATTTTTTTCTTTCTTTTTGAAAGAAAAAGGATTTTAAATTACTTTCACGAAAAAGAGAAACAAAATGAAATAATTCGAAGTTGTTCATCTTTTTAATATGCATTAAACATAAGCATTTTATTTGCGAACAGCCAGGCGATTTACGATATTATATTACACTGCGTGATGAAATCTAGAAGATGAAATGCGCAATTAAGTTAATGCATTTACATTTTATCTTTTTGATTGTCGAGGAACATGAACATAATAACCGTTTGTTTTAGCAGGTGCTCATGAAAAAGTCTCAGAAATATATTGCAGATTTGAACTTTCAACACACATGAAGTGATTATGCTATTTTTTCAGTCTTGTTGTTTTCTTGATTCTAAACACTTTAAATTAACTGGCATTATAAACTTTTCAAGAGTAAATTCTTTATCCTTTATGGTGACTTCTTTTTCAAAATGAGCTTTTCTCAAGTGATACCATCAGCCATAAAGTACAAGTTAATGTACTTTTGGTAATGGAAATATAATTTTGTATAGAAGATATCATTTATTCAGCTTTTCTTCATCTTTTTGTTGTTGGGACTCATCTACTTTGTTTCTAATTTCTTTTTTTTTCTCATGTCCGTAGGCAATGCTTTTTGAAAGGCAATAGAGAGAAGTTATAAGTTTTTTAACGAATAATTAAACTATTACTATAATCTTTAGAAATTCAAATTTTGAATTTTTCATTCCTGCATATATCGATATGTATTGAAAAACCACGCCCCCCCTCACACACATTATTATTATTATTGAAGATATGTCATAATTTTGGTATCGTACTCAAATGCTTCATTTTTGTATGAAAAGCTTTTCTATAAAATAATAAAAAAATAAATGTTTTTAAATAATAATGGAACAGGTTATTGCTGGAAATATCATTGATTATTATAAATTTCTGAAGTTTACAGGGTTTAGTGTCATTTCTCCTTTCATTGGGGCATAGATTGTATGAATATATGTAATTACAAGCTACTATTTTACAATTATTCATAGAAGATTAATTGGACTATGTAACTATACAAGGCACGAATGTGATTTACCTTAGTAAAAGAATCCTTCGTAGATTAAGTACATTATCAAAGAATATTTCTTGTAATGATTATTTTAGAAACGTTTAACAACACTGGAAAGTATGTGAGTAACTGCAGCAGTTAAAAATTAATCAACAGAAAACTTTGTTATTACATTTCCTTTCATGATCTATCGATATTACTAGTAGTTTTAAAGCAAATATTTCTTAAATTTATTTTCGGCACTAAACCCAACATAATCATTTTTAAGTTTATAATCAATGTCTTTCAACGTTTGCAAAAATGTTATGCACGTATGAACATATTTCTGAACGCATTACCAGAAGTAGACTATAGTTATAAAACCCAAATCTTGTTTCATTTCATTGGGCATCACATATCATATATCTGTAGGTATAATAATTTTAGGTATGAAAATTTAGAGAGCGCAATAGGTATTATAAACTACATTGCAACAAATATTATGGATCAAAAATAAATTGTCTGCTTTAGTCAAAATACCACATTGTTTTTATTTTTGAAATAAAACTTCATATGAGCCGATATCTTTCATCATTTATTTCTGCATTATTTATGTTCTAAATATATAAACATTCAGGATTAATTCCTTCATTTCACTCTATCTGGTGACTTCATTGGTCAAGTTTTAAGATACAGACTCTAAGTTTAAAACTCGATTCTATTAAGGATATCTTATGCGTGCAGAATTTCACATTAAATATGAAGTCATGGGCCCAGAGTTTGTGCTGTCTTGAAGTTCGTCACTCTGCTTTCGTTCTTTTTATCTGAACATCGTTAAAATTTGCTAAATTCTTCTCATAATAACGTTATATCATTTAAAAATAAGAAGTTAATAAAAAAGAAACTAAACAAGCTTCATATTGTCTGAAATTGCCCTTTCTGTAACAATGTTTTAAATGTTCCAATGTTTGAAAAGAAACCTAATTCTGATTTTGTATTGATTTTAAGTAAAAAATTGTTAGATTCATTATTAGTCAATTAATAGATCATCTATTAGTTGCTATTATTAAAGAGTATATAGCTTCCAATCTGAAACTCTAGTTCTAAATGAGAATTTATACAATGGCACTTTGAAGAAATACAATTTTTCAATTAAATAGATATATATGAATTAAAATCTTTAACAAGTTTATGACTCTTGCATATATTTACTTATTTTTATTAAAAAATTTAAAATTATTGTGACCAGTTATAAGATAATTGAAATATTTACAATTTCATAAATATATATGCTACAATAATTATATTCCGCAAATTATGCTAAATGCTACATTTGCGTGAAGAATGCCTTAATAATTCTAAATATCCTATAAATATAGCTTATATTTTATATTTCCTATCAATTATTTAAATTATTTCTATTCAAAATCTTTTCTACCTTCTATATGATTTCTAAATCTTTATTACTTAAAAAATGTTAAGTAAACTTAGCTCCTTTTTTAAAAAGAAAATCCATTTTACATCTATTGACATATTCCAGAAAGCTTTGGTCCTGTCTCCTGAATATTTACGTCTTGAATTTTCCAACGGTAAAACAGTTTTGATAAAGTGCAGTCATTTGAAATGCGCCCGCTTCTTTAAGAAGAACAAATAGGAAGAAGTAAAGTTAAGATAGGAAAAAGTGCTGGCTTTCTTTTTTTATTTCTGAATGTTTATGAAGTTCAGAAAAAGTGTAATGTCTTCCATTCTAAAGAGTAGGGAGAAAGAAAAATCAAGTCATCTGTGAATAACGATAACAGGAAAAAGAACTAACAAAGGATTGAAGGTAAGGATTTGAATTGTAATGCAAGAGTTCCATTTTTTTTTATTATTATTATTTTTGCAAGAAAACGGAATGTTTAAGGTTGCAGGAAATGCCTTCCTTTGAAAGGGAAACTTATAAACAGAAGATTTTAAATTCCAAACAAAAGAAGTTTATATATATTTTTTTTAAATTATTATTATCGTCCTTTTCAAATAATTATTTTGAAGATATTTGTAACAAAAATTGTAACAAAATAAATAAACTTAATTTTAATTAGTTTTTATCATATAATTAAAAGGTAAAGCATTCAAAAATCTGTATAAAAATCAATCAATACATTTAATAATATTCTTACAAATATTTTAAGATATGGCATATATGAAAATAATTCCTTTGGTGAAGATGTGCTTGTAAAAATATAACCCAAGTCTTCTTCCTTTCATCATATTTTATAATCGGTATTTTTTCTGTACAATTATTTGATTTCCATAAAAAATATTTTTTTCAAAATTTGTTTTTGCCTATTTATCATACGTATCAGATAATTTTTCAAGTGAAATGTCAAAGAGGAGCTATAAAAGAACAGAATAGTTTTCAAATTAAACAATACCTTCCAAAAATCATTCATTTCTGACTTAATACAATTTTTAGTCAATTGAAAAATATAAATTTTAAAATTTATTTTTCTTTGCGATGAGTAATTTTTTATGCTATTAAAGAAATTAAAAATACACATTGTATTAGCCAAGAAGATACTTGATTTAGTCAGTCCACTGGCTTAAATTGATTGTGAAATGATAAGGTATGATAAGAATAGATATACCACACATATCGGGCATAATTGCAGATTTCAAATCTGTATTTATTTATTTGCCAATTATTCCATAGATAGTTAATAGATTGAATTAGAGTTTACAGTTATTAACATATATATTACGAAAACCAATAATTTATGACATTCAAGGATAATTTATTAATACTGGTTATAGATCTTGGGATGTCAGCTGAAACGGGAATACCTTTCTAATGTCTTTTCATTTATTATTTTTAAAAATATATTTGTAATTTTTATTTATTACTAAGTAAATCCAAATATCTTCATATTCAAAGACCAAATTAAAATTATTATACAAAATGAGGGTACTTTTCCATTTTAAATATACAACTTTCATTTTTTGGCAAATTTTCCTGAAACGTTGCATCATTAAGGGGACACTTGACTCTATTAGGCATTTTTGCGGATTATTCACTTAGAGTAATTAATTTTTTATGATTGTGTATTAAAATATAAATATATCGAATTCCTTTAAAAAAATTTTTTACACGAAATATTATTTTGAAAAAAATTAAAAGATATATAATTTTTTTAAATTTCAAAATATGCCAGGCGACTCAAATTTAAATTTTTTTCTCTTATTTTTTCCTTATTACTCAATGTAAACTTATTTGAAATAAAACTATTTATGAATTGTACACAGTAATTGTAATTCCACTTAAATGCTAATTTTTTAGAAGTATTTTGATGCAAGCTCACTGAATTTCCATATAGATTTTATGTTTTTCAGAACTAAAATTGATTTTTAACTTTCTCAATAAACTCGAAATATAAAATGTAAAACCTATTTTATTTTAATGTTTAATCGAAATCTTTATTATAAATTCAATTTAATTTCTTCAAAAATTAAGACATCTGGAACATTTCAAAGATATTTAAATCTAATTACTATATCATTTGGAGGAATGTTATTAAAATGTGCTATGTTATGTCTAGGCTCTTCAAATATTCATTTCATTGAACAATATATCTAATAACATTACTGCAGTTGAATATAAACGCGAATATAAAGATAGATTCTGGTGTCGAAATGGTAAAAATAAAATATCATGTATCTATTCACTTTATTTCGAAGCCCACTGTCCCTTTAATTTGCTTGGATTCTCTTGACTATCCAGAATGAGACATTACTGTGTCAAAACATTAGATAACCCAGACTAGTTTTATTTTCTATTTTTAAAATAACTGTAGATTTAGTTGTGTAATATTCTAAAATCTAGTTACGACAAATTCTTTATTTTTTTCTTATAATATATGTTGCGTTAAATGAAAAACAAATACTTTTCTGAATATTTTTTTTTTATTGCATGATCGTTTTTCTATTTTTAACCCATCTTTAAAAACTGTAAATGTAACTGTAAATGCTTTTCATTACTGATTTTAATATTTCATTCGGATTTTTCTTCGTCGTCCAAGATAAGGAACAAAATATTGGCATTTTTTCATTGTAAAATATGATTTTAATAAAATTTTTGAAATCTGGTACTTCTTAAATCAATGCTTGATTTCAGAATCAAATAAAAGTAAAAAGTTTTTTTATAACTTCACCAATTTTTAAATACATTTGCTCTTTTCTGAGAAATAATTGGATGTATAAATGTGGACAAAAATTACCGAAATGCATAGTCCAATAAGCAAGACTGTGCAATAAATTTAAAACATTAAGAGTACTAGTAAAATTTAAAATTAAAAAGATTGCATTGGAAGCTATTAAATCCAATTACAAAATATCCAATTGAAATTTTTTGTAACCAATAAATCTGAAGGATTATAAGGTCACCACAAATGACTAGTATATAATGAGAAAGGTGTGAAGAATATTTTCCTTTAGGAAAGAAAACAGTATTGCAAATATAACGAGCAGCACGTTTCTTGCATCAACAAATCATTTCTTTAAGATCCCTACTGGTTTATAAATTTCTAAATACTATATATAATTCGAAATATTAAATTTAGGGTACAAAATTGAATATTCTAAATTATAAAAATGTAAATATTTTTCTTTTTTTTTTTACTTTATATATATATTATCCTCCGCGGTGGTACCTCGAAATGAGGATGAGATGTTTCTGGCATCGTGGTTGGATCTAGCGTCTCTGGAAGGTACACATAAAAGTGAGGATCTGGTTCCTCCCATCAATGATGGGACGTACTTCCTTAGGAAAGGGTTGTACCGTGGCCGGTAATGGCCTATAGGACTCAACCACAGTTCCCACTGTGTAACTGTTGCGGCTGTTCGGACATTCATTATTATTTATCCGTATGTCTTCGGACGGTGTCAGTGATATGACTTTGTTTTTATATAAGGGATGCCTTGTATTTCATTGGATTGAGTGAACTTCGATAATCTTTAGTATTTGTTTCTGGAATATCTATTCGTCTTTCGATACTACTTTTACTTTTTTTCTCCTATTTCCCTATCCACTGGTGATTTGTTGCATAATTTTACTTTACTTACAATATGTTTCATAATTTCGATAAGATATTACAGGATCCATTTACAAAGCAAATTGTTTCCAAATATTTCATATCATTTAGTATTTAATTCGTATCTTATTATTTCATCTAATCTGGAAATTAATTCGTGGAGTCATATTATAGAAATTTATTTCAAATATAAAAATTATAAATAATTTTCATTGAAGCTTTCCTTTCCCTTTTTTGTCATCATTTCGCAGTCAAATGCAGTATTAATATTTACTACAATGTAATAATAATTTTCATTAAACATTTTATACAAAATTGGCGAAAAAAATGGTGTCCTGAAAAAAACTGACGGTTTTCAAAAATACATAGCAGGAAAACGCCTAAGATTAAAAAAAAAAAAAAAAATCCTTGCAGCAAATTCAGGTGACAGGGAATTAATCTTTCCTCCCACAGTATTCGGATTTAGTTCAATAAGTTGTCAATAGATGGCGCTGCAAGTCCCTTTAATTGTTCTTCGTGCATGCTGATTATCAAAATATACTCCCAGTTCATCGGACTTTTTTGCAAAGATGATCACGTCAACTACTGAAAGCCAGGTCTTTAAAAAGTTTATCATCTACCGGAGATTAAGCCCCAACCCTAGGGGCTAGGCTCTCCGTCAAACATATCATTAACCGCTGATTATCAAAATATACTGTTTCAGAAAAGGTTACTGTTTTCCTTTTAAAAGGAGTGTTTTGTGATTGGTCGAAGTAGTCGAGCAGATTCTGCAGGAAAACTTTAAAACTGACTAATTCATTGGGGGAAAGTTTACTTCTTGTATTGGAATTTCACCTATTGGAGGGGGTGGGTATTTCTGCAACAACAAGAAAATTTTAAGTCGCTAAAGGTCCGCAGCTGAATACAATAAAGTAATTGTACGAGAAATTGAAACAAATGTGCAAGCCGTTGAGGAAGCAATTACACGATAACCCGGAATGCCAGATGAAAAACTGTAGTCAAGTAAGAAAAACGGCGACACATAAGATAATGCACGAATGCTTAGCCTTGTCTACGTACAAAATTAAATCACAGAAATAGCTTTATACCGTATCCGTAAAGAAAAGGAACATGTTTGTGAATGGACATGATTGATGGTGGCAATATTTATGTGAACTCTATATACATGTACCACGCCCAGTTGTACAATATTATATAATATCTTGCAATATTATATTATATAATTTGTTATCTAACAATATTATACAATACTGCAAATATTGTTTAATGTCATATAATAGTGTACATTATATATGTGCTACTTGGGCATGGTTTACAGATGAGGCACATTTCTATCTCGATAGATTCATCGAACTGAGAACTGATAGAACTGAGAATCATCATGTGTGTGTTCCCAAATCACTCTATTTTCAAAAAGTGGCTGTATGGGCAGATGTTTACTGGAGAAATACAATTTAACCGCGTTTTTATATAATAGCTTCAACACTATTTATTGATATTTTGAATGATTTTGTGTTTATTGAAACTGCTTTTGTCAAATAATGCGCGATATCCTGGTTTATGCAAAATGGTGTGAGGTCTCACCAATCCATTGACGTTTTCCAATTCATAGAATACTTTTAATTACCCACCTTCAGAGGAAAGGGAATACACTGGCCACCATATTCACTAGATTTAAATATTTGAGATTTCCTTTCGGGTCACTTGAATCATGCGATGTACCAGACCAATCCCCAAATACTTGAGGGATTTGAAGGAATAATATGTGAAGCATGTGCAGCCATTACATTGGCCACTTTCCAGAAAATGTCTATCAACTTCGTCTTGTGATAAAGATACATGATTGCGATTGGTGATGGAAATTTCGAAAATATTGTACTGTGATTTACATTTATTAAAATATTTCCAAAAATTGTGATTTGATTTTCAACTATTTCTTTATTTATATGTTTACACTCTTTAGCGCCATCTATCGATAGTTTTCTGAATTAAAACCAAAAACATGGGAGGAAAATCTATACCCTGTCACATGAATTTGCAGCAAGAATTATTTTTTAAAACTTTAACCGTTTTGCTAGTATGCACTTTTGTAAGCCGTCGGTCAATTTCAGGACACTCTGTATATAACATTTAAGATATATATATATATATATATATATATATATATATATATATATATATATATATATATATATATATATATATATATATATATATATATATATATATATATATATATGTATATATATATATATATATATATATATATATATATATGAGAGTTTCTATTGCTTAGTCAATAATTTATTTTTCTCAAATCCCTTATGCATCAATTATTTTTATATGATTTTATACACCTTAATGAAGTTTTTGGGTGGCCAAAGTAATTTGTGATAATTTCTCATTACAACCCACGCTGGATAGCTAAATTGAATAGAAGGGCATAAAAAGAAAAGTCAATTCGTCATGCTCAATGTTCAAGACAGGTGGACTCTAATTTTAGAATGCAATCTCGGTCTTCTACTACTGAATGTTTGGACAAGCTTAAGATTAATCGATGTCTGGAACTGTGGCAAACTCTTATTTGGAATTAAATAATTTTACCATATGCATTAATTTTTCAAATGGGATAAATTACGTTAAGTCGATTAGATCCAAAATTATTGAATTTTGTAATAAAAGCTAATTATATAATTTAATACATTTTATGTATATGAAAATACATAACCGCATTCCTTTATGCATATGTTCCTTAGCAATTGGAATGTTTAATTATGTTATTAAAAAGTTACATGGGGAAAAAAATGAGGAAATGGAATAAAGGAATTTTTGTGTCATATCTTAGGAATATATTATTGTATTAAAAACTATTTTTATATCGTCTTTAGAAAAAAATTAGCTTTAAGTGACACCAGTAACTGTTTCACAAATTATGTATCAAGTTTTAGTCAAAATTTCAAAATTCATTAAAACTCATCGCTGTATCTTTTACTTATTTACTTTCTCATATAGAAAAATTATTGTAATCGTCAAAAATTTGAAGTCGGGATTTTGATAAATCTACAACCTCCTTAAGATTAACAAAAATAATTTTAAAAAATCTTGCGTTTATATAACATACAAATGTTTGTCTTTCTCTGAATACGATAACTCAAACATGTTTTGAGCTGGTGTAATGAAATGTGTGATATGGCCTCTACATCACTGTGAGGGCGCTGCGGATGATTAGAACCAGAAAACGAACTGAAGGGAAGAGGGTGGAGAAGAAGGACGGCGGGAGAGACGCGGCCGAGAGAGGAGAGAGATGGATGTTGGAAAGTTTTATGATGTTAACGTACTAAATTTTGTAATAGTGTTCTTATATGTTATGTTTCGTCCTACGTCAATTAAATGTTATCAAAAAATTTAAATATGGTGTCATGCCAATTATTTTCGTTTGCATTTGTTTACTAAAAGGGCAGTCTTTGCCTTATTAATTTTTCTGATGTGAGATAAGAATTAAAAAAGCTCGGCAGCGCCGACAATCACTTTTTTTATTTTTAATAAATTTTAAGTAACTTCCATTCAAAGAAAGTCTTTCCATCTGACTGTCCGAATATAAGTTAATATGATAATTACAAAGTAAAAGAAATTAGATAAATGAAATATTTACACCGATTCAACACCTAAATTAAGATACCTATCGAATTTGAAAATAAATTCACCATGAATACATTTGCCCTATCGACCTATACTTTCACAAGCATTTAAAAGCTTTAAAACAAAAATTCAATGAAATTAAGTACGTGATTGACCACAATTGTCGTGCTGTTTAATAGTTTGGTTTCAAAGTGCTGGAAAAAACACATATCAAATATATATATTCAAGTCTCTGGTACTGTTTACTAGAGAATACCACCAAAAGAAATTCTCTAAGGGCCACATACTAGATTTAGTAAATAAAAAGAAATTCACACCAATGATCTATATTTCATAAATATTGTTCGCCAATGTCATGTAAGGAATTCATTGCCTTTCTCAGAGTGCACAATTTTATGTGGAAGTAGAAAAAGAGATAACAGTTTTATTAGAGTGTATACGAGAGAGTTCAAAGAAAACCATATCCTCTGATTTGTTTCAGCTTTCCCATCATTGTTCCAGCCGATTAATTCTATTTTAATACGATATTAGGAAGTGTTATTTCAAATGGAATTTTAAGGCATCCGAACACGTTCGGAGCACTTTTTTAGTACTTCAGAAATCCTATAAACCCTTCGTTAGAATGTTTTAACTCTTTAACATCCAAGCACTTTTCAAGTGGCACTTCCTTTAACATCCAGACTTTTTCAGCGTGGCTCTGAAAGACATGGACTCTTCCTAGCTGAGGGGCAGTTACCCCCCGCACTCTGAAGTAATAAAACTGTCGACGCTCTACCTTGAATAATTGCCTTGCGGTTTTCAACAACGAGATTCATTTTCCATCAGCTTAAGAGTTTTATTCTAATGTATTTATATTTTTAAGTGTGAAGTGTTTCGCTCATCATCTTTGTGGGGTATTTTTTTTTACAAAAAATTTGAAATTTATTCTATAATTTAGAAAATAGTTTTTTTTTTTTTTTGTAAGTTTTATGTTAGGCTTACAAACCATTTAAATAAAAACTTGCTTTACTAGCAATTTCAAAAACATTTTTATGTTTCATTTGATTCTCAATAGGCTTTTACATTTTTTTGTTGCCAAAATTAAATAATTTGTCATATATTACCATGTAAAATTTTTTTGCATAGTAATGTAAAACATACATTATATATATATCAATGCAATTAGTTCATTTTTTAACATAGTATAGATGTGAATGCTTTTCAGTGATGAACAAGATAATGTATTAAATCTTCATTTAATACCAAAATAAAAACAATCGTTGGATAAAAAAATGTTATTGCTCTTTTTGAAAGATGTTTCGAAAATAATATGTTCTTTCAACACTCAGCTAAGATTTTTTCTTATTGTCTTTAGCATTTTTTTTTTCAATATAAACGATTATCTTTATTGAATTTTTAAATATAAAATATTATTTTGCATTTACGATAGTGATACTAAGAGAAAAGTTTTAGAAAATTTTTTAAAGAAGTTTTCACATTTTTTTCCCCAAAACCTTACGCATTCTTGCTTTTACATTAAATAATCGAAAAAGAATGTAGGGTAAATATAAATTCCAAAAATATCTTTATTTTGCCGCTCATTTTTACTAATCTTTTAAAATATAACTATTAAAAAAATTTTCTAACCAAGGGAAGGTATTACGTCAAATCTTATATATCTCATCTATCGAATTGTTTCGATAGATGAGTTAACATATTTTTAAAACTTCATTTAATAATGAAATACAAACATTTATGAAATAAAATTTGGGGGGGGGGGGGAATTACTCAGCTAAATATATTTCGAAAATACATTCCTTCAGTTTTCAGCCTGAACATTTTACTAAAACATTACATTCTTCATAAACTAAATATGAAGATTTAACACATTTAAAATTACATTAATCATAAATATTACTTTTTTAGTATGAACTGTCGTTGAATTTTTCAAGCTGAATTTCTGATTTTAAAATGTTATGTGAAGTTTTCTATAGTATTGTTAAGACAAGATAAATTTTTGAACGAAAGCTTCATGTTAAATTTCCACAAATTTACACATGAGGGAATCATTTGCAAATTTTTGATAATATGTACATTATATAACATTTTTTGACTCCTCATCTCTCTCTCTCTCGTTCATCTGACCGACGTTAGTTTCATCTCCTGCTTCTTTGCTTAGAATAAACGAGAGATCAGCTTAAGTATCATTTTTTGGCCAACCATCATCTGATAGATCACTGTCACTTTCATCAGAATCAAGTAAAATTGCTTTAATTTCTTCTTCAGTGTGTTCACGATTTATTTTACTCATAATGAAGAAATAATAAGCGTTTCAATAGAAAAAATACTCTGATAATCCAAACACCCGATTCATTGTACATGAAATAAAGAGTAGCAATTCACAACTGAAGAGAAATTTTCAGAATGGCATTCTAAAAAGGAACTCAGTATTTATATAACTTATCTCACTCTTTAAAGAGGGCGATAAAGAATACTCCCAATCTTTTTTTTTTTTTGTCTTTTAATTCTATTTTAAAAGCGGTAGTTTGTACACGGCCTCAGAATTTCCGACAGTCCTTTGATGAAAGAATAAGATGCTTGGAGTGTAAAACGACTTCCTTCCATAGTAACAACTGTCGCTACCCATTTTGTGAGAAAACTGCGATGTGAATAGGCCACAGTGTCAATGCAATGGTTTGTCTTTATATCATTACAATAATCTTACTACTGAAAAGGGCTTCTGATGCTTGTCCGAAAAATAAACAACGTGTCGGTATCCTTATATATCATTCATCGTTACCAGAGAACTTCAGTGGAAAATTTCTTTTATAAATGGCCATAAAATCTTTCCAATTTTGAGCTAACAACACGTGAAAATAGAAACTAAAACCCTTTCAAAATACAAAATGTAAGCCAACAACCTATTTACTGAATACCTCCTCAACCCCTACCGCCCTAAGGCACAGGGGAAACTACTGTGAAAAAGCCGCGATTGTCGAAGATAACGAGGACCTCCTGGAGTGTTCAGTAGTTGAGCTTCTTTTAATACCCATCTCCCCTAAAACGGCTAACAGCCGCCCCAAACCGACCCACGTGGATATTATAGGGTAAATTCTCAAACCGCCCCAAACCGCCCCGCTGGAATCGAGAGGGTAAAGGCATAAAGACCTTTAATCTGAAGGTTTGGAGCTCAACAAAGACATCTTTAGGTAAAGTTTAAATAAAATACCGTTGAAACTCTCATTAGCCTTTTGCGTTTTTCCATGCAAAAAATGTTCCGGATTTAAAACTAAATTTGTGCTTATACAAATTTTTAACATGTTTTGGGCCCTTTAAATCGGTACTTTCGGTTATTTAAATGTTCACTTCTGGTTTACCGATCATTACGAAAATATCAATATTTTCGACTTCTAATTAACGTAGAGACAAACGTAAACCTGTTTTGGACAGCTCAAAGATTGGTCTATTCAATAAAAGAATTGTGTAAAAATGCAATTTTTAGCGAAAATCGACCTTTGCGATGTGTTCGGATACCTTAAAAGAAGATCAACAACTTCAAGCAATGCTTTGCTACAACTCATTTAAAAACTTGTATAGAAAAACATTCTCCTTTCAAACAAAAGAAATGTATAATATTTATTCTACCACATTTCAGGGGGAAAAAGAGTTTTAGTTTCGGAGAAAATAAATTAAGTGCTTAAGTGCAGAAAATTTTCCGAATAACTGTGGGCCATTACTTAATAAAAACATTCGCCTCTAGGAAAGAAATCAAAAGCCGAGAAGAAAGTTGGAAAAAGAAGGTTCTCTCTGGCAAACTTCATGACAGTTGCTGTTTCTTAATCTCGTCTTTCAAGAGACACAACTTTTTTCTTTCTCTTTTTCTCTCTTATTATTTTACTTTGTTTGTAATTGAATTCTCTCGTATCGTCAATGGAAGAAGTTGCAGGAACTCCTTATCGATGTTCTTGGTTAACTTCTTCAACTTAGGGAGAATTTTGAGAGCTCTCTCCTCGAGAGATGGAATTAAGATAAAACGTCGATATTCCTTTTTTAATTCTTTATATCTTAAGAAGTCATAAACTAATGATAGCGCACGAGAGTTAGAGGTCTGGATGGTAGTGGATTGTGGCTTATTGATTTGAAACTGTTTTGAGGTATCTGATATATTTTTATCTTGGGCAAAGAATTATCAATTAAAAAACGAGTCTATAATGATGAGTTTTCATTTGATTTTCTCCGCTGCTGTAACCTTAGTTAAGCATGAGTCTTAATTATTCGACATGTTTGTAAAAAGGAAATATATATATTTTAAATCGTACTGCTTATATATTCTACATGAAGGATTTTCATTTAATTAAGGGCTACTTTCTCTAAGAAATGTTTAAAAAAATCTATTTATTGTTAGTAGTTGACTTATGTATGTAAAATTCTCTTTGTAACTTATTCTAGAATACATATAATTGGCTATAGCAGAAGCATAGAGTTTCTAGTTCTCAACAGCGTTTTTAAGAAAAAGAATCTGACTTAAAGATAAACTGAAATTAAATCTTAAAATTTAATGATATTAAGAGTATGTAACTTAAAGACTCTTTGTCCTGATACTTTATAGTTTTTTTTAATGTAGTGATTTGGATATTTAGCCTAAAAGGTTATCTTCTAGTGTCAAGAAATCAAAATTAATATAATGCGTCAAAATTCTTCGGTGATCGAAAAAGAGTTTACATATGTTGTTTACTAAAAATTGGTTTTTAAAAAAAAGTTTGGCATATGATATTAATTTTTGATTCATATTATGCCTTTCGAATAAGACAATGGTTGTCGAGTTTGTTCTAAGAATTGAATATTCTAAACACTTACAAAATAATATGTTTAATGAACTTTACTTGGTTGTAGGAATTTAAATAAGGAATTTTTACTAATGAATGAATAATTTTACTTTTGAATATCACATCTTACTTTTTATTACTTAAAAAGTAAGATGTGATAACATATTCCAATTCAATCCTTTTAGAGTAAGGGTTTGGACCAGTGACCATTTTTATAAAAAAAATCCACCGTTTCTTTCCATGATATTAAAGAATTTAAATAATACAATGCCAAATATTTTGCAGCAGGCTTCACATACATCCATGAAATCGAGGCAAAACTATTCTAAAACAAAAATTAGTTGTAACGTTCAGTGTCAACATTCATGATAATATTTTAATAGTAAATATTCGCTCAAAATTGCAGACATGGTCGAATAATCAACATCGAAACTTCTTATCGGGCATCATTAATGGCGAAATTTGTGAGAAGACAACACGTAAAACACTTGTGTACTCCTTTTGCACAACTAAACTGATTAACTCTGAAATAAAATTCTCTGAATTTCACTTCAATTCTTACGTTAATTTCTAGTTGCAGGAAGGTTTTTACGTTCGCTTCGTAAAATAATTTGTTTCCAATAAACAATTAGTATTTAAAGCATTTTTGGTTTGTTAAATAAAACTTCTGTTATAAACAAAATCTGTTTGAAATAGATTTATAATTAGAATCGAAATTGTGTTCATTTTACTTATATTATGCACATTTAATTTTTTTATATATTTATATACGCATTACTGAATTCATTTCCTCCTATAATTTTCGGTCATTTAATTCATTTTTTGGTTATTTGTGGCGTTAACGTCTCAAATTTATTTGTATGACATTTTAATCTGTAATTAAATATGCAATGAATATATTATATGAGTCCAGCACAAATGAAAGAGCTATTCCTCGATGTAAGCTTTTGATATTTCTTTAATAGAAAGATGTGCATACGAAGAATTTTTTAATATGCAACAGTTAGTTGAAGTAGGGCTTTGAGTTAAATTGCAGTGGATGTCGCAGTAACATCCTACTATGCATTCCTCCAAACATTACCAGAATGCAGTAATACGATATTTGACATGATGGATATTAATGGAATCGTCATTTACATTCGAATGTTTAAGATATGAGTGTGTGACACGATCTGCTGTTTTCCGCTATTCCGATGATTTCGCTATTAATTTTGCGATTCACCCATGAGAATATGCTGTCAGTTCTCACATCTCCCACTGTTAAAGCATGCATAATAGAAAAAACTTGACTATTTATTTATATCATATTTGCTGACCCACTCTTCAATAGGATATTAAGCGTTTTAGATATTTACAGGATGTGTCACTACTTAACACAAACTCAGAGTCATATATAAAGTAATCAGTAAAGTCCTTTTTTTATGCTGTTTCTTGGAATGCTTAGGTTATGCAATTGAATCATGTCGGTTGTATTCATAATTCACAATTCACAATTCAATAATAATACTTTAAACAAGATAAAAATATAAAAGTTTCTTAATTAAAAATATAGATTACATTATCCCCTTATTTGCCTGCTCGTGAAAAAATAAAGAGTTCATCAGCGCATAATTAATTTTATTGATTTTCTATTTGGCTCTAAGCAATATTTAATTAAACTCGACAATTTTAATAATTAACTGGGCAAATTATTATCTTATATTATAAAAACTTTTCGTCCAAAATATTTTCTATTAAAAGGAAATGAATGTTTTATTTTTATTTTGTCCACTTTTAGATTAATTGATGATTTTATCATTCATTGTAAAAATAATTATTTAAGGAAATTTGAACGAATTAATTTATTATTAGTAACAATAGATTTTGCAGCTTTTAAGATTTAAAAAAATCTTACTTTATGCGACCAGGGAGTAAGTTTGCAGTACAACTTTATCCTTATTTCAGATCCTTGTTGTACCAAAGATCTACGGCATATGTATCGGATTTTTGTTCAAGAAGTAATCATTAAAATGACTCGATTTTGATTAATACTCAATAATACATTCAATCTCAAAATTTCAATTTTCGATCTCAACAGCCCTTGAAATATACCAACCTACTAAATCAACTCTTAAATTTTTAATGACATGAGATTTTCAAATTTTATTTTGGAATCCTTATGTATATCTTGTTCTACTCATGTACATAGACGGGCCATCATTTAGCATACTTCAAAATTAAAAATGTAATAAAATTATATTTTGTTCCATTTAATTATCAATATTAGAGATTATAAATGTAACTTTTTTAAAAAATTATATATAAAGTAATGGCAAATTGTACACCTTATGCCTTTATTGAAATTAGGCCTTTTTGAGATTTAATGACTCATAACAATACAATAATTTGCAGAATTATCACAATGTTATAAATAGCAGATAATTTAATCAAAATTCTGAATTTTATCCTACCATATAAATCTTACAGTTATGCAATCAGAAGAAAAAGTACATTTTGCTTAAATTGATAAAATGTTCGATTTTTAATTTGAATATAGTCAATGATTATAGTATTTAGTTAATTTATAAGGTGGACCGACATTATCAGAAGAATTCAACTAATAGCACTATATTTTGAAGGTGAAAAAAGATTGCTTATCAATTTCTTTATTATTATTTTCTCGTATAAGTTTAAAAAGAAAGTATTTTCAAGCGTCAAAATATTGGAATTGGAGATTTTGACAAATCAAGTTTCAGATTGTTTCTATCATCATTCAGAAGTCATGTTCGAAGTTTTCAATCAAGTCCATGTAAATGTATCACTACTAAAAAATTGTTTTTTGCAGTATTTTAAATCATAAATAAATTCTTTTTGATAGTAGTTTTTGTAGTTGTTAATTTTTTTAATGTCCTTTTTACGTAAATTTCAACATTACATTACATTGTTGCACTGAAATTTATAGCATTTTTATCACTTTATCAATTATTTATTCACTTTTTTTTCTATTTTGAATGCTAAGAAGAAAAGATTTTGTTTAATATCTGTGTAATTTAACTAAAAATAAGAAAGTGAAATTACAGTACTAAGAATGTTAGAAAATATATGAACCGGGACAATTACGTTCTAAAGCTCTATTATGGCATGGACTTGAATATATTAGAATGATTTATATAAATAAATAGCATGTATAAAACTTTTAACACTATTTAATTTTTAGTCAAATTTGATGTTTAATAATATTTCCTTGAAGGAGTTAATAATATTGAGTTATGTATTAATTTTACTTAAAAATAAACGCTGTTAATAATCTTGCCAAATCAGTTGGCTCGTTGTTCGTCAAAGGCAGCTAGTTGAAAATATGTACAAAAGGATAAAGTTGGTTGCTTAAAAAAACAGCGACAAATCCCAACTGAAACAATATTTTAATCATTACATCACGTTATAACCACTGACGAATTCAAAAATTCTGTTGAACTTCCTGAACTGGTATTTCAAGGCAATACAGCTACTAAAGCTACCTAACTAAATATTACCTGCCATAAGAAAACATTATCAAATGTGTGTTTGATTACGAATTCTTAGCCTTTTTTTATGACTACTTTTCTACTAGAATACCTAATATAAAAATTATTTTATTCAATATTTATAATTAATTGATTGAAATAATTGTGTAGATTATGGTATGAATTTTTCAATAAAACGTTTATTTTATCTGAGAAATAGTTTAACTGCCTTTGGCATAACAAAGTACGAGTAACAGTCTCGTTAATTTTTATAACTCGTAATGAATTTATATACTGAAGAAAAGTAACTTTTTGCCTTTAAATACGTGAGTGGTATGACATTTACGATTTCATCGACAAAAGAGATATAAGTATTTAATGTTAAAAAAATGAGGTCACAAACAATCAATTACTTAAAGTTATTAGAATTATCCATTCCTTAAATTATGTAGAAAAGCAAACTATCGGCCTCAATTTGGTAAAAATAGCAATTACAGCACTATCTCTATTAATAATACAAGAGAATGTATGTCCGTCTGTGTTTGGGTTGATGTGCACATGCCAGACAGTTTGACATAGAGTTATTAAATGCGGAACAACGTACCTTTGCTTATGAGAATGAGCACTTCTGAACGATTTTATGAAATCTTAATTAATCAATAAATAATTAAAATTTTGCTGTTGTCTCATGATGATTTTTTAAAATACTATTGTACCAAATTAATTTTTAAAAAATGTCTTTATACTATATAAATTTAATGGTTTTTCAAATTTTTTTTTTAGTTTTGTCAATTTTGAAAATATTTTGCTGCATGTTAGCAGTGTGTAATATAGTGTTTGACTTTAAAATTGAAAATTTCATTGGTCAACACAAAAGTGTATTTGTTATTAGTTTAATTTAGAAACTCATTTTTTTTTGCTAAATTTTTAAAATATTAATACTCAAAAAACTTAAACATATAACACAATATACATTAAATCAAAAGCATTAACATGAAGGAGTTCCGAAAAACCGCCAATAATTTAAACTCACACGAATAATAAATTATTAAGAAACTAAATATAGATATCAAAACTACATCCAATTACTTTGCCGAATTTTTATGAAATATCCTTGATACCGTATGGAGAATCATAGAAGGAAGGAAGCATACAGGAAAAAGAGAACGTTACTATATTTAGTTCTTTGAATCATCACATGTTATTTCAAACTCCAAGGAATACAAAGTTTTCTCGTTAGAGTAAAGTAGTTTCGATTTCCATCTGAGAATAAGCATACTGAGGAGAATTTACTATTTATGATATAGCTTGAGGAAACTGTTTCGCTATATTCTTGTTTCATTACAAATGCTATGAGAGACGTAGATTCTATAACTCTTTAATTAAATAAGAAGAACCATCCATTCAATGTGCGTGTTATTCTAAAATATATATATCACTTATTGAATATAATAAAGGTTAAAAATATTGTAGGTGACTGTGTTTCTTAAAGATAGAAATTCAAAAATATATTCTTGCAAATTTTCAATCAAGTTTCAATGCATAAAATTATTTTTGTGCTATTCTCATTTATTTTTCAGTGAATTATCTCAAATAAAAATAAAGGTTACAGAAAGCAAGCAATGTACTTTAGGAATGTTTGAGAATTTTTAAATTCTCAAAAGGGATAGAAAAGCAATTCCATACCATGCATTTTATTTCAGATCAATATCCCTTGGCGAGCAATTGTTCCCAAGATTAATTGGTACTAAAAAATTGAATTTAAAATTTTGTTTAAATTAATCTTAATGACTACTCTAGTAAAAATATTCATAATATTGCCGCATTGAAGAAAGACAGTCGAATCTCCATGGCCGAATGGTCATGGCACTGGTCTCATGATCAAGAGACCTGGGTTTGAATCCCGCTAGAGACAATGCGATTAATAGTATATGTAAATACTTAATTCCTTTATTTCATGTTCCTGAAGATACTGGATATTTCTTCAGTTTACCAGACAAGTGTTCTGGACTTTTCTTACTGTCTCCAGAAGAGTATTCTGGAACTTTCCCTGCTATTATAAAATCAGAAGATTTCTCAGTTCTGTGTTCAGTTAATAAATTGGTTTAGCTCCACCTCTTGTGTGTGTCATTGAGTTCTATACTATAGTTCTACGTGACAATATTGATTTACAAATACAGTCGGACCAAGATTTAATGTATCCCTTTCGACGAGAATTTTATTCATTAAATCGGGAGTTATTCTTAAAAGCAGCTCCAAAATAAAACAAAAAATGCACTTCTTTTGAAATAGCCATAATGAAGAAATCCACAAAAATATTCACAGTTAGAAACTCTACACATTTATTCAGCAGCATGCAAAAAGGCATCGAATAATTACGTGCCAGATAATTTAAAATCTTAAAGTATGTATTGAGTAAATTTTGACAAATTCTTTGATTCCTGACGGGAATTTTTAACCTTTTTCAACTCTATGGGGTGGCGAAAATAGAGCGTCATTTACATTCTGCTGCATTAGGTATGTTCTAAGAGTTTCCAAATCATATAAAACATCAGAAAAGTAAGTTTTATTAGGAGTTTCATTATTGATTTCTTCATTAGAATCACTATTCGTTGGTTCGACACTCCTTTCTTTATGGCTTTTTCTGATGGGTGAAATGAAAACAGTATTTCTTCACCGTCTTCATCATTGGTTTGGTCATATTCATACTCACTTCTCACTTGTTGGTCTGGAGAACCCACTTTCTAAAAGAATTTTTCAATTCCATCTTTAGAAACCTGGTCTCAGAATTACCTCTCAGAATATATATGGTCCAAAATATTGAATTTGCCTCTTTACACAGCAGTTTCCTCCAACGATGCTGTACATTTCTGCAATATTTCCCATAAGCAGCTTTCTATAATTAATTTTTGCTGAACAATTTATACCAATATATATTGTCTGAAGCACATTTTGGCATTTTTTTAAAAAAAATTGTTAATTAGATGATGTGCAGGACATTTATCAATAGATAAAATTATTTTTCTCCTTTGTATCTTCATCTAATTATATAAAGATATCAAACAGTCTACGAATAGTGAAGAAGACATCTATTTGTTTTGGTTTGATACATATTTTGTATGTAAGATCTTTACGTTTTTAAATCAAAGTAGGTTTATAGCCATTCCTGTAACAAATTGCTTCAATCACCAGTTCCATCATCATTCCACCTCGCGCAAACCCGCAATACTTATTTTGTTTGTTTTTTTCCTGCCTCAGCATTTTTTACATCTATAGCAATGTGTTTGATTAGGTTGTAAGTCATAGTTTCAATCAAACAGTGAGTTTCACCAGCATTGTAAATGTTGAATAAAGAATACCCCTCGACAGGCTGACAACTTTTCTTCCCTAACTTTTATTGCATTTTTTTTAACAACCGCATTTTCTTCTTTTTTTAAGGCTATGTAGTACTTTTGTTAAAATGGTCAATCTAACTATTGAATGTAGACATCAATGTTCACATTATGTTTTTCCACATGTTAGAGGACTTTTGCTTTGATCAGAGGCCCATTAATGGTTATTTTCTTATCACGAAAGATACTGAACCGTTCCACTAGGTGATATTCAAGAACAAAAGGAGGAATGGCGATCCATGACTTTCTTATTTTGGACGAATCTTCACTACATTTTCTGCAGATTCTCTTTACAATTATGTTCATTATTTAACAATTGTAGCTAATGTTGAAGAGAAATTCCACATATATTTGGCAGCAATCACAAAAAAATTTGGCAAGTTGCTGAACTGTATTATGACCCAACATTCGTGTCAAATTAGGATGAAATATTAAACTTTTTACTAAAGGAAAATATTTTTTTGTTTCCGACAATCTGCCATGTTTCACAGTGTTTCTAATATGAAATGTTCTGAGTTTCTAATACGCCACAGCTCTTTCCGCGTTGTGAGTGTAGAGAGATACAAAAGGAATTTCGCTTCCTACTGTGATGACATGTTACACTTTTTACTAATTTGTTCCACTCAAGTTGGGTATTCTAGTCATTTGAAACGCAATTTAGTATTTCTATAACTCACAAACGAACAAAATAATTGCTTTCCACTTTTGAAATAATTTATTATTCTTTAAGTGAAGGCTTTTGCCTTCATTTTAATCGGAGAAAAAGAAAAATTCGTTAAATCAGAAATTCGGTAAACATGGGGTTATTATATCGAAGGTCTAACTATAAATGACATTATTTTTTTAAACTTATACAATTATATTTATTGTGCATTCTCTAATGTTTTCTTTATGTCTTTTTATATTCTTTTACATGACGGAAAAGAGCTGCAATGTTTTTCAAAATGGAAGCGCTTCACAAATTTTTACTCCAATACATGAATAATTTCTGCAAAATTATTAAGAAAAATATATATTTATATTGTATTTTTCAAAATATTTGTCACAAAAAATAAATAATGTATCTACCTTCATAGCGAAATGAGTTCATATACGTAACAATATACAAATAAAAGAATGTGTTTAGAATTAGAAATGGAAGAACAATATCTGCTATTTAACGAAAGAGCTCAAATTTAGAAAGCATTCATCTGAAAGTCCAAACACTATTATATATATATATATATATATATATACATACATACATACATTGTCTACATTTTCAGATTTGCTTTATCATCAACCCTGACACTCAGAGCTCAGTAATTTTCCATCACACATTTCATAGTGTGAATATGAATCTGAGAACATAATTCTATTCATTTGGTTTTGAAGTTAATAGCTGAAGAAAAGAAGGTGTCATAGTTTCAAAATTGAAAAAAGCATCGTTAAAAATTATTAATGATACATAAGAATTGGTTTGAAACTTTATAACAGCAATAAAAAACATTTCTACAATTCGTTTTTATAGAGAATTTAGAAAATAAATATTAAAAAGAATAATATAGCTTGCTTAAATGAAAATTTATGAATTTTAAGAGCGTTTAAATATATATCTGCTCAAAATTGTGGTAAACTGTTGAAATATAGATTAAATTTTAATTAATTAACTTTTTTTAAAGACATTTGTAGTGAACAATTATTATCCAAGAAATTATTCTATCTTGTAGCACTATTTTCAATGATCCATCATTTAGAGATCATGCATTGAAATTTGTCACATGTATACATACTATGCTACCTATATATTGAGATTTGTCACATCTATATATACTATGCTATTTTTATAATGAGATCTGTCAAATCTGTAACATCACATTGAGATCTGTTTGCGCAATTTGTCATCAGGAAATGTATAATAACATTACAAATCTAAACAAATAACACACCTCTTAATATTTGGCATGGGACATTTTATAGTGAAACACACTGTTGAAAGGATTCAAATGCAATACCTTTTTTACTGTCTCGTATTCGATGTATAGTAAAAGTATTATAATCATCAAAACATTTGAATCCTTTCGATATTTTGACGAATTACCATGTTTCGAATATCTCTGAGTCCAAAAAACATATTTTTCAAATTATGCCTGTCTGCTTATCAGTCTTTTTGTGAACAAGATAACTCAAAAATACTTTTAAAAAGACAGTTGAAATTTGATATGTGGTTCTTATGACTAAATTTGCAGTTTTCAATCAAATGTTAAATGAAATCCATTCATAGAGAAAATTTGCTTGTTTGAGCGCAGGAGAAATCGATGGCTACAAAGTTCATAGAGATAGGTATATAATATTTGTTACATAGGTTTAGCTTTTAAAATATTGATGCTTTTTAAATTTGGAATCAAATTTGTCAAATGTTTAGCCGTTTGTCTGTTTGTACTTTCGAATTATATAAACATATAACTCATAAACGCAATGACTAATGTCAATGGAATTCGGTATGTTCAGTCTATAATTCTAGTTTTGTGTAAAACTTTGTTGTCCATTTATTGGCTAGAAAAGTTTGTAAGATATACATATTTTTGAGATAGTTTCAAAAAAAATGCTAGATTCACCCCCAAGATCTATAATTCGTGACTATCGTCCATCGCTGTCATGCAAAGTATTAACGTTATTACCCAAGGTCCCAATTTTATGCGAAGAAAGAGAGCAGAAACTCTTTAGCACTTATTAGGCTATAATTATGATATAAGTTACATATAATATACAGTTCTATATCTCTTGTAATTCATAAAAAATATGCATCGTGATCACGAATAAATTATTATACGACGAATTAAGCTTATGCAACGGATTTTCTTCTTTACTTTATAGTATCGATCAATTTTAGAATTTATTTTAAATCGTATCCCATCCCCCATAATTTGAAATATGTATCACTAGATTCTTCTTCACAGTTTTCTGAATAAGGACATTTTAATTCCAACTACCATGAATATTTCTTCTCTTCTTTATAGTGCTCTGAATAAGGATATTTCTATTTATCATGTCCATTTTTTTTCTTTACAGTACTCTGAATAAAGATATTTTAATTCCAACTACCATATATATTGTTTCATAAAACGCCAAGGAGGGTGAAACTAAAGAAAGTTAATGAAGTCGAGAAAGCGAAAGTTTTTCCATTTCAGAACAGAAAAAAAAAAATATTTAATACTTTCCTTCCAAAAGTTTTTAAGAAAAGTATTCAAAAGTTATTTTTGCTTCATTTTTATGAAAGCCTAACTTTTTTTTTCATGACGTTGATGTGTGAGAAAGCACTGAGATGGATAACAAATCTCGTAGTAGCATTGGCAAAAAAAAATTAAAGCAAGTCAAAGTAATGTTTACACGAGTGAAAATAAAAAAAGATCCTTAGAAAGATAGAACATGCAAAAAAAGATAATGTCTTCTTGTTTGCAGTCCAAACATCACTATTCAACATCATCAACATCTATCAAAGAATAGTGTCAAGTCCTAAAGGTACTTTTTTTAAAACAATGGATCTATGGTTCATTTAGATAAAATAAGTAAGAAGATAAATCATCAATACGAGCAGTAAATCTGAAGCTTTCTATAAAGTGAAAAAAAATTCTAGAAATTGAGCCGAAAGAAACAAAAAATTAAGTATTACAAATTGGACTAAATGATACAATCATTTTTTTCGACACTTAACAGTTTTATTTTTTTAAATTTATGTTTCATATTTTTTGTTATATATGAAAATAGATATTTTTTTTTCTTTCTATATAAACTAAATTGCCTTTGATATATTTTTTTTGTTTCAAAAATGAAACAATTGCTGTGAATTATATATTACTATTGAAGTAAATGCTGAGTTCAAAATATACAATTTTATGCACGACAATTTTATTATCATAACGTTCAAAATATATGAATAAAAATTGTTAAAATTAATTATTATTCAATATAATGCAAATGTAATAATTATCAAATATGTTTTGACAGCACAATCAATAATATAATTTATTTTGCTTAGTTCATTTTGTCATCTACTAACATGTTCTATGCAGCGGATTTTACGACGAGATATAGTTGAATTGCGTTATGATTAGAATTTGGAAAAAAATAATATATGCAATTAGTTCAATAAATTCCTCTATCTATATTTCTACCAGAAAATATTTAATTTTATGATATTTAGTGTAATTTGTACATATTGAAATACCAAGTACATTTTCCAATAATTCGTGAATGTAAGTTTTAAGGAAGTCTTGATTGAGTGGTATGTGAATGTTGGCGAAATGTGTTCACTTCTATCTTGCTGATGTGCTTCAAACATATAGTTATGTTGTTACGAAGAATTAAAAGAAATTTTTCAAAATATGTTTTTATTATGTTTTATCGATTATTTCTACGAAAAGCCATATTTAACATTTTCAAGTTTAATAATATGTTATTTCCCTTCAGCTTATATATCATTATTATTAAATAAGAATATTGTCTTAAATCAGCGATTCTCAACCTGTGGGGCGAACCCCCCTAAGGGGGCGCGAGCACGCTAGAGAGGGGTCGTGAGAATATCCAAGATAAAATATTATTTAAAAAAATTGATCAAATGACTGAAAGGAAAGCACACATGCACATAGAAAACAAAATACATTTCGACATATTTAATAACTTATTAAAGTAAAACAACTTACTAAATCAAAATTTACTTAATTAAAATATACTAAATTAAAAACAAATTTAATAATTATTAGTGACTTCCTTGGGCCTGTCTTTCAGAGCAAAATTTTTCGAAGGAAGGCTTAAAATTAGAAATAGCCAATCTCAGTTCTGTTTCTATATTTAGCCGAGATCTGTATTTTGTCTTTAAAGAAGCCACAGCAGAAAATCCAGTTTCACAAAGGTAGGATGTTGAAAATGGTAATAGAAGGCGAAATGCCTTTGTTTTTAGTGCAGAAAAATCATCCTCTATACCTGCCCAAAATTTAAATTGTGATTTATTACTAAATTGCCTTTTAGTTTCGCCATTGGTAGTGAAGTCTATGGATTTTTCTTCCTCATCAATTGAGAGTCCTTTGGAAGTCTTATGAAATGAATCCCTCACCCAATCGTAACTTGCTATCATTTTGTCGTCAACAAGAAAATACCTTTTTAAAATCCTTTGCCAGCATGGCTAAATGATTTTCAATAGTTAAAAAAACAACTTTTACATGTTCTTCTTCAGCCTTGTAAGTTTTAGTACAATCATCCACATTTGCAAACATTGTTAGGTTTTTTTGCTTTAAATTTCTGTTCCACAATTCCAATTTCCTACAAAAAGCATCAATTTTATCACTAGTATCCAACATATGTCTATTTTCTCCTTGGAGTTGAAGATTCACGTTATTTAATTTCTCGAATATGGCGACCCAGTAGTTCAATTTCATCACAAATAAACCAACACGAAAATTCTCAGCCTCCGGTCTGTTTTCTTCTACTAGGAAAATGGCGAATTCTTCTTTTAATTCATAAACACGTTGCAAAAATTTCCCACGCGATAACCATCTTGCCTCGCAATAAAATAGTAACGCTGAATGTACTGAACCCATGTCTTTACAAAGTGCGGAAAAGATTCTCTATTTCAGGCGTCTCTTTTTTATATAATTTACTACGGTTACAACCGTAGTTAACACAATATTCAGACCAGTACTCATTTCTTTCGAAACCAAAGCTTATCTGTGGATCATGCAATGTCTGCACTGAGGCGATTTTTGTTTTACAAGTGCTTGTATACCTTGGAATCTTCCGGACATTCAACGAGACCATCGGTGCATATTTCAATGCAATTTTTCCATCCTATATTTGCCTCATTCATAAAATCATTTAAAATAGCAAATAATGCGAGCGTTGCTGTTTTGAGTTCTGTTGATTTGCAGAAAAGTAGTTCTACTACTGACATATTATCACAAGATCGAACATAAGCAATTAAATAAGCATCTTTATTACTATCTGTTACTTCATCAAGATGTACTGAAAACTATTTGCCACGCAACTTCGAGAAAAGCTGACACTCTACATATTCAGCTGTATCACTAATTCGACCTGCAACCGTATCATTTGAAAGAGGTATGGACTGCAATTGTTTTGAAAAATTATCTCCAAAAATAGTTTCTGTAATCTCAATTGCTGCTGGCAAAATAAGCTCTTCACCAATGGTGTGAGGGTTTTTACAGCTGGCTATTTTATATGAACTTTGTAAGATGCAATTAAAGCTTTTTTTATTCAGAGACAAAGTTTCTTTAAAAATTATTTTTGCTTTTTATATGATTTTAATTCGAAAAATTCTCTGGGTTTGCGGACATAGTCACTATGAAGAGTTTCCAAATGTCATTTAAGTTTATTAGGTTTCATGCTGTCTGCGGCCAACATTTTTGATCAAATGATACACAGGGGCCTTTCTTCTTCATTTACTTCAGTACTGATAAACCCAAAATTTAAGTATTCTTGAAAATATTTTCTTGGTTTTATTTTCGGAACCACGCTCGTTTGTGTATTTTTTGGTGTTTCAACATCGTCTAATTCTCGCTTGCTGCCGCTTAAAAATTTATCCCTGAGTCTGCATAAATCTACTGCCTTGAATATTTAATAATTCAATTAACACAAAAACATGTATAACATACTCATTCACGATAAATTCGATAGCGATAGAAGGATCGACTCGAATGAGACTGGAAGGAATTCATTATCGAACATTTTCCTTCTTTCTATGAGAAAACATTTGCTCTGCGCCTGCTCGAGACGGCATCGATCGTGTATATTCTCTTCCACAAACATATTTTTTTTCTTTTTTGTTTAGTCGTGCTTCTGTTTTATTTCTTTTATTATTCGAAAAAAATGTATTCCCAGTTTCTAAATTTAGCTCACTCCGTCTAGGTTAACTTTCATTAATGAATTTTTCTACTTTCATATTTTTTTAACGTTATCTCCCTGTTTGGCTTTCATTTCAAATATAATATTAAATTTTCCCCGCTTTCATTCGCTTCATCTTTCACCATCCGCTTGGCTAAATGACAAATGTGGTTTCTCGCCAACATTGGCTCGCTTTTACTCTTGTTTTGGAAGTTAGTTAAAAATAATTTAAAAACATAATCCAAAATACTCAATGTTCGTTATTGTTGAATACATTTTATTGTAAGTTGCGGGGCGCGATGAAAATTAAGATTGAAAACTTGGCTGCGAGTACTGAAAGGTTGAGAAACGCTGTCTTAAATCATTAAAAAGTATTCATGATAATTAAATATAAAAACACTGTCTTAAGAATATGCATTAGATGATGCAGACAAAATAGAAAATTAAATTGTTTTTATTGTTCTCTGAAATTTAGTTTCTAATATATAATTTTCTATTAGAAAATTCCTACCAATTAATTTTTCATAATTTAATTGACAGGTGTACCACTTGTGCCTGATTAAAATTTAATTAAATTAATCATTTAAATGATAGTTTAAAAATATTAAATACAGTCGTGGTTAACGTACCAATGTACACATAGCTCCTGAGAACCGGTAGCAGAATGAAAGATATAATGAAAAAATGCCTTTCTTAAAACATAAAACATGCGAATTTAAACAAGAGTACGTGAATACTTGTTTTCTTGTTATTATGTGCCTAATAATAGAAAAATGGCCTTTATTTTCGCAATTGATGTATATTCTGTCGGTAAATCTTTTGTTGCAACACTGCATCGCGAAGCTATCGGTGAACAGGAAAGTTTCTACGATATTTATTGTGAGGTAATAATAAAGGAACTTTGGATCTGGTCCGTTTTTAAATGTTGAAATGAAGTACAACTAGTCAGAATTCAAATTAAATTTAAAAGCAAAATGGCAAAATGCTATTAAAATGGTAAAAATGTATTGAGCAATGATTTATAGAATGATAAATAGCAATTATGTATAGAATAATTTGCTTAGCATATGATTCAGCTACAATAACAACACTCAGAAATATTAATGACAACATTTTATCTTAATTAGATTCAAAAGTACAAATTATATTTAGAATTGGAAGTTTAAAGCATGAATATTTTCGTATCGAAATCGAATTCCAGCGATTGTAATTAAACATCAACTAATGTTTTTCCCCCTCAAACCCCTCAAAAATAAAAAAATAAAAAAAAAATCTTCACGCGTCTTCCTTATGCGTAAAACATTTTTATAATAAATTATTAATATAATCTCTGAAGTATTCATTAGTTAGGAATCAATAGGAGATAAATAGTTTGTTGAGAATTTTTTTACAATCAGTTTTCCAGAATACAAGCATTATTACCAATTTTCACAACCTTGGATTATTTTCTTTTATATATATATATATCTTATTTTACACACACACACACACACAAACACACATGCACACACACACACACACACACACACACACACACACACACACACACACACACACATATATATATATATATATAATTTTTGTAAATTATTCTTTTTCAGAATTCCTGGCCAAGAAGAAAATTCTTAGGAGATTTTAAAAATATGAGAATTTCTAAATTTGCCTTTTCTTCATATTTCAAAAATTATGTTGCGCTACATTAAAGGAAATACGATACGAATTAATAATTTATTCGATTTTATTCAATAAACAATATATAAAAAAATTCATTTCAGGCATAAGCAAGATCAATTACACAGACTGAAATCTTTGTTGAATTCTAAGAATAGCAATTTTTCTTCTGTTCGTAAAATATTTTAAAGTTTACATTCCATTTATTTTAACAGTTTTTTCCGATACATTACAAGAAACGACTGTTTTCATTTCAATCCCAACAGAGTAAAGAAGAGCTGAATATTTATATAGCAATATATTTGCATGGTCTATATATTAAGAAATGTCTTAAATATAAATTCAATGGAAAAAAATCTAGAAAATAAAAATTATCTGCAACAAAAAATAATTTTTAAACCTCTTAGGTAAAGAAAAAAAAAATCAAAATTCTTTTATATTGATTTAAAGTGGTATTCATCATAAGAATTGGTTCCAATATGTATTTTTAAAATTTAAAACTTTTTTTTTAAATTAAATTTATTCAACTTTTATCATACATTATACAATACGACAAAAATAAACTAATATGATAAACAACAATTTTCACTTTAAGAAAAGCAATTCCTAAATAAAATTAATAAGGTAAAAAATGTGAAATTAATATATATATATATATATATATATATATATATATATATATATATATATATATATATATATATATATATATATATATATATATATATAAATTATACTTAGAACCCCATATATCAACTCTGAAGCGAATAGACAAACTTAAATGGTACTGCAGAAGGAAATCTTCTGAGACATAAAAACAAAAATTTTCTTTTTATGGCCCACATCCTATAAAAGTAAACAGAAAGAAAACATTTTAAAAGAACAGAAATAAATGAAAAATAGAGGTCAAATTCAAATATTCTGTTCTTAAAACTTAAATCAAAGGACCCTTAAGAAATTTAACTAAAATTTTCTAAGCATTCCTTGTGTTAGTGATAAATTATATTTTATACCATTTTTTTTTTTCAATATTGTTTTCATTTTTTCATAATTACACATTTTAATCTCTCTATATTAATCGAAAATATACTATTTCGTATTGGTAATTTGAAACATGCTTTGTGTTTTTTATTTTAAAAATTTATCAATTTCATATTTAAAAATTATTAGAAAGTTGAAATTATTTTTTTTTTTTTTAAAAATAATATAATCATTCTTCTAATCTTTAAGAGCAAGATTTCCAAATTTTTATGATAGAGTTTTAGAATATTTTGATGTCAATGTCTAAGAAAAATAAATAATTCTCCTTCATTTAATTAAATGCAAAGCATTTCTGTTTAGGCTATATAGATGAGAAATGCATAATATAGGTAATTCGCTTAAAGTAATGTTAAATCAGAGTTGAAATGCTATACTGTTTTTTAAAGCTTAATATGGCTATTAGGAAATCTCTTCTATACACGAATTTTCCAGAAGAAGGAACTTTCTATATCTTGAAGCATGAAAGCCATGAATATAGAACAGAACTGCATGTGAGAATCTTAGTAAGCACTTTAAACTTGAGACAAGAGAAACAGACACGTACGACCGCAAGACTTTAATGAATATGCCAAAATAAAGTGTTCTGAATGACCGGTCTGATTAATGAATCCAAAAGTGTCAGTGAAAACTTCAAGTTTGCTAGGTTTGATGTAATGGCACCTTAAAATGGAATTCATTTACACCAAAGACGTTTTGTAAAATGTTTTCGGCAAAGGAGATATTTTTAGTCATTGTCTTGGATTCAGAATTTGTCGAAATGCACCATGCTGAAAATAGTACTCTCTCAAAGATGTTTGTCAAGGAATTTCATTTGAGAGATAGAGAATAGCCTAGACAAACCTAATTTTCAGGAATTTTATAGTCCTAAAATGCATTTCTTATATTTCGATAATTATCGATTTTAATTTAAGAAATATAGCACTGTGAACAAGACAAAGGTTTGTATCAGTGTAAAAACAACCGATATTTTTGTAATGAGTCATCATAAAATATTTTTGGAAATAACACGTTTACTAAGAATTTTAAATGTTTTGTTTATGTAAACCAATAATTTTACACCAAATACAACTATACTGATAAAAATTCGTAATATTTTTAAGAATGCCATCAACATGTAAAGAATTTGTAAAACAGTTGTATTTCATGAGTAAGGAAAATAATATACTCATGTATTTGATTACTATTAGTAGTATTGTGTTGAAAATGTATATATAGATCATATTAGTAGTCCATCACAATTATTAGAACTACACAGATAATATATGAGAAATTCATTACTATACAGTATTCCATTACTACTAATAGTACCATGTAGAAAATACGGACTATTATTTTCTCTATTTATTGCTTATGTTTTACAAAAATGTTATGATTATATCAAACGAATGTATTCCAATTTAAAATCTATAAGTTAAATTTCTATATCAAAATGGGTTCAACATAAATGTATTTATCTGAAATGTAATGTGCATTTAGTGTGTTTGATTCTTTGAAGATTGTATTATTTCTTTAGTGTGTTAGATTCTTTGAAGATTGTATTATTTCTTTAGTGTGTTAGATTCTTAAAAATTGTATTATTTCTTTATACATGGTTAAACTTTAATAAATCTAAATCATATGTAAAATATAGTGGTTACCTATATCTATGAAGATAATTACAATTTTCGACTTGAAATGAATGGGTTATTTTCGACAGCAATGAATACTTATAAGTATACGAAAATTTGATAATTTGATAATGATGAATATTTTGAAACTACTTTCTTCTTCATCTCCTTTGCCATTAATTTCATTGGCTTACTATATTCCTCATATTTGGTATATCTGTTGCATTTTATTAAATAATAAATATGGATTTAATTTTGTGTAAAAAATTTGTTTCCAAGTCATCTAGATTTCAAAGTTTAAAGATATGTGACACATTTTATATAGTATTACTGTGTGATTTACTTATTTTTGTACTGTTTTTTTTTAAATTTAATTAAATAATATATTTTTATGAAATTTTGAATTTGAAAGAAGAATAAGTTATAATATATATATATATAACTGATTATATATGCATATATGCATTTGACATATAACATTCGATATGAAAATGCAAAACAAAATTATATAAAACTTATTCAATGACACAAGAAAAATTGCATATAAGATTCAAAAAGATAAAATCAAAAATCTAAGTCATACCATATTATATAAGCAAAATAAACATAGATGCAATTTCTTTGGAAGGTTGTTGGTAATTTCATAATGTTCAACTTGGATGCTTGAAATTAGGCATAAGGTTTTGGAAATCTGCCAAAAGAATATTTAGGTTTCAAAGAATTGTTAAAGAAATTAGATTGTTTTGTAAATTTCTATAGATGAGTGACATGGTTTAAAGCTAACTATAGAATATCTGCACAATTTGCAGACCATGCAAACTATCTCGTTATTCCTTTAAGAAAGAACATTATTTTCTGAAATAAACAGAAAAATGAAACTCCATTTCACGATGATATATATAATTTATTAAAATTAACAATTCAGACAAAATCTACAGAAAGAATCTGGATACACTGTAATGAATCACGCTTTTACATATAGAATTTAATAATATTAAGAAGTAAAGTAAATTTGTTCGTTGCATAGTGAATTGCTTCATTATTCTTTGATTTAGGAAACTAGAGTTTTAGTGAATTATCAATTCGCTCATGGCTCTAAAATATGAAACTACTTTGCAATTTGTATAGGTTGAAGAATTCACAATATTCACCGCATATGAAATTTTATAGTAAATTGAAAAATTAGATATTAAGAATCTTATATTTGGTACTGAAATATCTTCTGTACAGAAAGTATCCTTTGTAAGCATAAATATGCAGCAAAAATTAATTTCTTGTAAATAGTAACTAATATAATTGAATGTATAATGAGGGAGACAAACTAATAAATAATTAAAAAAAATTAGTAATAAAAATAAAAATCCCCCCCCCCCAAAAAAAAAGTAAGATAAGAAAATACACATGTAAACTGGAGTAAATAAGAAATAGTACTTAAAAACATATGAAAAAAAAAGCAACAGTATAATCTCAATTAATTGCCAACTACTGTCTGCAGAAAATTCTATAACTGATTCTGTGATTTGCATTGATTTCTTCCCCTGATGAGCTAATGCCTTGTTATGAAAATTTCACAATCTGTTTCTGATTTCTAATATGGATTTTTCTATTTATATATATATATATATATATATATATATATATATAAATAAATAAAAAATTTGTTGCATAGTTATTTACTGCATATTTTTCATTTAATAATAAAAATGTAAATGTCTTTCTCATGCCACACATGCATCAACATTTGCTTATTAAAGATAAAAGCACTATCTAGGATTGTTGAGAAATTTTTGTCACTCTTTTGTGGCTAAAACTGATATCAACTGCCAACAAATGCTTCAAGTTTGTTTAAAAACAACAATGGCAGCTGCCTCCTGGGATTGCAAACAATCCAGCTTTCGAAACAAAATAATAGAAGAGTCGATCTAGATAAGAATTTTCTGTAACAAACACTTCTTGGTGTTCTCACAAATGAAAGTTCTAAACGTTCTAACGTTGGTTATTATTAGATCACAAATTTTTTTCCCGCGAAAGAGCAATGATTGAATCAGGAAAGATTTTTTTTTTATTTAGTGTGTAAAATAACAAGCTGAATTTTGTGCTTAATTTTTAACCATATTTTTATTTTTCCTTTTAAATGTTAAAATTAATAATTTATGGAGTTTCAATGTAATTTAACATAAATATATTAAATATATTTAAAATATAAAAAGCGGATTAAATGGAAAAAAAAATTTCAGTATACTACAAAAGAATATGTTATTAGAATCATTCATAATAATATTATTTAGTTTTATGTAATTCGTTGAGAAGTTTTAGTTATATTAAAGCCCCTTTTTAAATCAATAATATAGAGATATTTTGGGACGGGCCTCGTAATTTTAATCCTCTTTTGGATGAAGTGGACGACACCACTTCATCCAACCACCTCATTTTCTTTTGTATTTCATCTATAAAATATGTATAAATATATAAAATCCTGTATTATTTTCATGGATTAATTTTGTTTTGTTTTTCTCCATTTAATACGATCACAATTTTATCATCATAATGCAATATCAAATTGCCATTATGATTATAATAGAAACCAAATATGTCTGAGATTTCCCTGTCAGACAGATTAACATACTCTTATGCAATGAGGGTGTTATGAAATATCATGCTGAATATACATAAGGTTGTCAATAATGAAGTTGAGAAGTTATACACTCGTTGTCTGTTCTGATCGTGACCAGTAGCTAATTTCTAATAATTAGAAATAGGCATATAGTTTCAATTCGGGAAGTTATCAAAATGATATATAGAGTGTGGACTGAGTGTGTCTTCTAGGATTGGGTGAATCAATAACTGAAAAAAATTACGATAGCTAAATTTCCATATATTTCTCCTATCCTATTAATATTTAGTACAATATTCATGATACAAAAGAGTATAAAGGAACAGCAAAATAAAAATGTCATGCATTTCTTTGATTAAAACTTACAAGATTATGAAACTTATAATATCACAATTTTGTTAATGTAAGACAATATCAAAGTTGTTCGAAATCTAAAGCAATTTCATCTCTTTTACATAATTTAACTATTAAATGCACATGCTCAATGATAATCTTGATAATTACCGTAACATATCACTTTAAAAAACAAAATGCGGAAGAAAACATTCAATAATCAATGGATTCTTAAATTTTCACAAGAGCGTCTAAGAAAAAGATCTCCAATACAAGTCATACTATGGAAAAAAAGGAGGCAAATAAGCCGTTTCTTTTCTTTAGCTTGGAATCTCTATTCACATATGCTATTGTCACGCGTTTATGGTAATTATTACTATCTGAAACTTGGAATAAAGATTGTTTGCATTATTAAGAAATAAAATTCTCTCAAACACGGGAACGGGAAAGTCGATAATTAAAGTGGATAATTGCTGTCAGTTCCAAAATTATGCTAGTAAAATATGCGATAAAATTTTTTATGTTGGTATTTTTGTAATCTGCGGAAGTGAAAATGGCGGCTTTTATAAAAAGACGACTGGATTTAGAAAATAATTAAATACATTTATATTTTTCATTTCTCAATCCAATTACGAATAAAGTAGCAAGTAAGCAATTAAACATTTCGACAGAATTGATTATTATGGTTTCGATTACAAAATCCTTATTATGTTTCATCAATATTATAAGATTTTTTCTTTATTTTTTGCTTTTGAAATATTTTATTTCATCACTATAGTTTAATTTGTGTTCCTCTGCATTAATATTCGTATCCATTTTCTTAGTAATACAAGAGATTATAATTATTTAAAAAGATTTAATTAAACATATAAACATATTAAGCATTACAAATTTTTGTTTTTGGAATCACAATTACAAAAATTATATCATAATTTTCTTTCAGTTGCTTCACTATATCATGTGCAACATAATATTCCTATTAGATATCAAGAGTATAACTGACGTTTACTGAATTCTGACTTACTTAATTTACTTACTGATCTAAACAGTGGATGGGTAAATAGTTCTTATCCATCTATCATATATAAAAAAATCTTAAATATCTAAATAAAAATACAGATACGATTCTGAAATTTTTAGGTATGTTTAAAGTAATTCAAACTATGATATAATATATAATTTTATTAGTTAATATATTTGTTATATATTAACAAATAAAAAAAATTCTTTTGATATCATATCGCTTTGAATTATGCAAATATTTATATTACTTCTTAAGTAAACTGGAAAATATGATGATGTATAAAACAGCTGTTTTCTTGTTAATAATTTCTCAGATCAAATTATCAGAGGTTAACTAACCAGATTTGCAGTAGAAAGTCGTATGACCATCGGTAGAATACTTAAAAAATAAAACAAGAGAAATATTATCTGTAGTCCACTTAAGATGTTAATATATAATAAATATATAATAAAATTAAAAGTAGACGATGAACTCCCGATATTCAATGATTTAAAATAGTTTCACGACCATTCAAATCCAAATTAATCATTCAAAACTGATAGAAGTAAACAGTGATATACTAACAGAAAAAAAGCATTGTCAAATTCAAAATAAATAAACGCCAAAATAAAATGATAGAAATGACTTTCAACTGCTGTGGAAAGGAAAAATATAAGCATCCAACATATTGAAAATTGTAAGCATAATCTCATTGACCTTTGCTACAATCCAACATAATAAATTTAAATAAAACGTTAAGTTTAAGATCCCATATTAATTTTTATTCATGATTAACTTTATTATTCTTTAAAAAAAACTGTCTGAGTTGACAGACGCCGAACTACAAACTTGCAATTTGCATCTCAATGTTATTTTTAAACTTCACTAGTATTGGCAATTATATATACTGACGCAGCTGGGCAATTATATATAACGATTAATTTATTCGTTTCATTAAATGATTAGATTGTTTTTTTATATTCATATTATTAAACATTATTTAAAATTATGTTATATAAGGATTTGCCGAAACTTTTCTATTTTATAAAGAAATGGTATTACGAAGTACATTAATCATCTTGACGCTAAAGCAATTTTCTAAAACAACAGTTTCGGTGATTCAAAAACATTCTAAATGTTTATAGTTTCGTTGCACTCTTTTGAAGTTCGAACGAAAATACATTAAAATATTTATAGAATTCGAGTCCTCACGTAGTATCAACAGAACGATTCGAACCGTGATTTATTATCTGCCATCTTTACGAAACGTCTCAGACGCATTCTCAGAAAATTACAAATGAATGCTTGTATTTGCATATAGAATGTAAACATAACATTTGCTTCAAATTTTATTTTTTGTTTAAATTTTACTTTAGGTTAGAAATTTGTTTGAAGTATTGTTCTTTACATCATACATATGAAAATACTTTGATGTTTCGTAAGTTTGGCAAGTGTTTGATTTTAAAGCTGAATATGTTGAATTGTGTAGATAGAATTGAATATTCGGTGAAAACTATCCATATTTATTGAAATCCGCTTTTTTCAATCTAAAAAATTATCAGAATTTTTATTGAATATTTTATTAAACATTTAACATTGTTAAATAAAATATTGCATTTAATTCTAATGCGTTGTAAGAGAAACGATAATCAATCTATTTATTCATACAAAATTATACATGGTTTTATGAGTATGTATAAAATAATTATTTTTACTCAAATATTTTGACATAAAATCAAATTTGTGGAAATAATCAAGACTGACAATAATACTATAAATGGTACACATACTCATTAAAAAATCCAGTTTAGTAACTATATTCAAGAAAATTAGAATTACAATTCATAAGAAGTTTTATTAGTACACCAAGCTTTTATTTCTTATTTGGCAAAATACTTTTATGATTTTATTTTGACCTGATTTCTGAGGATTTTCTACTTTTCATTTGCCATTGCTTTTCTCAAGTGCCATTTATCTAAAGCGTTTATCTTTATATTATTCTTGTGTTTAGTTCAGCGATTCTCAACCTGTGGGGCGCGCCTCCCTAGGGGGGCGCGAGAATATCCAGGAGAAAATATTATTTAAAAAAAATTGATTAACTGACTGAAAGGAAAGCACACATACACATAGAAAACAAAATATATTTTGACATATTTAATAACTTATTAAAGTAAAACAACTTACTAAATCAAAACTTACTTAATCAAACATACTAAATTAAAAACAAATTTAATAATTATTAGTAACTTCCTTGGGCCTGTCTGGCAGAGCAAAGTTTTTCGAAGTAAGGCTTAGTATTACAAATAGCCACTCTCAGTTCTGTTTCTATATTTTGTCTTCAAAGAAGCCACAGCAGAAAATCCAGTTTCACAAAGGTAGGATGTTGAATGGTAATAGAATGTGAAATGTCCTTGTTTTTAGTGCAGAATCCTTACTCCTGCACAAAATTCAAATAGTGATTTATTACTAAATTGTCTTTTAGTTTCGCCACTTGTCGTGAAGTCAATGAATTTTTCTTCCTCGTCAATTGAGAGTCCTTCGGGAGTCTTATGAAATAGATCCCTAACCCACTCGTAACTTGCTATCAGTTTGTTGTCAGCATGAAAATACTTTTTAAAATTCTTTGCCAGCATGACTAAATGATTTCCAATGGTTACAAAAACCACTTTTATATGTTCTTCTTCAGCCTTGTAAGGTTTAGTACAATCATCTACATTTGCAAACATTGTTAGGTTTTTTTGCTTTAAATTTCTGCTCCACAATTCCAATTTCCCACAAAAAGCGTTAATTTTATCACTCGTATCCAACATATGTGTATTTGCTCCTTTGAGTTGAAGATACAAGTTATTTAATTTCTCTAATATGTCGACCAAGTACCTCAATTTCATCACAAATAAAACCTTGCGAAAATTTTCGGCCCCCGGCCTGTTTTCTTCTTCTAGGAAAATTGCGATTTCTTCTCTTAATTCATAAACAAGTTGCAAAATTTTCCACGTGATGACCGTCTTGCCGCACAATAAATTAGTAACGCTGCATGTAATGTGCCCATGTCTTTACAAAGTGCGGAAAAGATACTCGATTTCAGTGATGTCATTTTTATATAATTTACTACGGTTACAACCGTAGTTAACACAGTATTCAGACCAGGACTCTTTTCTTTCGAATTCAAAGCTTCTAAGTGGATCATGCAATGTGTCCAGATGCATTGAGGCGATTTTTGTTTTACAAGTGCTTGTATTCCTTGGAATCGTCCGGTCATTGAACGAGCACCCTCTGTGCATATTCCGACGCAATTTTTCCATTCTATGTTTGCCTCGTTCATAAAATCATTTAAAGTAGCATATTTGCTATTTTATGCCATTATTATGCGAGCGCTGTTGTTTTGAGTTCTATTGGTTTGCAGTAAAGTAGTTCTTCTACTACTGACATATTATCAGAAATTCGAACATTGGCAATTAAATGAGCATCTTTATTACTATCTGTTGCTTCGTCAAGCTGTATTGAAAACAATTTGTCACGTAGCTTCGAGAAAAGCTGATACTGTAAATCTTCAGCTGTATCGCCAATTCGACTAGCAACAGTATCGTTGAAAAGAGCTATGGACTGCAATTGTTTTGAAAAATTAACTCCAAACATAGTTTCTACAATCTCAATTGCTGCTGGCAAAATAAGCTCTTCACCAATGGTGTGAGGTTTCTTACATCTGGCTATTTTATATGAACTTTGTAAGATGCAATTAAAGCTTTTTTATTCACAGAGAAAGTTTCTTTAAAAATGATTTTTGCTTTTTATAAGATTTTAATTTTATTTCGAAGAATTCTCTGGGTTTGTGGACGTACTCACTATGAAGCATTTCCAAATGTCGTTTAAGTTTATTAGGTTTCATGCTGTCTTCATTTACTTCAGTACTGGTAAACCCAAAATGTAATTATCCTTGAGAATATTTTCTTGGTTTTATTTTCGGAACTACGTTCGTCTGTGTACCTGCTGATGCTTGACTATCGTCTAATGCTTGCTTACTTCCGCTTAAAAATTTATTCATGAGTCTGCATAAATCTGCTACCGTGAATATTTAATATGGTGAATTGCAATTAACACGAAAACATATATAACATAAACATTCACGATAGATTCGATAGAGATAAAAGGATAAACTCGAATGAGAATGCCTGGAATTGAAACTTCCGTTATCGAACATTTTCCTTCTTCTTATGATAAACCATTTGCTCCACGCATGCTGGAGATGGCATCAGTGGTGTGGATTCCCTTCCAGAAACATTGCTTATTTTTTCACTTTTGTTTAGTCATGCTTCTGTTTTACTTCTTTTATTAATCGAAAAAATGTAATCAAAGTTTCTAAATCCACCCCGTCTAGGTTAACTTTCATTAACGAATTTTTCTACTTTCATATTCTTTTAACGTTATATCCCTGTTTGGCTTTCACTTCAAATATAATATTAAAATTTTCCCCGCTTTCATTCGCTTCATCTGTTCACCACCCGCTTGTCCAAAATGCAAAATTTAAGATTTGGTTTCTCGCCAACGTTGGCTCGCTTTTACTCTTGTTTTGGCAGATAGTTAAAAATAATTTAAAAACAGAAATCAAGATACTCAATATACATTATTGTTGTATACATTTTATTGTAAGCGGGGGGGGGGGACGATGAAAATTATGATTGAAAACTGGGCCGCGAATACTGAAAGGTTGAGAAACGCTGGTTTAGTTCATACTAAGTTTTCGAATTAATTATCAATCATATTATAAAATTCCAAATCAATATTTTTAATTCATATTCTAATTGCACTATTATGGAATAAAAAATGAATTAACATTATTTGATTAACTCGCAATTAACGTTTGGAAATATTAAAATATAATGTTTCCATCATGTATCATCAAATATTATGTTTCTATAAATGAATGAAAAATCAATTTTAAATTTACTTTCTCACAAATAGGAAATTCACAAATCTGAAAATTCAAACTTTATAAAGATTTAGAAATCTGTATAATTCAAAGAAAAATCTGTAAATGTTTCTACAGATCGGTAAAGCGATATATATCTCTGTAATTCAGATAAAACGAATATAGGGTACTTATATGTATAATTCAAACAAATTTTACAATAAATATTTTCCTTTAATTTTACAGATAATAGAACTGTCATTTATCTGTATTCTTCACAGACATTTGAAGTAAAAGCAGAATTTGATAGAAATAAGATATTGGAGAAAAGTCTCAAATATTGTATTCTGGTATTTCTTTAGGGAATTGGGAATTTCGTAAGCAATGGACATTTACAATCTAAATTTTATCACTGCCTGCATTGATTTTCTAATCTGGTAATGCCCTTCCTTCATCAGTTATGTATATAAATAAGCAATTTCTAATAATAATGTGTGGACTTTTTCATGAATAATTTTTCTAAGAATCCATTTAACCACATTGATGTAAGGTAAAAATGTATTTTATTTTTAATAGAAAAATAAAGTGTAAAAAAATCTTAACCTATTTTAGTTGCAATGAAATAAAACGAAGTAGGGTTTACTACGGAAATATTTCTTAATACTAAAAGTTGAAGATGAAAACAAATGAAAGATGAAGTTCCAAATATTTCCAAAACAAATTGGTTTAATACGTAAAATAGTTTATACGTAATTTGAAAATTCCAATTTGCTTTTCAAAATTTGGAATTTGAGGGGAATTCGATGTTTAATTTCGAAGGATATATTTTGCAATACGAATTTATCGAATTCTATTCCGAGAATATGCAAAAGTATTGGCTTTGAAACATAACTATTTTAGCTTTCCATTTCACTCTGAGAAAATCATGCCTAACATCAAAGTAAAAATAAATTTATATACAATAGAAAGTAAAAAAAAAAAGACATTGCAAAAAGAAAAAAAAGCAACGAAATTAATCACATAAAGCAATATATCAATATAATAACAATAATAAAAAACAGAAGAAAAGACAAACAAAGAAAAAAATTAATTGAAGAAGCGTAAATTAATTAATTAGCATATATTTTTTTAAGTAAATCACTTTTAAATAAAATAAAACATTATTAAGCTTATTATCCAAAACCAGAGAATCTCAGATGAATGTTTTTGATAAACCTGTTTTAAGGTGAAAGTTTTCAAAATATATTTTAGCCAGGCCACCTTGAAATTTAATCAGGAAAAAATATCCATGATTTATCTTTTTTAAAAGAATTACAACTATAAGCAATATTTAGATGTAGCCACAAATGGAAAAATTTCAATCTTAGTAATCAAAATATAAAATTTGACTCTACACTACTTGAAGTTCCCACTGTTCCACTTGTCATATATGTCAATATAAAACCATTCAACAGTTTTGCAAGAAGAACAAACATATTTGTCAGCCGGATTATGGTAAACTGCATGCTCGCTGTTGTGTCATGAAATTCCAAATCTAATATATTTCTTTTTTCTCAGCAAACTATATAATTTTTCATGCACATTTTAATTGCATACAACAAAAATTCGAAATAAACATTCCATTCGCTGACATTTGACAATGAGTATAAAAAGATTTACAAAAACTCATCGATTTTTTTCTTGATTAATTTATTGAAACTAATTGATATGACACTCTTGTTTGCTGAATTATCCTTATATTTTCTTATGCGTGGTAACATATAGATATTTAAACCAATGCGGCATTTCTCTCTCATTTTAAATTATTCTTTTTTCTTAGAGAAAAGTGAAAGCAATTCTAAATTCTAATAGAAACAATGGAAACTGAGCAAAGTTCTTGATGTCAATTAAGAAAATGTGATCACTATCACTATCACTTTCTTTTGTTCCATTAACTTTGCACTTAAGTTTTTTTAGGACAAAAAATGATGTGAGACTCTTGAAGAAAGTTGTTCCATTTACTTTTCTCTGGGAAGTCAAAAAAAGAGAAAAAGAAAGAAAAAAAGAAAGAAGGAAAATTTCAATGCTTTTTTTTAACTTAATTTACTAATTTCTAAAATTTATAGGTGAGTTCGAATCAATTCTAAAGAAACATACAGACTGTTTCTAATTGGTCCTAAATAGCTGATTACAGTTATTATAGCTAATATTAATTGACGATAGTTATTAGTATGAATTGGCAAGAACTATTAATATCAAATAGCAACAGTTTTCTATTTCTAATTATTAGTTTCAATTAGTAAAAGCTATTAGTAACAGCTATAGGACCAGCGTCTTCCCTTTGATTTGGGTGTCCCGGGTTCGAGTCCTTGTTCGGGCATGGTTGTTCTTTACCATGTGTTCTATCTGTAAGGTGTGTGAAACAGTCCCTCCCCCCTTTGGATAAGGAGTTGTGCAAGCGAGTGTGTGAGTGTGATCTTCATATGAGCTAAAATCATACTTCTGCCCTGGGTTCTCATGCGTCTTTACCCTCAGAAGTTACTACAACCGTCTTTCCCTGATCTCTCGGACTTGGTTTGAATTGGTGTTCAATCCAAGGGGGATAAGCAACAACAACAGCTATTGGTACTAAATAGCTGAAAAATAGAGTTATTCTTGTTTTTGCTAATTGATACCAAATCATGAGAAACAAAAGTATACTTGCGTTTTAGTCTTCTTTATTGAAATATATTAAATTCAAAATACTCTTTTAAAAAATGTGAATCTATAAATATATACCTTTCTTTAATGCAGTAAAAAAACACATGCAGACTTTCAAAAGCAAATAATGCAATAGATCTTAACCTGTCCATTAAGTGGAGTATTTCGAAAAAAAATATTATTTTTTGTTTTATTTTTATTATATTCAAGAACAATATCCAGACAAAAATTTAAAAAAATGAATTCTTAGAAATCATGAAGGTCAAATTTACGAAGACACTTGAGAAATTTCTTAATTATTTCCATAAATATTTTTAAAAGCTATTCGCATTTTATTATTAATGTAAAAATACGATCTAATAGATGAAGATTATTCTAGTTAAAGGAAATAATTTAGTCCGGCAACTCAGTTACTTCTTTGTATATCGCCGTCTCTCGTTTGTCCCATTATTGATGAAGTTTCAAGTCATTAGTGCAATCCATAAAATACAACAGTCATCTCTCGGATACATTGTTTTCAAACAATAAAGAATCTCACAGCAATTATAGCTAATTAATTTCAGATGTCGATAATTGCTTGGAAAAATTCCAGTGGATTTGAGATTTTGAAATAAGCCAGAAAACCGAACCGGAACAGTTTGGAAAGCTAAAATATGTCCGTTCAAGAGAGTTTTCAATGTTTTAAATTGGACGTGTTTTTAAATTTAAGGGTGTAGTGAAGAAGACCTCCATAATAAAAGGTGCACATCGATTTATCTTTTAATTTATAGATAGAATTTCCAATATTTATTTGGTAATAATGCAAAAAGAAAAAATAACGATTCTTGAAGTGATGACCAATAAATAGTGAAATTATAATTAATTAATTTAATTTTTATTTGTTTAGCAAATGCACGTATTTAAACAAAATAATATTCTTGTTTTTGAAAATAGACACAAAATTAATTAGATTTATTACATTTGAATAATATCAAAATTAAAAATTAGAAATAAAACTTTTTAATACTAATTAGATTATATTTTTTTTATGTTATGCTTATTGCGGAATGGAGATGAAAGCCTTCTCAGAAAATAAAAAAAAATAATTTGGATCAAAAACTTCGAAAAAGAATTCCACTAGAATTATTTCATAGATACAATAGAATCTAACTGCTTCGTTTCCCAAAATGGAATTCAATGTTAAACAATCAAGTCTAACTTTAAACATATTCTAATTTTTTTATTCTATTAGGAATGTTTCGCTTATTTCTAATCTATGGGGGCATACATAATGACAGGGACACAAAAACTTTTAGAAATATAAGTGATATGTAGACAGACTCTCAATTTTTGCAAAAAAATAAACATTCTTTTTGAAAAGCCAAAATTATGCCTGGGTTTGCCCTGAACAAATATGGTTTTTCAATCATTTTGTCAACTTCATTCTAAATCTTTCATCCTTCATAAATGTTACAGATTGAAGATAAGTGCGCCAATTAGTAAATGATTTCTACTTGATAAATAAAACAATGCTATTATTCTGGAAGATATAATCTGGAATTATTCCAGGTTCCTTTTGTTTAAATTTTGTCTTATCTAAAATAAAATCAGAAATTGAAGGATTTCTCTATTATCTGAACATTTCCGTTTGTCTAAGCAATTAAATATTTATTTCATATTCTTGAAAGTTATATCATTAAATATTAATCAATTCGTTAAAAGCATTTATCATATTATTTACTTTTCATATATTCAAAATCTTTTCAATTTCTGTCGTTTCCATTTATCTAATTAAAATATTTGCTTTCATTCATTTCAAAAATTATCAAAGACTACAGAATCAAATTTTGCCTGTGCTATAAAGAATATGCCAATGAAATGCAATAGGCCAAATTAAACAAAAGCTGTAAAAAGAGAAAATGTTATTCAAATTTTTATTAACAAATTTTCAAGGAGGAAAAAACCTAATTTCCACACAAAATGCAGATCCAAATAAGAAAAAATATCATCTAATTGATGGCGATTCTGCGCCCAACAATTGTACATAAAGTGTTTTCGAAGAACAAAATTCATTCTTATAAAAAAAATAGTAAACACGAATGAAATACATAAATTCTACAGACGTAATAGATTTATGCCATAAAGGTTATCTTCTGCATTCCTTTTTGCCTCATCAATTAATAATTAAAATATAAGCAAATGGAAGTAAAGGGACAACAGAAAAAAAAGTTCCCTTCCAGAAAAAAATATATTTAGAAAACATTTTGTGCTATTTTTCTCCTTGTGGAAATGACATATATGCAAGACTAATAGTTTTAGGATGTTCTTTTAACTGATACCCTTCAATTATTAGAACGTTTTTAGCTTTTTAAAACTGAAATTTTGAAGAATTTTCATGATTTTTTTGTAAATTCTATAAAGCAAAGGATTTCCTGGAGTTCTGTTTGATGTTGCTTTATTTTAAAATGTATACTTCTTTTAGTTGAATACCTCTTATAAAATTCTTTTTCACTTCCATTCATGCATTTACACCCATTTTTTCGTATGATTTCATTTTATCAAACACCATTAAAACATTTTTGTTATAACTAAAGGCATAAAAAAATTTAAATTCTTAGCTATGACTTAGAATAAAAGGTAAAATCATTTGCAAAATCAGGGAATCTTAAAAAATAAATTTCTAGAGATAAATGCATAGATTTCTGTCTTTAAAAAAAGGCTTTCAGAAACATGAATGTAGATGGCAATTTTCTGTTCTTTAATGGACTTAGAGGATCGCATTTCAATGTCTGATTATTTACTGCATTTAACTAGTTTTTAGAGTACGTTAAATCTAACGATTGGATTTGAATTCGGCACAAAAAAAATCTAATAAGCTTTTTTTTTCTTTTTAAAAGTGACGCTATTATTTATTCTTATTAAAAAATTATTCAAAGTAACAAATGACGTTGAAAAAAGAATCACAGAAAAGATGATGTCAATTTTAACTTATGGAAACACACGGGAAATATTTAATACTTGCATTTTTCTCATCATAAATATTAAATTCTCTTTCAAATACCAATATTTCATTAGCATTCATTTAAATGTACATTTTACATATATATTCAGATTTATAATAACTATTTTATAAAATATTTCATTAAAAACGGGTAAATGAACTACGTGAAAAGCCAAAACGAAAATAGAATTAGATTTTACTGGGAAATTGTATCTAAAGTAATTTCTTCATACGAATAAATAGCTTCTTATTTTTCAAAATTATTTTTTTCTTTCTATTTTCTATCTAAATATGCTGATAAATTTTCATCTTCATTAATAATAAAGGCTAATGTATGTTGGTTCTCATCAAATCAGTCATTTTGAGCTAGATCTAACAAATTTGGTAGATATATTTTTTAAATACCCCAAATGTGCATCTTGGAGTGATATTTTTGAAATATTACTTAATTAAAAATTAAGCAAAATTTTATCTTTTTCAAGCAACAATTCTCGAAAATATTATTATTTCTGAAAAATAATTCTTGCTCAGGTGAAAAATTGAAATAAAAAGCTTTTAATGGTATCAGTTTAACATACACATTTTCCCTAAAATTTATCAAATTTTTCAAATGTGTTGCATATTTTCTTTAACAGTAGATTATATTTTTGTCCTGAAATGCAAAGCATTTTTGTTGTTTCTCCAACCATTTAAACAGTTATTTTCTTCCATTGTTAAATGCCAAAGATAAGGATTCGGTTTAATATACACGTAGTTACACTATCCATATAATCCTAGCTATACACAATATAATACTAAAATCATTCATAAACAAAACGCATTGTATTTAAAAAATAGCAGTTACGTTACCATGAAAGTTAGAACAGCGATAGATAGGAAAATTACGTATTTAATAAACGCTATGACGTCATGGGACTCGACTCGATTAATATTGCATAGTATCGTATAACAGGCTTCGCTATCTGGAGAAGAAATTTAATTAATATTTAGTTTAAATATTTTCATTTCATTTTTTAATATCTATGCTTTACGAGTTACTTTCGATTTAACTTTTAAAATGGCATGCGAATATTAATCTGCCGAATAAAATTAATAATTTGTTTTTTAATGAAAACTAAGCATTTTGAAACTAATATATCTATAATGCATTGATGGCAAAATTAATAATACAAGGATAATATAACCATCATATCAAAGTTATTTCATGCATGAAGATTAAGTTCTTATTTGTACATTACCTTTCAGCTGTAGCTGAATTACATGGACAGCACCATTTCCTTACAAAACCAGGTAGTGGGCATCAGAAAAAACTTTGATTATTCCGAAGCTTCTTCCCGAAGAAACTTATCTCATAGCAATTCAGAGCTTTCTTACTACTTCAGATTTATTAAATGTCTTGAATTAGTGGCACTTTATATATGGAACTATTTGTGCTACAAAAATTATTTGTTAACCAATAAATTATTTGAGATTATAGAAAAATTTATTTATCGCGGTACATTTTTTCTTTCTTATTTTTATCATTTTTAATTTGGCGTTTTCTTGCTGGATTTGTGCCAAAAACTTAAGTGTTAGTTGAAACTGTTATTTCATTTGGATATGTGACAGCACTTAAAAAAATAAGTGCTTCGGATGTAAAAAAATTTCGTAGATTTTTTGAAATATGATATGTTTTACAAGATATAAATCTATAGAATAAAGTTTTAACAATCTATGCGATGTAAAACAAACAGCGAAAACAACTCAAAATTATGTAAGAAAATAAAGTTTTTAATTTCCAGCTAGCTTTACATAAAATTCTGACAACAATTTATGAATATATTTACACACAAAATATACCCAGAAGAAATATTTAAAATAGAAAAAAGTGAAAAAATATAAACAAAAAAATTCCAAGTATGATAAAAGAAAAACTGGTAAAAAATTAATCGAGTTAGAAGATTGTTTTTTCTAATTGCTTTTCTAACAAACTATTCAGTACTATTGATCATGCAATCATTTAGCGTCACATCATGAGATCAATTCATGCATCACATTATTACAGTTACGGACCCTACTAGCACAAAATTCCCAAAATCATTATTTCGATATCTGCATGATGCTGTTCGGCATTCAGGATGTCGAATAGCATCGTGAAAATATCTTTCAATATTTTGTGATAATAGGGGGATCAGAAACGTCTGTCTAGGGCAAATGACATTAGATTCACGTCACTTTTATGCATCATTTCCATATCGCTTAAAGGGCCATAGTAACCTGATATATATAAAAAAAATACTTCGAGTTCGAGGACCGAATGTGTGAGGGTATATTTTTCGAAAGATATGATTTGTAAGTAAATTGATGTCGATATTTAAACATTCTCTTTCCATCGTGGTGTAACATTCCCTGTTTTCCAGTACTGATAAGACATTGTGTTGTACTGATTGATTGTGTCGTCGTTGTGTCTTACTAAACTCCTCGAGATAGCCAGATGGTGGATCTTTTCACCTGGGTGTTCTCGCATCTGTTCATTACCGACTACAATGAAAGACCACCTATCGAATTCCTCGTCCCAGAGGTATTGATAGTACCTTCAAAGAGAAAGGGGTATCCAAACATCTGGATGCTAAATGTCTCTCTTTGTGAAAGGACCTTCCCACGACCCACTGGCACCGCTGAGAGAGCATATGGCTGAACCCCGATTGGCCGAAGGAGAGCTCACATGTCCAATGTAAATTAAGAGGCGGAAATTGTCGCCGAAATAAAGCGCGGAGATTTTTTTTAGAGGGGAGAGAAAAAACGAATTGCAGAGGACGGTTGGACTACGCCCACGAGTTCGGAGTCCGAGAAACTACCCCTGGAGTTGTCGCGTTGACATGATGGAGAACTGAGTTCCAAGAAAAACCTTCGATTTTGACTTTTGTATCTCCTACTACAGGTGTAAATAACTATTTATTTAACCAAGATTAGAACAAGTTGTTCTTTGTATATATAGAGCTGTAAAATAAAGAATTGTCTTTAAATTCTGCTTCATTATTTGATCAGTCTAGATCAGGTCATTACAGTGGTGTTGAAGTTTGTAAGGATGACCTTGGTTTACGCTTCTTTCTTATTTTTCTCATACAGATTATAAACTAGAAGGTTTTTCTAATTCAACATTGTATTTATTTTGTCGTCATAGAGTCACTATATTATTGTTTAAAAGTAACCCTTGCTTTGGACTTTAATTTCAAGACTGAATTAACATACAAATTCATCTACCACATTTAAAACATAACGGTATTAAAGGAGTTAAAGATTTGATTAGAAGAGTGAGAAGACGAATTCTGGTCCGAGCGAAACGGGCCCATATATAAGAATGCATGGCGACATTTAAATATCATGATGGATAACACCGTATCTGATTACGTCACACCACACCGTCATCAGTCATAATTACATCTTCATTCACTGAAATTTCAAAAGGTGATGTGAATATAATTAAGCTAAATGAAATCTTCTTTAACATATCGGTTATCACCCAAAAAATGATTCAAATTCTATTTCGAGGTGTTTTGAACCAGTTTAGCAATCATTTAAGCTCCATTCTGAAAAATTGATTCTATGAATTTTCTTTTCTTAAGTTATAAAAGGCTCACTTCCCTTTTCCTTCTCCGGATTTGAAGATGATTAAAATAAATTAAATCTATGGGGGGGGGGAAAGCAAATGTGCAAAGTTTATCTCATTATTCAACACATGCTACAAAATTCATAAAATCGTTTCCCGTGATTATTAATCATTGTGAATTAATAATAATGGAAATACATTGGAGTTATTGGTACAATATATGATTTATAATAGACAGCATTAATGATGCATTTAATCACTTTAAAGGTTTTTATTTGATTTAACATGATTAACTCTTTCTTGTAACGCAAAAAGATAGATGATTTTGCGATTAAAATTTATTTACAAGTTGCAAAAATAAAATAAAAGTATGAAATGTTGCTCCGCTTTACAAAGATAATATATCCTCATCTAGCAGATGTTCTAAATATATCAGAATAATTTAATTAAACGATCTAGAGATTTGCAATATTTGCATCGAATATATGCAGCACAAGTTTCTCGCATAAGGCACCTCCTCTCCTCGATTTCGACACATAAATGGTGTCAAGGTCACGCGCATTAGTTCTGACAGAATAAGGGTATTGGTTGCTCGGTTTTGAGCAAATAGGATCCCGGTGTTGACAGATTACCCTGGGCTGTTGACTGGAATCAACAAACCATCCGCACTGTTGACGACTTTGGCTACTCAAGCATACGTAGAGCCGAAAAGAGTAAACACATGGTACTTGGCAAGAGTGATATTTTCCTGGGGCAATCAGAAACTCTTGAGCATTGACTCAAGGAAATATGAGTATCTAAATTTAGATCAATGTAGTCTAAATGAAGTGAGTTAAAATATTTGAGTTTTTTAGACCTGGAAAGATAATCTTAGAATTCTTAATTTCTTGTCACAAGTCCAGATATTCTGGAATAATTATTTTATGTGGATTTGAGTACATAAAACCATGGTTTATTCTGATTAAATGAACTTAAAATTTTTCTAGAATTAATTTGCTTGTGAAAATTATTTACGGAAATAGATAAATTGTCATTTTTTCCTCTCTATCAATATTTTTGTCGTGATGCAAAATGTAGAAAGAAATTCGCATAATAAATGTAGAAATTTAAAACATCCAAATCATAAGGAATAGTTTTGGATAAAAAAAAATACTTTCCCCGCCTCAAGTTCTCACATAGATTAAACATTTTCTTTCTCCATGTTATTTTGATGGAATTGGTTCCTTTTTGTTTCAGTCAAACTATTTTGGATAGCATGTTAGAGTGCTTTCATATTTTGCTTGATGATATTTTTAGGAAAATACACTCTTCTTTTGTTTCTAATTACATTGTTTTGGAAAAAAGGTAATACATTTTTTTTGGACATGCACATTTTTTTTAATGAGTTTCAGCTGAAATTATAATTCTGATATCATTAGAGTTCCAGTAGAAGATATAATTCTCTATTCTTAATTTTGTCTTACATGTACAGCTAACATGTCAATTTTTATTCAAAAAAATAGATGGTACTTCTTTCATTTCTTCTTATCTTTAAAAAATAAATCTCCCTGATAAAGCACGATGGAAAAGTCTATACCAATGTTCATATGAAATTAATAAAGCACTAGAAATAAAAAAGAATTTCCATTGATCAGTAAATTGAAATTAAATTACCACTGAAACTGTATCAAAATATTAATTTAAAGCTTTTAAAGGCATGTAGATTGTTATATGCATTAAAAAGTAATGGCCGATTTGAGTTCATGAAATCAAGGGACTCACTGAACTTTTTATTTCATTAATACCCTTTTGTTTACAATCGAATGTAAACTCTTTATTTTTGCAATAATTGTGCTATAGTTTGGACTTAACAAATTAGGAACACGACAATTTTATTGTAATTTTTTTGTATTTACATTATATTCAAAGGGACCTTTTATAATATTTATTTATAATTATGAAAGAACTTTCTGCCTATCCTGCAAATTCAAGGAAGAAATGCAGCATAGTAGGATTTCAGACAATTATGATTGAAAATAAATTGAGTTAATAATTGATCTCAAATAATAATATGGAACTCAAAATTTATCTTGTCATTCTTAAAAATTGTATGAAAACAATCATAAGATTATTGCATTATTCATCATTTCATTCACCATAGCATTATTAATCATTCCATTCACCATAGCATTATTCATCATTCAAGAATGGGATTGATGAATATTTCTATAATCACATAATCAAAATTTTAACCCTTTAATATACTTTATTAGAGAATCCTGATATGACAAACAATGGATAATAGAAATAAATGAATGCAGTAACATTCTTCTATTACTTAATCCGTATATCAATGCTTGACAACTCCTAACAATTCTTGTAAACAAAAATAAAAATTCTAATCATAACTTTTATGTTTTTCTTCAGTAGTATACATTGAAAGAAATTCAGTGAATTGTTGTTAGCTTAATTCCTTTCTATATTAACACATTTGTGAAATAAAGCTCCGTTGGTTTCCAAAAATAAATCTTCTGACTCAGGAAAATATATCCTCTTTCAGCAGAGGATATTGGTTGAGTGTCAACAGGAAATTAAAAAAGGCAGAATGTTATTTGTTTCGAACTCCTATTTCACTCATGGATGATTAGATATTTTTACACACCAGAAAATCTCCTTTTTCTACTTGTCCGAGTTCAGATATCTGAGATTTAAGGATTCTTTTGTTTCAAGAATAAAACTGAAAAAGACCAAATAAAAATACGATTGTAAGAAACAAGACCACCTTTTGCTCGACCGTAAACGAAATATATAAAAATGAAAGTACTGTAAGCGTCAAAAAATTCGATATCGAGGTTTTGGAAAATTTCAACATTTTCGCCTTACCTGAGGAAGCGAAAGTAGCATTTCTATTTTATTTATTTTTTGTATGTAGTATAAAGAGAATATAGTAATCGTCAAAAAATTTAAGCTCGAGTTTTGTCGAATTTCCACTTTCTGAGTTTGAAAAATGACCGTCTGTCTGTGAAAAAGACAACTCAAAAACGCTTTGAGCGAGACGGTGTTAAGGTAATTTGGTGTAAGGGTGTTTTACTAAATCTGTGGGTTTCTATCAAATTTTGAGGAAAATCCATTCCGAGGAAATATGTCTTCTGGTTTTTCAAAAATAAGTTAACACCATAACTGCAAAACGAAGAGATCTAGATAGATAAAATTCTATACGCAGAATTGATATTTATAGACTGGACACCAATCCAATTTTTAGCCAAATCCATCAAAAGGTTTATTGTCTATTTTTCTGTACTTTTAGCAACAGGTAGAACGTGGTAATTCATAAAGGCAATGACATAAATATATCAAATCTGTTATGGGATTCTGTACTAAGTGTAGTTTTTGTTTCAACCGGATGGAAAAAAAGCATATAAATTATGTTTTTGGATCTTTTTATTGTATATCAGGAATTAATCGCAAAAAAAAAAAAAAAAAAAAAAAAAAACTCCCCAAATATAACACAATATATTCAGTAAAAATGCTAAATTCACGTCAAATGTAACTATTGTACATCAAAGCTATGAAGTCGTTCTCGGAATGCGAGAAAGTTTTAGAGACCATTCCCGCTTTTATTTCTTTTGTTTGTCTATCTGTGATCATGATAACGGAAAGTTTTCACTTTGTACAAAATAAATTTGATATATAATTACATCCAAATCGTAAATCTGTAACAAATCTGTATGAAATTCATGTACAAGAGATTTGTCCGCATGTATGGTAATACAATAACATAAGCCTAACGAGATAGATGAATGGATTTCAGTTTTGTGATTAACACCAGAATTGCTGATCAGAGTCAAATTTAGATTCAACTTCGACAGAGGTCTATCGAGCCTTGTGTAAAGAAATGTGGTAATTCGAATCCACTATTACCTAGATAAATTAATAAATAAATCAAAAGAGTAGATAGAAGATATATTTTGCATTACTACTAGTAAACATTAATACTAGTAAAGAAATAGGCCACGTTATTCTGCTTATGCGACGCGGGAGTGAAAAGAATCAATAAAGTCAAACGAGATCCAAATTTGATCTGGCTGGATATATTGTAGATCCGAATCAGATTATGAATCCAATCTGTCAAAAGGAAGAGGTCCAAAGGTACATTCAATTTCTTTCATAAACACATTAAAATACTTAAAAATATGTATTGCGTACACAAATGAGAAGAACAAAGGAAGAACGCAATGATAAGACCGTGAATTCTGAAATTGAGAAATATGTTATTTAAGCAAATGAATTTTGCAACATAAAATATAAATCAAAATCGAATTTCAAACTCAAGCAAATGAACAATAGAGATCCAGAAGTATCCTCAACTTTTAAAAAAAAATATATACTACATAAGTCAACATTAGTGCGTAAGTATTTGAGAATGTCCTGGAGAAAACCAATGATAATGAAAACCAATGAAACAATGAAAACCAATGAGATACATAAATGAATAATTAAAAAATAGTAGTCACTGCTACAATATAGTGACAGTCAACGGCATAATATTTTTCTGCTGCACCCTAACAGAGTAATAATGTTCCACTGCTTCTACTTTAAGTTTCATGGTATCGTAAAGGATTCGATTATGGGGATTTACTTGTGCCCACCAATTTTATACTTATTCTGCTGAATTTTGAGTTATTAAAAAACAGAAATATTATACCGTTCTATCACGTATGACAGTCAAATTATCTCCAATTATGGCAGTCTCAGCAAGAATTATTCGATAATTCTTGCTGACATAAAAATTATCTCTTGAATAGGGATTGTATATGGAGGATTAAGCCTTTTAAAATGAATGCCGTTTTTGAGAGAAAAAAAAAAGTCATTTTGGTACAAGCTTTTCTAAAATATAGGAACACTGACATGATCAAAGTTTATAATAAAAGAAGCCATTAATAAAGCATATATTGGAAATAAATTTCATAGAATAGTTAGCTAAGGGATGTTAGTATAAATCATTATTATTAATGAAAATAATTTGCTGTTTTGATTTAGTACAACAATAGAAACAATGTTACTATTATGTTGAAGGTCTAATGCCGATTTGTCTATTCATTATCAGATCTAATAGTGGTGGAAATATACATATAGATTTATTTCGAAACAAAACTATGAGTTTATTTAATAAATGCAATAAAAAACGTTTTAATAAAGGTGGTGATATTTGAAGTTGCTCTTTCAAAAGGTTATAAAAAAAGAGTCGCTGATCATAATGATCTAATATTTCATCTAAATAAACGGAAAGCAATGAAAATGTGTTTTGCGATAGAAATAAAATAGTTAAAAAATGTGACCGATAAAAATATATGTTTTTTTTAAGCTGAAAATTAAAAGATGCTACAATTTGCACAAAATCTAAACATATCATTATGAAGCTTAATCTAAAGCTATTCGCTTGCTCCTTTGAAAAGAAAAATCAAGCCATATTTTTCGGAAGGGAAAGTCTGAATTAAGATCTTACCAATAGTAATGCATTTCTAAAAATCAAGCACATTTTATTAATTAGAATCAAACAACAACGTTTATACTTGTAACAACATTTTTACAACGCAATTTATACTTGTGATAAAAATACGTTGAACATGTATTTTCAGTTATTCTGTGTCTGAGGAAGTAATCATAACTCTATCACTCAATAATTGGGCTTTGCTTGTGAATCATTTTCACAAGAATAGTGACTGCGGGAGAATTACATTGATGAAATTGTGGGCACTAAAGAATATAAGAAGCAATTATGGCGTGAACACTGTACTCAGTGTTGATTGATGACACAGGATAGAAAAATTCAAACAGACGGTGATTTGATGTGAAATTGGCAGAGGGAGGAAAGCTTCAAATTCAGAGCAGGATGTGGCTGTAGTATCGCAGGATGTGTCAAAAAGTGCTTTGAGAATTTCAAGCGCACGGAAAATTTATAAAATCTGAGGAATATCTGTCAGCATGATTCATAAAAAATTTACGAAATATCCTCCTTCTATTCAAAATTTCGCTTGTTCATGAGTTGCTTCTTGCTCGCCAACCAAATCCAGACGCTTTCGCCTTGCATTTATTTACTCAAATGGAAGTGGGGAATGCATAGACATTGAAAACTTTGTGGAAAGTCAAAACCCATTTCTATATTCCAAGGCTATGTCGATATTTAAAAGTGTTGAATATGAACTAAAGAGAATCTATTTAAGAGGCAACAATTGTTATTCCATTCTTAATAGGTCACTGGTTTTATTGCAGCATTTATTATCCATTTTGTTTCTTTTCGAACGCAATTATTCTTCAGGTCATGTATCGTATGAATTCAATGGTACACGTTATAAATCTCTTTTGCGCAACCATCTCATACCAGCTCTGATGTATTCATACCACAATTTTTATACAACATGGCTTTTCTTCATACAATGCAATACAAATGAAGCAGCGGGTGAATCTCCAGTTTGGAAATGACATAATTATCATTCGGCATTTTCCAGCAACCTGTAAGGTTACTCTAAAGATGCTCTGATTGGGAGAATGACAGCGAACATAGGTGAATTGAACGCACTCATCACGCAGCGCATTCCACCATTGATAAATTTCGATCTACCATGGAAAGTGCTGTTTTGTGCTTTCTTATTTTGAACGGAAACATTCTACATAATATCGGGCGTTTCTCTAGTAATTAGATAGCCGACTTCTTTTTCTGCATGGCTTCATCAATTTTTGCTTTTTATTCAATTTTAGTCTAGAAGTAATAAAAATCGATTTTATGTTTTTCTATGGTTTTGATGTAGAAAAGTTAAACCGATTTCCTTTTGCCTTTTTTTTATGAATTTTGGCCTAGAGATAGTTGAAATCCACTTTAATATTGCTTTTTCCGAAGCTTTGCTTTTTCCTTGGGGTTCATGTTGCGTGGTGAATGGATTTTGAATAATCAGTGCGACAACAACTTGTCACGTCTTTCAATTAGCAACTTATGATAAATACAGCTCCATCTATCGATCAACTTTTGAAAGATTTTTTTCTTTCCTAAAATAAAATCCTTATTGTTTCAAATATAATCAGATACAATTTTGGCCATTCTGACTTTGAATTCAGACTTTTGAAATTGTATCATAATTACCCTATATGCATCTAACATATATATATATATATATATATATATATATATATATATATATACTTTAGTGAAATAAAAATTAGTAGGAATTTCCTATTGTTGATACAAAATAGGGACCCTCTGTAGCTCTTAGAAAACGTATTCCATTTGAATTTATGTAGTTAGATTAAAAGAGTCAAATTATAATTATCTTTTAGCAGTAGTTATATATGCTTTATTTTTCAGAAAATATTTCTTTCTTTGACATTATTAATATTATATAATTTATCAAAAATATTAAATCCGTGTTCATGAATAAGAATAATTTTTTTTTCATATTTTTAAAGTTTCTAACATCTTTGTTTTTACCGTATGATTGATGCATCTAGGCTATATATATGTCTCTTCCAGTGTAATATTATAAGCAAACAAAAAGGCAAAGCTAAACTATCAAATAAAAAGACAATTTAAGTGATTTATAAAAGGAAAGAGCTTCAATGATTATAAAAGTTCTACGTTGTTTTAATTTAAGTCGTTTGAAGTACTTTAATATTTCGAAGGCAATATTAGCATTAAGTAGTGAAAAGCAGACTTCAAATCATCTTGGCCATTAAGTTTTGTTAATAGTAAAGAAATAATGTCAGCCGGCGTCGTTTCAATGTGTATTAGAATTTATCCACCATTCTAGATCCTTCTTACAGAGTATATTCGAAGAATGTGAGCCTCATGAGAATCCCGGTGATATTTATTACTATCCAGCCTTGTTGCTATTGTTATGAGCTTACAGAAAAGAGCTTTATAATTTGATGTTAGCAACTTGGCTATTATAGATTTCTCGTAGAATGCTGCTTTTTTAGATAGAAATCTTATACTTAGTGTTGTAATCACTGCCCTGAGGTTTTATACATAAGAATTGTGGGAAATAATGTGTTTTCTAAAGAGATAATAGAGAGTAATATTTTAAACAACCTGATGGAATATGATTTCGTTATTAAGATTATCTCTGTTTATTTTTCACTGCAATAAATATAGAATGAAAACGAAGTATTCTTTTTGAAAGAACTTATTTTTCCAATGACCATGGATATTTATATTAATAATAAAGGATATTGTGTATGCGCAACTATTAGTTCTGTAAAAGGCAGACATTTCGACACAGATTTATTAAAGATGGCAGAGATACTTTGAAGGATGTGGCATAGGCATTTTATAGCAAGTGGAAGAAATTTACACAGTAATATATTTGAAAGAAGCAATAAAAGCAGTTTGAATTTTAATTCAGCAATGAAATATATTGAAAATGATGCAAAAATTACGTTTTTAGAAAACAGTCAGTATTCAGGAAATATTCGCATGACATTTGGTATCATTAAAAGTGAATTTTTTTAAATGGCAAAATGGTGTAAAAATTATTTCTGCGTAGCAATGTTTTCGAAGTTTATTGCAGATAAAACTAAACTTTCGCTTAAATGTTATTAATTGATATTTAAAAAAAAATCTTTGAGGTACGCATTCACTGAAAAAATTTGATAAATCTAGGTCTAACAGTCTGTCTTGAAGAATTCGAAAGGAGCTCTACATTATTATTATAGATGAACAGAACATGTGTAAGGTTATTACAACAACACATTTTTATGATTTGGTGATTGTTGTCATTTGATATTTAAGAATATTTTATTTGGAGAAATCGATATAATACATAAGAGATTATTTATACATAAGTAATAATACATAAGAGCTTTATTTATAAATAATAACAACTAACATTTGACAAACACAGCTGAATATTCGATATTATATGCACTCGATAGCTCCAAAACGTAAAGGGCTTGGTAAATGAAATTTGGTACACAGGTCTAGTATCGAAAATTTAGATTTTAATCAAATTTCAAAATAAGTCTGAAAAAGTATTGACATAATGGCTTAAACCAATGAAATTCGTTATGTTATCTTGCAATTATGACAATAATTCTTCGTCAAATTTTGGTTCCATTTCAGTCGTTCAAAATACATATTCGTACAATAGATACAGAAAAAATGCTAGATTCGCGCAAACCATCTCCATTACATAACTATTGTTCGCAAATGCATGTATGACATTTGTAATCTTACCTATGGTCTATAATTTTATGTGGTGAGAAGGAGTGTATGGGGATTATGCGGGAGTTTTTAAGGGGGAGGGGCACTTCCAATGTTTCTTAGGTCCTATTGTAAACATTTTCACGCATTGTTAATTTTATAGACGAAATTTAGGAGAAACAAGTATAGCAATTAGGTTTATATATATAATCAAGAACCTTCAAAATTCCATTTCAACAGAACCAGTTTCCAGTTTATTCATTTCTCTAATCCAAAGAATTATGTCTTCTGAATTATTAGAAGAGAGCGCACTTGTACAAAAAGGAAACGTAATTAAATGAGGGTATTTGCTTATTCATAACTTCTTGTTATGGTGAAACGAAGCGCATTAAGAATATTATTTGGCTGGTTCACTTGACTGGAATTTTAATTTCTTCTCCATGAAAATCCTTGCAACACGCTAATTGTTTAATTTGACGAACGTAATTATTTGAGTTCAGTCTGTTCCGTTTGCTGTATGCGGGTAAAATATTGAAAAGGTTTCATCATTTCCATTAATTATGAAAATATTTTTGCTCCCATGAAATTTATAAGGGACCAAGATAAATCCAAATTTTTTCTAGGTTTACTTGAGATATTATACTATTCTATTCAGCAAAATTTTCTTAAAAGGGCATGTTTAAGGTAACACTAAAATGGAATGAGAAATTCTTACATAGGGGTTAAACAACTTAAAGTTCAAAGATTTAACCTTACGTTTTAAGATGAAGAACTGAGACTTCAATCATACCAATTTTGTGGACAAAAATATTTTTAAAATAATAATTTCTGAATATGTAAACTGGTACACACATGGAATAGAAATCATTCTGATTATCTATTGTTGAACGGCAACTGCGAAATCTAAACAAATCATTGTACAAAAATTTCAGATCGCTTCATTGAAAGATGTACTTAATTCAATGTTTTGCTGATTGGAACTGCAAAATATTATTAAGAAGTTCTGATAAAACGATATTTCAATAAAAATTTCATTCAATTCAGATAAAAAAATGATTCAAAAGAAATTAAGAAATAGGCATCTAATAGAAAGTTTACTCGAAAGCAAAAATAGGCTTTATAGTCACTAGATGAGTAATCACTATGATTTACTTATGGATATTAGTAACCCTAAGTTCAAATACTAATAAACTCATAATTTTATAATATTATCTCAAAATTCTAAAAATGTCTTTTCAATGACAGCAGTTTTATTTCTGCACTTCAATTTTTATTAAAGTTAGGAATTTAATATATTACATAATCTCGTTGAAATTAAGGCAAAAATTGCTTTATATTGCTGCTTTGTACATTTATAAATTGCATTATATATATATTTGTGTGTGTGTGTATATGTGTGTGTGTGAGTGAGTGAGTGTGTGTGTGTGTGTGTGCGTAAGCTTATTTTGGTTGAAGCAGATTGCAGGTTCAAAGAATTGAAGAGATTTTACATTTTTAAATTAATTTTAATATCAATTCGGAGAAATCATAATTATTTACAAGCAGAGACACGGATAAGGCACGTCCACCACAGCGCTGCACAAAAGCAGAAGTAAGAAAAGGGACGAAACAAATAATCACTAGTCTTATATAACATGGGATTTCCAGCCACGTGTTAATTTAATGCTCGTGTTGACCTTTGTCAAGGGCAATGAAATGTTCATTTTCACTTGATACCTAGAACTGATTGCTCATTAATTTTTACACAGCTTCAGTTGATTTAAAAGTGGAATAAGATCAGGAAATAAGAGAATGAAATTACTATGAGCTAAATTAAGATAAAGCTTTGGAAATCAATTTGGATAAAATTAGATATTAAAATATCAATATATATATATATATGTGTGTGTGTGTGTGTGTGTGTGTGTGTGTGTGTGTGTGTGTAAATCGTATGAAAAAAAAACTAAAATTTTGAAAAAATGCATTCTGCATTAATCGGTTAACAGCCTAAAAAATAAGAAATATAGTCAAATTTTTGGACTTCGAAAAGGGCTAGTGTGAATTAAGAATGTAAATTGCAAGTTAGTATTTTTAAAAAATATATAATTTCTAAAATAGATTCTTATTATTTAATTACATGTTGATAATATCATTGGAAATTCAATCTGCTATTTTAATTTGAATTCAGTATTTTTTTTTTTTTATCAAAGCAAAAGATACGCTTTCTTTAAAGATATAAGATATCCTATATGCCTAGACTTCTAGGGGAAAAAAAGAAAAAAAAATCGAGTTATCGAGTGTCAGTTACAGAGATTATTCAGATAATTAAACGAAATATTCATTTAGGCTACCAAAAAAAAAACCATTAGCCATTAGTATTAGTGTCATATATTTAGGATGCGTTATATGTATTGTATCAATGAGTGTTACAGTTGCTGAAATTACTTTCTAATATGTAGCATATACACATTACTAATAAATAATATATGCTTTATTTATTGTTATTAACAGGTAATTATTAATAATAACTTTTAATGAATTTCACTTTGTTTGAGTAAATATTTGTATAATTATTTGTGGCTGCGTACTTTAATACATGTAAAATTGTGTATTGGTTTTATTGTATTTTATTTGTAATCTTATTATATTTTAAATGTGGTTTTGATGTATTTTATGTGTGGTTTCATACATGGTTTTGTGCCTTAGTATTTACTGTGAGAATTTAAATTGTCTTTATGGGTTTTTTTTAATATTTTTGATATTGTGATCAATTATTTTTTCAGATATTATGCTTCGTACTATATTTTTAAAATCCTAACTTCCCCGGGTTTGTAAACTTATGTGAAGGAAATAGTATTTATATAATTTGGGCTTTATGTTCATTCTCATTGATCCGATCATACATGCTAAAGCTTACAACCTTTCAGGATCAGCGAGGGTGTCTATCTATCTATTAATAGACACTGACAAAATTGATTAATCATATATTCTAGCAATTTTTAATAATTACCGATTTAACCGTAATACACACACACACACATATATTTATATATAGTTTCAATTCAAAGTTTTCAATTCCATTCAAAAGTCAGGTTCGGTGGATTAAAAAATGGATAGCATAGGAATAAGTTTGCAGCAGGTGATGCAGCTAGAGGCATTAACTTACGCATGAGATAAAAATTGGTAAAAATGATACGGAATTGTAGCTGAAAAACTGTTGTTGTTTTTTTTTAAATTTTGCCAGTTATTTTTTATATATGTATAGATAACAAACATCTGGTAGCCAAAGACAGTTGGTTGTGATTTAATTCAGGCTAATGTTGATTTAGCAAGAGTAGATATAGAAAGCGTCACGAAATGCGCATTACCATATCATTTTTAGTAATTTAGTTGGGGTGAATTCCTTGATTACCCTATCATTTTTTCGCCTCGTGATCCTATTCGTTAATAAAAATTGTCAAAGACCTGTAACGTTATATTCATCATGGTACTGATTAAGACTGCAAAAAGGACATCTATATCCTTTACTCTTTCTTTTACTCCACACCATTCGCAACATTTATTTTCACTATTTTGATTGCAATTTTGCATGAAATGATGTGCCATATGACCACTGAATTTCTCTACTTTCTTTTCTTCTTAACATTAGTACAACTGTATCTATAGTCATGAAAGTGGTGCAAAAGAATAATAAATCGACTTTGCGCCGCTAAAGAAATTATTTAAAGTACAAACTATCAGAAAAACTGCCAAAATTAATCTTGAAAACTATAAGAATAATCACTATATTTTTTTAGTATATATTGAATACTTTATAAGTATTATCTAGAAAATATGTTTGTAATTTTTTTTAAAAAAATTATCTGTTTAAAAAAAAAAGTGTATTTTGTGAAATGAAATAAAATTTTCGGAAAACGATTATTTTCATCATTAATTTGAAGTATTACTAAGACAGAAATTTAATTTTTTCTCCTTCCTATATTTTTAAAGAGGAAATAATAAACTAATCATTATTTCTGTTGAAATAAATATCATAGGTTTTTTTTCTAATTAGATGTATTTTCCATGTAAGTGAATATTGACACTCAGTAGGAATATTAACAATGCGGGGCAAAACTTTGGCGGTCACCTGATTCTAACAAACTACCAATCATATACGGATATGTTCACCATTTTGACTTGAATAGATATTAAGACATAGATTTAAATATAAAAAAAACTCTTTTATATTTCAAAATTAAAACATTTTTACAAAAAAAATAATGAAAATGGTTAGCTGAAACTTCGGCTACTCTAATAGTTTTGGAAGTATTTTATATAAATATGCTCCGTTACTAGTTGCATAACTTACAGGTGTCGCAATAAGCTTGTGGTAACTGAAAGACCTTAAGGATGATCAGCTTAAAAGTCACAGGAGACCTACCGTCCAATCAAATTTTCCATTGATTTAGTGATCAGAGTGCTCAAGAATAGGAACCGAGAATGGGAAGAAGATTCAGATGTTCTGAATCTTAGTCCGCCCGTTATAAAAGGAAGACGATTCACCAATTAATAAAGCAAGGTGAACTGGTCACCAGCCGTATCATAAAGAATAAAATAGGAGTCATAGTCTCAAACCAAATTATTTATCGAATTCTAGATAAACAAGAATTTACCTAGAAAAGAATCAATAGCCGAATCGCAGGGTAAAACATCTCAAGTTCGCATACAAACACACTGTCGTATCCATGGACTACAAGCAGCGTATAAGAAACGCTTTGCCTCTATGGATCCGGAAACATCAGTTCCTATTTCGAACATAGAGATGATATCATCATTACGCCGTATCGAGTGTAGCATCAAATGGGTGACGATGGTGTCATGATTGGCCATCTCTAGCTTTGGTATTCTAGTGATAAAAGTTGTTGGATGCAAGTATAACAGCCTAAAATATCTTGATGACCAATGAACAACCTTTATCACGTGGTGCCATGGACAATTTGGCCAGAATAAATGGATTTGGTAGCAAAAAGATGCACGAATCCACACTGCATAAAGACAATTGGAATAATTAAAATCCATTAAAATTGTTACCTTAAATTGGCCTTGATCTGAGAATTATCGTGAAAACATATAATGCACCTAATGGTGGATGTTGTGTTTAGCGTAAATAATGCGATGTCCGGAAAAATCTGATAAGTGTTCTGCAGAGAGGGGCAAAATAATTCAATAAGGAAAGTGTAATCAATCTATAGAAATCAATTTTTGAACGTTTGCTAAAGATAGTTGAAATAAGGGGCAAAAATTCAATAATTGTTTCATCTTTTTGTCACCTTTTTTTCGTCATACATGTATGACTAGTTTGTAGTAGCCAAATTTTGGTCACCCATTTTCATGTATTTCATGTAAAATATTTTAATTTTGAGCTATTAAACAGTTTTTGATATTCATATTTGCTTGCTATTATCTCTTTTAGAGATGATAGTAAACACATCCGTACATGATTTGTATTTTTTAAAACTCATGGTCAAGGAGGTATCAAATTGTATATTAAGAAGGAATGGCTGAGGGAGATTAGTATTTCAGCTAACAGTAATTAGTATAGTTATTTAATGATCAAAAAATGTATTTACTATCATTGGACAAAACGGCTTATTTATTTCTAATTTTGTATTTATTTAACGATGGTACATTAATAAAGGCATAAATAAGGAGGTATATGTTTAAAGACATATAGGTTAACTCATATGTTTATTTTATGCAAACTCAAAATTTTATATTTATCTGTTTTTATAATCAGATATGCACATTAATTTTAATATTTAGCACTTAAAAAAGCATGTTCTTAAAATTAAAGTTCCAAAAATTAAATAGAATGTATAAGAAATATTTAATCTTTTTGTTACATTTTGAGTTTTAGTAACCTATTTTTTAAAAATTGAAATTGTATCAAGGATTGGAATTTGAAATGAACTATGGTTTTATTTATTTAAAAATTTTATTTTCCGAAAAAATTTAATGGAATGCTAATCTTTTTTGTCTTTTCATGTTTAAATAATTCATCTTATTGAGCTAGGGAATTGACGGATATCATTAATTTTGTATATAAGGATGTTAAGTTTTTGACTATAGTCAAGATTAAAAGAATCTTCTGTGACATATCTTTGCTTAAAGATGATTTACAATTAGTGTATAAGATTTTTTTTTCTGTTTTGTTTCCCATATTTGATTTAAAGTAAAAGAAAACAGTCTCAAACAATTCATTCATTTGTTCAGTCATGCATAAAAATGAGATTTTTTTTTAAAGTTTTGTTCTGATTTCCTGAACAGTATTGAAATGGTGGAACAATTATTCCATGAAATCCAAACTTGATGAAAGTCCTTCACAAGAGGACAACTAATGAATTTTAATAATGGTGCGTGAGTTAAGATTTGCCGAACTTATTTCTACTTTGAATTGCAAACTAGATGGTTTCTAAAATGCGTCAAGGGATTTTAAGAATGGTAATGTAACATATAATAAGAATAAAGAGAAAAATAATAAAGAAAAGGTAAAATGTTATCTGCTTGCTTTATTTTTAATGAAAAAACTCATTCAAATAAACAACAAGCTATTTCGAATGCATGATGAAAACAACATACATTGATGTTACAGTTACAATAACTTTTAAGTAAAAGTCTGGAATTCCGAGCTTTTTTCCCCACATCTAGGAAATATTGCAACAAATTAAAAAAATGCATTTATCATATTTTAAAAGATTATTAACAGGGGAAGCACAGAAGCAGGTTTGCATTATTGTCTTTAAATTTTATGTAGCATATGAAACATAAATATTTTTTGCTTAAGCAATGCTGAAATCGTATCCAAATTCATCCCTTCGTTTGATGATATTATCATTTTCCATGAATACCAAACATATTGAATATCCTAAGATTCCTTAACGATTTCGATATGATTTAGTCTAAACCTTATCTAATACATATTAATTCGAAGGGGATAATGTATGTCAAATCGTATTGAACTAGAATCTCTGCAATATTAAAAAAATCAATTTTAATGAGAGTGACTTATTATAAGAAATCATAATTGAAAAAATATCAATCAGCGATGCAATTAGAATATTATTTTCTATCTTACAGTCTCCAAAGTTGAAACATATTTTAAAAGATTATCAATATTCTGGAGTAGAAAGCAATTTAATCATATTTATAATCAGTAAGTGTCAAAACACATATGCAGTTTATTTGAAATTCATCCAAAGAGTAATGATGCTGACGTTGAGCCGAGATAGAAAAATGCTCACGCTACGTCAGAAGAAAATGCATTTCTTTCATCATCAGTCATCTCCACTTTCCATTAGAGCATCAGATGATTTTCAAAAGATGACTACCTTACATCATTACTTTTTCACTGAATCGTCTCTAATCTAGACAGAAAGTTTCTGATGCTCTTGCAGATATCGTAAAAAGGTATTTTATCTCATCTTCGATTCCAGTACTTAACATAAGCTTCATGTCAGTTTAAAGCTCATTCTGGATTATATTCAATAAATCTTGAATCGTGATGTAAGTGGATTTTAATATAAATGATAGATAAAATTTAAAGTTTCTAAAACAGGTTGTTGTTGAAAATTGTATTAAAAATTTTAATTTATTTCATTATTTTCGGTATTAAGAACAAATTTTGTATGAATAGAGAGTTTCATTTAGCATTATAATATTTACACACTATGCATACGATTTATAAATAGCCTCGTGCAACATTTGCGTTTTGAAATGTTTTATAAACCAGGGGAGTGATTTTAACTAAACTTTCTCGCATACTTTTCTGTATAATTATTACCCCCTTTTCTCTACATAAAATTGTGGACTTTGGGTGTGGACGCCAAAATCTGACACAAAATTAAAATTGTAGTCACATGATTGCATACGGAATATCATTAACTTAAATAATTGCGTGTATTAGTTATTGCATTTAAGTATGTGCGAAAACACAGACCGACTGATGGTCACACTTTGGATGGATTTATCTTAATATTTGATAAATATCTGTATTTTAGATACTAAAATATGAACCAAATTTTATATACCTAGACCTTTGAATTTTATAGTTATTGATTCAGTTTTACTCAAAGAGCCATCCAGACAGAATTTTGCAATGAATGGATGTCTTATCTTTCGAAAATTGAGAGAAATCTTCAAATTTGGTTTGTTATTACTTTTATTAAATTTTAGCCATCTAGTTCAGATCCTTTATGAGTTACCCGGTTCAGAGATATACATGCATTCAGGCAGACAGACATAATACCAAAAAGATATTTTTCAAAGTCTGGGATGTCTCAAATGTAGAGATTCGTCAAAATCTCGAATTCAATTTTCTTTTCATGGTTAATGTTCTTTCCTCTATATTTTGAATACGCGCGAAAGGTAGGAAAACGATATACAGACAGATAGATCATTGGACCTAGATATTTTGGCAGTTGTTTTTTTGGCAGATTGTTATTTCTTGAATAGTAAGTATTTAAAAGGGAAGAGTGTTTCAAAACTTCCAATATATTTATGTGATTTATCTTTTTAATTAAAAATTAATTGAATTAATTTTCAAGTTTGATCTCAATAATTTGTTTTATATTTTTGAAAAAAAATAATTATTTTACATTAGTTTCGAAATATATAATTAATTTTCTAGCTATATCAATAAAATTCCTATGAAATCTTTCTGTAATTATAATTTAATTTGGAAAATAGTTTCAGCATATTTTCTAACAATCCATTTCATTGTTCAAATAACTGTTTATAACTGTTGTATATACACGTATTGCAGTGACAGTAAATATATTTTTGTACGCATGTTAATAGTGCTTTAACTAAATTTAATTCTCAAAAAACGAAATAATCCCAAAAAATAATATGTTTCATTATTTCGAAGAAGAATTTGGAACCTCCTATAATTTTTGCAACTATTTATAATAGTTTGATTTATTCTGATCAGTTGCTCTCTCGTGCGCAAAAAAATAGTGTATAAAAATAGTGCAATTGTTTCTAAATATTTTCAAAGGTTTACATTGAATTTTTTATCACCGTTCCAATTTCCTTTTTCTCTGGAATGAAAGTCAAATTTTTGGTCACTGAAATTGTAATTATGAAATTATTATCAATGCAAAATATTCCCCCGGTAGAGAAATCATAATTTTAACGATATAGAACATTCTATTTTTAGAAAAAAAATTTCGTTTTTTTTTTTTTTTTTTTTTTATACATTTATGAGAAAAATTTTTCATTAAAAATAATAAACTTACTTTTACTATTCATAAGAAATGCATTGTAAAGTCTTTAATAAACACACATTAAACTTCAATAAAGGTTTTTTTTAAATACATTAGACATTAATTAAAGTCTTTAATAAACATTAAAATTTAAATTAAACATTAAAATTTTTGCTCATATAATTTATAATTATATGTATAAAACAAATTTTCATTAATGTGACCTAATTTAATCACTATCATTTACTAGGAAATATTAAAGACTTGAAATATATCTTATTTTATTATATGTTAATAACTAACATACAGAGACTATTTATAAACTAACAGTTAGTTTATAAATATTCTCTGGATCTACAAATTTTTTGTGTCTCGATAACAACTTTTGAACAATCAAATGACTCTACTTAGCAAACATATTTACATTCCACAGTTTTGCACTGTTGTAATTTTTAAAATTACTTAAATGTCTCTAAAATGTATTCTAGACTTAACCAGTTTGAAGTATCATATTTTGAGCCATCTCCTCATTGGCATCAACTAATCTAAAAGTATCATATTATCAGGATCTCTGCATGTGCTCTATACTAGTCATGTACTGTACTCTGTACTTTCACTAGTCATTTACTGTACTCTGCACATTCATTTTCAGAATACAGATACTCTGTATCTGTATTCTGTACTTTCACTGTATTCTATTCAGAATACAGTGAATTCTGCACTTTCACTGAATTCCGTATATGTAATACTTACTGAACAGTTCATTGCAACGTACTGCACTTTCAGAATAGAACTATCCAATATCGTTATTACTCTTTTATCAGATCTTTCAACTATATAAAATAAAAGAGTCCCATTTTTTTATTCAGTTGAATGCGTTGGTTCGATGCCTGGAGATTTTTTTAATAGTCATTAGATTAATGAATTAATTATTATTATATCTCATTTGAAAATGATATTTTGCTTTATTTGATATTAAAAAATATGGTTAAACCAAAATAAATTATAACTTGTTAATTAATTATTTACACTTCATGAATTTCATAAATATTCTCTACTGAAAAACTGAATATTAAAAACTATCTTTAATTTCATGGAATGGGGCGATTTTTTATATTTCCTTGTTTGTAAATACATTGCTATAACTACCTGAAATAAGAAGTCTCCTCTAATAACACCCTTGTTAGCTGTGCTCCTTTAATATAAGAAATAACCAAAAATTCATATAAGAAATAATACATTTTTCAGCACCCAAAAGGAAATCTTCAGCAGTATTCCAAATCCTTTCAAGTCGTATTACAGTTCCAGAAAGATTTGATAAAAGACTTTAAATTGCCAATACTAAGTTCCACGCTCCAGAATGAAAAATAATTCAGCTACCTGAGGATGATCATTAATTGAACGCGTCGATTGCCTCACTCCTGGGATTTCACAACTAAAACGGCTCGAGTATCTTCATCCTCAACAGATTCGTACCACGTTTTCTGTTACATGAGAACCCTTTAACATTTCGGAAGATACATAGAAGGAGCTTAGGGATTTGAAGGTATTTTAAAAATAATCAGAGACCCAGCTTAGAGTGTTAGATTTCTCATGGAAAATATTTTTTCTCAAGAAATATAATGTAGCGAAAGTTTAAGGTTGCAAATAATTTGAATTTGTAAAACAAGATAGAATATTATATGATGACGTTTAAATATCATAAATTATAGGACGAATGCAGTTTTATAATAAATATAATAGGAATGCAATATTTTAATTATTATAGGAGGAATGCAGTATTTATGCAAACTATTCTTTATGGAAAAGAAATGAAATCTGTGATTGCTTCAGTTATTTCATAATGAACAGTGAATTCTTTTGGAAAATAAATATTATGTTGCATATGTTTTTATGAACACATTATTTATTTGTATCAATATTTAAAATAATTTAGAATGTATTTAATGAATGTATTTAATACATTCTAATAATATCCATAAATAATTTAAGGTAATTAATAAAGAGGTATAAAAAGTTATCATTCATAAATAAGACATGGGGAATTTAAACCAAATAAAAAAATCATTTTAGTGAAAGTGCTAATTTTTATTAGATATTTGCACCGAGAACATGATGAGAATAAGGCATTTGAAAATTTCTTCCAACTCACTAGTTAATTTTTGCCCGTGATAATTAGTTAAAGGAAAGCTTTCAATTCAAGAAAATTCAAATAAATATAAAATCAAATTGTAAATCTGAAAAAGTATCACTATAGTACAGAAGCTTTAACTGATCTTAATGGAGAGAAAAAAAATTAACACTGAAAAATTTTTAGATATAAAAAGTAATATTCAGCTTGTAAATAAAAAAACCCCATTTATTTTCCTCTTTACGGTCATAAGATAAAGAGTCAAAAATCATTTCTCTTTAAACATAAAGCCAAATTCGTCAAATATTTCTGACACCTTAATATAAATTTAACAAGACTGAAAAGCCCAAATTTCTATATTTAAAGAGACTTAAAAGCATTTTTTAATTCACACTTTCACAAAAAATTCTTTACTTTTTCACTCTTTTTCTTCCTATTTAAGTACCTTCGATTTTACAGTTAAACATTTTTCTAAAGAAAATCCATGTTAATCTGTTAACTTTAATTAGGAATGTATTTTTTAAAAGAATTATTACATTGTGAATGAATTCTGTATGAATTTTAAATTGATTGAAAATATTTTTTCACATAACATAATCTCATGTCTGCTCTAACTGAACAAAAACTCCAACAATGATTTCAGCTTAGTACTTATTTTAGTTACATACATTTGAAATGATAACTCTTTTTTTCAAAATATCAATTTTTTTTATACAATATATGAATATATAGTTGACAGTACATTCTGATTTATAAGACATGTGACAAATCAATTCCTGATTTAATAATCATGATTTTCTGATATATGCAAATTTTTATCGTCTTAGATTCGACAGCAAACGATCCGAATATTATAAATTTATACTTTGAAACATAGATAAGGATTTTTAAAAAAAAACTTTTGTACAGAAAGATAAGGATTTAAAAAGAAACATTTGTACAGAAAGTGCATTATTAATATATTTTGATTGTATTTAAATAAAACAAATTCCAAATTGAGTTTTATTAATATAATATATAAGATGCATATAATTTTAAATTTAAATTCAAGACAGAGAGCACTTTTAAACTTTTTTTAATACAAGTGTCATTTTTCATTTCAAATTAGAAATATGACTTTGAGCAGTTTTTTCCTATATACTCTAATTCATATATCTAAACTTGCTATTAGTTCTATTTATAGGTATTCTAAAAAAAATATGCGTTATTTATTATTCAAGTTATTTGATATCTTGTGTTGTACAACAGACCTTATAATTTAAATAGCGATTATGCAGCCAAAATGATGTCGAATTGATTTGCATCAGCGGGTATTTGCATCTTAGGGGGATGAATTTTCAGAAATTGTTACTGTTATATTTAACATAAAATAATCAAACCCAAAATTTAAGAAAAACAATCAAATATGTAGAGTAACGAATAATATTCGCCGAAAATCTAAGAAACTTCGAAAGGATCATTGTGAAGGAAGGTCCTCATTATTCATTTACTTTGAAAACAAATGAGAAGAAAAACTCACTAGCCATTGACACTGTCCAAAAACTGGTGATTATAAATGTGCAGAGTTGCATTAGGCAATTGATAATATAATATATAAAGCAGGGGGACAGTTCTCACTAAGATTTTCTCGTAATAAAGATGCTATCTATGACAACGCCTTGTATAGCACTGGCGTACAATGGTTACGAAATATTTACCTTTGATGTGAATTTAGCATTTTTACTGAATTTACCGTCCTATCTTTGCAAGTATGATGATGATGTTAATAACATCCAAACATCGAATTTGTGTTTTTGACGCATTTTCCCCACCCGACTGAAATAGAAAACAACTCAAAACTATGCTTCTAATCACAAAAACTATATTAAATTTGATAGATTTTGTGATTAGAAATATTTTGAATTTGATTTGAATTTAGTATTTTGAATGATCACGTTTACATATTTCTATATTATCGACAGACAATCAGACTCTGGTTAGATTTGGATCGAAAGTTGGTAAGTATTCAGGCTATTGATGTTAGTTTCTGCCTATAGAATTTTGTATATCCAGATATATTGGTTTTGTATTAATCTTGTAGATTTATATTCAAATAACTGGACATAACATTCGAACGGATTTTGCTCAAAATTTCATCGAAATCTACAAATCTGATGTAAAGACTGTATACCAAATTTCATTCGTCCAGCTCAGACCGTGTTGTCTTTCTCACAGACTGACATACATTAGTTTCCAAAAATGTGTTTCTTGACCTCAGGGAGGTCTTAAACGTGGACATTCGTCGAAATATCAAGTTAAATTTTTTGAAAATAATTATACTTTCTCTATACTACGTATACAAGAAAATAAAAATAACTTATTTAGTAAAAAATAATCTTAATTAAACAGAAAATCAAGCGAAAATATGGGATTTTTTTGGCATTCTTTATTTTATTTTACTCAGTAATGATTAGATTATAATGTGAAGTATGTTCTGAAAAACCCATTTTGAAGAAGTTATACATTTTGGTTATAACGGATTTTCTATGTACATAATTAAAATTTACACTTTTAGACTCAAGTCACGAGACAACTTAAAGTTTTCTTGAAATTCCAAACCATTGCCGTTTCCATTTGAAATAAAAAGCAAAACTTTGATGGTAAAAATTAAATCGAGTAAAAGCCGAATGTGTTGATTGAATCTCAAGCATTTCGCTTAAAATTCCAGAACTTTATTCCAAATAAGAAATGCCTTATTAATATCATGAAAAATGAGGTAAAAGGGAAAAGGTTTCAAGCTTATATTAAATGGTACTCTTTAAAAAAATGTACAAGTTATACGACATAGTCCCATGTGAGCAAGCTCAAGAGGTTACTTACTTGTGTATCCAAATAGCTCTCAAAGGATTCATTTTCTTGCTGATAAATGAGAAAGTGGATTCAGCATCGTTTATCTATATGATTCAAGGGGAAAAAAGTATATATATATATTTTATTTTCAAACTTTCATGGGATTTAGAGTATTAAATAATAAAGTATTAAATAAATATGAGAATTTACAAGCATTCATGTATAAAATGGAATTTTATAATTCTACAGCTAAGAGAAATTTATATTCTAAGTCAAGAGTTCGTTCTGAACTAAACAAATACTAATTCTTTATTCATTTATTTTGTAGCAGTTATAAATAACTTACTTATAACTGCTACAAAATAACTTACTCACTTACTGACAGACTTAAATAAATAAATAAACTACTCAAGAATAAAATTACTCAAGATGCTTATAAAAAATTGCTCTGCAAATATAAATGGTAATTTCGATAATAAATAATGTAACTGATGTATTTCAAAAAAGCTTAATTGAATATATCTTCATGAATTAGTTTGAAAATTTCAAGATTTTCTAATCAAAGAAATTAATATTTTCCTAAACATTATAAGATTCCAGATTTTTCCTTAAACTCTATTCAGATAGCTTAAAATTTTTAATTAAGTGCCTTTCAGCACCGTTACATATTGATTGCATACATCATATCATTATTATATACATTGATCATATACACTGTATCATTACTTATTGATTTTATAAACTGTATCATTACTTATGATTTTATAAACTAGAATCATGACTTATTGATTGCATACACTGTATCATTACTTATTGATCGCATACAATAAGATCAAACTTCAGATTTGATCTTGATTTGTTCAAGTCACTTATAATTTTTTATTAAATTTCTAATAACTTGCATTGTGTTTTGTATTTATTTTAAAATTAACTTCCTTGTTAAACAATAGGTTTGTCGAACATTGGATTTATTCAATCTCAATCGAATCACTTGTGTGTAAATTAATGATGATAGAGTGTTCTGTCTTTGAAGTGTGTGAATGCGCACCCTGTAAAAAGGGGTTGTGCAAGTGACTAGGGATTGCAATACCGGTATACCGGGATACCGAATACCGGTATTTTGAGCCATTTGTACAATTTTATAATACCGGTATTCACAAGTTTAAATACCGGTTTTTCGGTATTTACTAGACATATTTAAAATTGTCTCCACTATATGTTCAGGGATCGCCAACATAGCAAAATAGTACACGTTTTTGTTTTTATGTCTCCCTAACGGGCGAAATTAATTAACTAATTTATGGCTTAATTAATTGCTTAAATTAAATTAGCGAAACATGGATTAGCCCTAAAAGAAGAAATTGTACCCATAAAGACTGATGGAGCAACAGTTATGAAAAAAGTTGGAAAGTTGATGGGTGCAAATCAGCAATTGTGCTATGCTCCTGGAATTCAGTTAGGAGTAATACATGTATTATACCAAAAAAATAAAGAACAGAAGAATCTAAATACTGTGGATATAGAAATTTCGGATTCCAACTTTGAAGAGAGTAAGAGTGAGTGATATTGACAATTAAGATAATGACAATGTAATTGTTGAAGAAGGTATTGCTAATGAGGATGAAATATTAACCCATTACGAATTGCTTCCTATAATTTATAAAGTTCGAAAAATTGTTAAGGTATTTACACGTTCCTCTATAAAAGATGACTTATTACTAAAATACATACTAACTGAAAATAAAGCAGAATATATGTTAATATTAGATTTTAAAACACATTGGAACCGTTTACTCCTAACAGCACACATCACACTAGAACAGCACACATCACTATCTGAAGATTATATTTTACATTGAAAAATCGCACAGAAGAAAGGCATACCGAAATAGAAAATGTCTTATGGTATTTACATAATTGCAATGATTTTAAAAATGAAAATCAAAAAGAAGAAAAGAAAAAAACCAATTCAAATTTGATTAAGTTTAGAGTAAATTTTCTTAAAATTTTTACCCACAAACCTATCCACATTCAAAAGAATACGGTTTAGTTATCGAAGATTATGATGACACTAATGTCGATATTGAAAAGGAATTGTCTCTTGAACAAAAATTAGAATTAGCGATAAATAAGAAAATATCAACGAACCAAAATACAATACAGAAATCAGCTATATCCAAAACCATTCGACGAGAAATCGATTTATTTGAAGATGAAGGATTTAGAGGTAAATACTTGGAAAAAGTATATCACGCATTGCTAACAGTACCACTAACTATCGTAGATGCCAAAAGAGCGTTTTCGACAGCTAGTAATTTTTGCACAAAATTACTTTTCCGGCTTAATGACAGTACAATGGATGCATTATGTTTTTTAAGATCACATTTCAAAAATTTGTATTGGTACCACAGACTGAATAGTGATATTTATAATATTTGTGATTTAAATAAATAAGTTGTTCCTTTATTTTATTTTTTTGATTATTTATATACTGTTATAATTTATAAGTTACAAATTATTTTTTGTGATATTTACCCTTTCTAACAAAACTGGCAAATAAAAAGAGAAACACCTGTGTTTTCTTTCTTTTTCTAAAATATCTAATACCGGTATTAAAACCGGTATACCGGTATTAAGATCTAAAAAATAACGAATACCGGTATTGAAATTTTGGTTCGGTATTGCAATCCCTACAAGTGACTGTGATACATGAAGTAGCTAAGTCGTACACTTGGTCCTAGATGGCGCTACTGAAGAAACAAGAGACGCTGAGTCGGCTTAAATTGCTGACAGATATGTTAGAGGGTTTGAAAAGTTGTTTTGATAGCAATGCATTATTATGCTGCTTGTGTTTGTGAATATTCGTGAGATCATGCTGTCATTAATATTATCTCTCTCTCTCTCTCTCTCTCTCTCTCTCTCTCTCTCTCTATATATATATATATATATATATATATATATATATATATATATATATATATATATATATATATATATATATATATATATATATATATATGTGTGTGTGTGTGTGTGTGTGTGTAACATATTTTGATTGAAGTAGAATGCAGGTTTGAAACAGTGAAGAGACTTTGTATTTTTAATTACGTTATTTTATTCCAAGTGGCAAGCATGATTATATACAAGAAAACGCAGCGCGGCACACACAGAAGTAAGATAAGGGAAAAAAGGCCAAACAGATGATTACTAGCCTTATATAACATTGGATTTCTGGCCAGGCGCCAATTCAATGCACGTGTGACCTTTGACACCTTTTGAAGGGTAAAAGATCACTTTCATTTAATACGTAGTACTGATGGCGCATTATTTTTGCAAAGGAATTAATTAAACCGAAGGAATTGGATCACGAAATAAGAGAATATTTTAGAATGAAGATAAAGTTTTGGAAATTAATTTGGATTACATTAAGAGTTTAAAATATCATTATATATATATATATATATATATATATATAACATTTAGAATGCTAATAAACAATAAAAAAATTAAATCCGCATATGGGAAAATTCAAAATTTCCTAGAAGTAAAATTATCAATATGTAAATGGTCAATTGCTGATGCTTTCATTTGCTTTTAGTCTACTTTCTAATTTTTTTTTACAATCATATGAAAAAAAAACTCTTTCAAAGTGTGAAAATTGTTTGTTAGATGCATGCTACTTTTTATTTTATATAAACATATATTTTTTGTGGTAAAATAAATAAAACTAAAGAATTCTTAAAATAAAAAAAAAATACATATATGGATTATACACCAGGGAAGGATTAAATCTAACTCTAAGAGCCTTTTTCTCTTAAATAGGAGGATATTTTCAGAACTGGTTCTATATTTAATATTAGTTTTTTTCATTCATAACTATAGTAATTTTATTAATACTAAAAATGCTAAAATCAACCTTTTCTTTAATTTCATGTATTTTCTTCTAATTTCTTTATATACTTCACAGAAGAAACCTCAATTAGAAGATAATATCAATTGAAGAAAAATATATATACGTTACTTTCAACAATTTTCTTTTATTTTTGCACGGCAGGATTTATAGTTGGAAGTAATTGTTCGGATTACAGTAAAATAGAGTTTTATTTTAATGCACATTAAGGGGATTTTGAACTTAAACCTACTGATATCATGTCTATTTACACTCTTGTTTCCAAAAGAACACTCAAAACATTTTTCTCAGGAAAACAGAAGCCTGTTTTGAGACAAATTATAGTATAGATAGTGACGTTATTAAACTCGAAATCGGAATTCGTTTTCTTTAAAGACAGAATATTTTTATTATTATTTTTATTTTGTGATAAGAAAAGGACGATGAAAATATATTTTAAAATAACAAAAAAAATTATATGTATCTATTTTCAATAAAGTAAACTAAATCTTCGCTTTATTTGATGGAGTTATTAGCAGTAGACTATTTCATAAATACATTTTTATAAATATATTTTTTGACTCTTAATATCAGATGATTAAGACTTTGAAAATTATTTAAACGCGTTTTTAATTTTTTCCCACCTGCATTTATAATAAATAATATGTTGTCATAAGTATAAAATTACTTTTTATTGGTAATAACATTTTATCTTTTGATCTTTGGTGCTTGTTGCAACAGGATAGCATTTGGAGAATTGAGTTTTCTTTTTATATATAAAATAATAGTTTAATTATTGAAAGCTTTATTTTCACATTATTATTCGTATGTTGTTCAAATTTTGTTCATGTAGAGTACAATTTGAAGAACCCTTATTATATTAGAAAATTAAACTAAATTTTATTAGTACATTTTGCTTATTCCGCTTCTGTTTCTTGTTATTTCTAGTTGATGGAAAAATAAATGTTTAATTAGCAGTGGAAATTGAGAAGCATCATTAATGCAATTTGAAAAATATCATTATAAATTAAGTGAATTGTTAAATTCAAAGTCCCTGAATATGTTGTATTAAAATCATATTTCGGTTTTCTTTACTTTTGCGACTTGATATTTAACTTATTTAAAATCAGGTATTTTTTGAAAAAAAATTCACTGAATATTTCTTGACTTAAAGTGGAAAATTATATATTCATAAGGTGCAGGTAGATAGGTTAAAAAGTATCTAATCCCTAATATCTCGGGATTACTTCAATAAAAAAAAGTATAAAACTGTTTTAGTATTTGTATGATATCACTTTCAAGCAGATTTAAAAAGCAGTTCTGACTTTTAAATAACATTTTATTTTTGTGAGATAGGTAAAACTTTCAAATTTCATAGGACAAACTCAAAATCATGAATAAGAATTCAGCACACTCTGAGGTATATTCAGCAAGATATAACTTTTGATTATTTTTTTCCTCTTTTTGATTATTCCAACAAGTTATGTATTCAGAGTTGGCATTTCAGTACAGCAAGGGATAAAGAAAGAAAACTTTGATTTAATGAGGTATTTAAATTTATAAACTTTGATTTAATGAGGTATTTAAATTTATAAACTTTGATTTAATGAGGTATTTTTATGTATTGACCAACATTGTTCTTGGTAAATTATCACAGAGGATAAAATTTATCTTAAGTTTAATTTAAAATAATGTTTCCATTTGTTGTGCCTGAATATTCTGAAGGGGATTTTTCTATCTTTACAAATATTTATTCCTAAAGTTTCGGCCAAATAAACATTTTTTTTGGTTAGAGCATGGTACAGCCAATGGTTAGCCGAGTTTCTGCAGTAGTTTCTGAGGGTAAAAGTGCCTGAGCACCGATGGCAGATGTCTGACTTCTAGCTCATATGAGAGTAATACTCACAAACTCACTTGCATAATCCCTTCTTATGGGGGGGGGGGGAGGGGAGCTCTTTCACACACCTCACAGATAGAATACAGGGTAAAGTTCAATCATGCCTGAAACAAGATTCGAACTCGGGGAGTCCATATCACGTGGAAGACGCGCTTCTTCTATGCCAGGATGCCAGGGACCGTTATTTGTTTATTTCAGTAGTGTCGTGGTGGTCATAAGTGACCGGCAAACTAGATTAATTTTTGAGCTATCGTTCAGTGCCTCGTCACTTACACTCTTTGTATTTTCACTATATATATATATATATATATATATATATATATATATATATAACGTTTATAAATAGTCTTGAATTTAAGGCATTAATTGCCTTGCAGATTACTGGTAACTCCTGGTTATTTCAATAATGCCACAGGATTCATAAATTACCATCAAAGTAGACTGATTCTTGATCTATCTTTAATCGCCGCCTATCGCTCTCTGTGCATTTCAGTATATAAAGTGACCAATGTGGCCATTTTGTATTTTGTTCTGATGATTTGTTCGAAGGGTTGAAGCATAGAGGATTTGTAAGGTTCGAGTACAGAATTGGAAATAATATAATTTATGAGCTTTGTTGTAAAATTATTTTATTAGTTGCGCAACGAGCAATGGTGAAACATTAAACTCGGTTAAAAATGCACCAAAATAATAATAATGTTATTATTTTCATGCATCAATATAAAATTAGTATGGAAATCAATAGCCATTTTTTAAAGCAGCTTATGAAAAAAATTCTTTCCCGATCAATGTGTTAAAGTCAAAATATTTCAAAAGAAGGAAGAAATTTATGAAATTAAATCAAGATTATAATATTATTAGAAAATTGATTGCCAACAATAAAGGACAAGTGAAATTATTCCACAATTCTAATAATCAATGTCTTTTATTAGCATATTGTTACGAATATGCGATGCGGCTTCCCAGCATAGTTGGTTCTATAGGAGGTCCCAAAGCTTGGCGACCATTTGGCGACTTGGCGACAAATTTGGGGATTTTGGCGCCAAAATAGATTATACCCGAGACATCGAGAATTTTTCCCGATCCGTCCAGTAGGAACGGAGTTACGCCTCGAAAGTTCCTGATTGGTTGAGAGGCTTCTAGCCCCGCGTACTGAGACCTATAAAAGGAAGCACCCGCAGCTGCCGGGCAGTGGTGAGTCGAGTTGTGAACCGGTGGTGAATTGAGTAGTCGAAGAGTAATCGGAAGCGACAGAGGAAAGTAGTAGGAATCGACGATAAAGAACTGGCCTTCCAAAGTTAAGCGGAGCAGTGACGGAGTGAAGCTAGTGCTGAACTAAGCTGTGCGCTACTGTCTGTCTGTCTTGTTACATGCTGTTGTTGCTGCACGTCTCGGCTGAAGATAATCGTCTTCTGTGCTGAATATAGTTGTCGTCTTTGTGCTGTCCTGTGTGTCTTCGTGTAAATAAACCCCGTTGTTTTATTTTCTACTGCCGCCTGGTGTGTGAGGGTTCTTCACACCATATAACATCCACTATCCAAACGAACCACGGAAATTTCACAACAATATTAAAAATGAGATATAACTGTTGCTATTTTGTCTGAAACCAATGTAATTATATCATATCTTATTTGCTTTGGAATTTAATATCCTTATTTAAATAAACACCTTAATATTTGCAAAAAGTCTTATGCTCAAATCTAGAAAAATATTTTTTTATTTGTAACAGAATATTGCTTAAAATATGGAATTTTTATCATAACCAAATGTAATAGTAATACTATTTTCAGAATAGAAATAATATTCGCTTGTTGTTTTTACATTATCATGATATAAGAAATTGCTGAATAATGTTGAATTTTACAAGGTTGGTCAATCATTTTGACAAGTTTAGTCAAGAAAAATTGATAATGAAACGTGATATTACAAGCCTTTTAATTTATCTACATTTACACCTTGCTTCACGGAAGTAAAATAAATATGAAAAGATTGGATGTCTTTGTTCACCTTTTATTATTGCTATTAAGAACTGAATTTTTTCTATTGCCTCTTGGGCTCCTAAACTGTTTGAAGCCACATTAAATAAAACATGGCAAATTTCTAGCCGTTTTAGGGACTATTAGTGCTCTTCTTTATTGATATGCTGTACTTTCTTCCTTATGAACCCATTCTAAACTATAAAACTAAGTTAGAAGTTAAACACAAAGAAAAATCATAATTAAACGTTATATTACTAAGCATGCATCAAAAGAGAAAATAAATTAATCAACATAGCTATCTGTAGCGGTGGCTGGTGATAATAATAAAGTTGTACAGCTATTGTGTGGTAAATAGTTGGTGGTAGAAAATGTTCTTTCTTTTATCAAAGATTTAAAGATCAAAAGAAAAATATAAGGACCCCGAGTCTTTGATAGAAAAATTGTAAAAAAAAAAAGCTAATTTAAAATTTAATCACCTTTATAAAATGCATTTAATACAAGTTGAGGAATATTTTTTTTTCCATACTGTGCACTGTTATATTGCTTCCTTTTAGTTTTCTTCGTCTAAAAATATTTTATTTTGCTTTAATCTCCAGATATGTGATAAAAAAATTATTTTCTGCTTATTAGTAAAAAAATATGCTTGCTTTGCAGACCTCTTTATTTCATTATTTTCTACTTTCTTTGAGTAGAGGAAAAAATCTTTGCGTAACAATTTTTTTTGTTATTTTTCATTTAATTAATTTCATAATCTATTATAATAAAAATTTATTCATTATAAAAAATTCTTTTAGATATCGTGTTTACACTAAAGAAACAAATTAAAACGAAAGATAAATTTTAAAAGAAACATGCACGTCTAAAATAACTAAACGAAACTATAATTTAGGAAAAATGTAAAACTGTATGAGTAATTGGACGTATTTCATCATAGCAGAAGCTGTTATTTCATCCCTCGAAGAAATGTAGATTTGTTTAGATTTTAAATGTCATTAATTGACATTCGATGATTCAATTATTATCAGATTTTATAAGATGCATTATAGATACCTAAAAACCCTGTGTAATCTTTTTAAGTAAGCAAGAAATTTTCTTATTCAATTTTATAATATTTATTCAATTAAAAATTATTTTTAATCTTTGCATAATGGAGAAATTTCGTCATTTTTATTTACCTAGAAAATAGTATGCGGCAGTTCCATTCTTTAAAAAAAAAAAAAAAAAAAAAAAAAAAATTGAGAAACTTTCTTTAGAAAAGAACTTCTGAATTTTGATGAAAAATTTACTCAAAAAACAAATGCAACTCAATATTAAGTCATGAACATTACTTATTAGACCTTTGATCTACATTTGCTTCAGAAATAATTTTGCAACTTTAAATTTTTGAAGAAAAAATACTTAATTATTTTATGCAGGGTTAATTTCGGATTGCTATTTTCTTTTACTTTTTTTTATATATCCTTAAATTAAAATCGCTGTGTTCGTTTAGCAAGCTCGTGTGAGACATCTGTATATAAGAGTCTAAATTTAATTAATTTTCAAATTTATTTTTCGTTATTTTCTTTCGTTTTGTTAGATTGTTTAAAAAATAACTTTTCACCTTTTCTTTCTCTTTTTAATTACATATTTTTTATATTCAGGAACAATAAAATATTTCATTTCTTCAGTAAAAACTTTAACAAAGTAATGCATAAGATAGTGGAAGTTAAATTAGTTCTGCAATACCAAATTCTAAAGAGATTAGTAATTATTCTTTTACATAATTGTTAAAATCTATCTTTCAACCATTATGCGAAGCATCTGCTGACGTTAAAATTAATAATTTTCTGAAAGGCTTTGAAATTCATTTCCCAATTCATTCAAATGCTTGCTCCTTAAGGGAAGTGGAATTGTTACAATTTTATTTTTACGGTAATTAGTTGTGGAATTGGAGCCTTTTAGATGTCATTAATTTAAGAAATTCTATTGTTTCATTATATCACAATAAATGGCAGCTTAATGATGCCATTGAAATGCAATTTTAGTAAAAGCAATTTTGCGCTTAATCTGCCTAATTTTCGGAACTTTCATTTGTAATTAAATTCCATCAGTAGTCATTTCCTAGTAGTATAAAAATGTAAAGCAATATTTTTACGATATGCATATCTAAATTCATATACGATTACGTACAAGTACAACGAAAGCATATATTTTTATCATAAAATACAATTTTTATATTTTTTTTACAAATATAGAAAATTTTAAGAATTAAATTGACTTAGCTCGTGTAAAATATTTCAAAGAATTTTGAAGAAAATTTAACGATGTGTCAATCTCAATATTTAAAATATACGTCCTATTGTGTAATAAACTAAACTAAGATGTTTTTGAAGCTTGAAATTTGGTTCTCAGCAATATCTTAGATTTCCGTTCGGCGAATATTATAACAATCGGCGAGACATTTTGCAAACTAAGTGGTGAAATCGTGTCATAATCTAATCAATAAGCGCAAATAGCTGAAGGCTAAATATATTAATAATATCCTACTTTATTGAATGAAACTTTTTGAAATTCCCACAAATTACTTTGTCCTTATTTTGTGATCATTATTACATAAATGTAAATAATAAATATTTTTTTGAAAATGTTTGTTTTGCTTTATGGATTCTGAAAACTTAATTTCAATAAATTACTTTCTTCAAAAATCTTGCTATAGATCCCCTGAAAAAGACGTACATAAAATTAACCCTTAACTGGAGAGGTGAAAATTTAGGATTTAACTGGGGAGGTACGGTCTACAAGACAGCATTTTTTTTGCACTCAAATTAAAAATCCTGATGAAAGTATTAGTATGAAAATCAGCCAATATAATATGCAAATATTTTTCTTGATATATTAATATGTTTTAGAAATATTTCAAAATGTATTACCTTTGAAAAAAATAATTGCGATTGAATATATATTTTCTTCTCAAATGACATACTACAAATTGCATATTATAAAAAATACTATTATTGAAAATTCCTATTAATTTTTACTTTTTAAATCATATTTATTTTACCAGTATACAAACATATATAGAAAAGAATATAAAGAAAAATTCAAAAACTAAATGAACTTTTTTTAAAAATACCTACAAAAATTTGTTTATAGGCATCATTTCTACGCAGAAACTTGTGAACATTCGTAGCGCTGTTTTCGAGGGAATTTTAAACATACAGGCTAAGACTAGCAAATAAATCAGTCTATAAATTCTATAAATATTTCTCTTGGTATATTAATATGTTTTAGAAATTTTCGAAATACATTATCATTAGAAAAATTAATTATATTTGAACATACATATCAGAATTATTCGAATGCGAACTTTCATCGAAAAGTTACAGTTATCCGTATTACTGCAATTACTTTCTGCTTCACTTGAAAGGCTCTGGAACTCTATTTTCTAAGGAGATTAGTAGGTTGGATGGTATTTCGAGGGCCAAGTTTTAGACCCATCTGCTAAGCCTTGTACAATAATGCAAAGAAATAGTTGAAATATTTTTTAAAGTATCCTCTGAAACCGGTTTCAAAAACCTTGTAGGTCACGAAACAAGAAGCTCCAGGGTCAATCCATTCGATTGAGCTTAAAAAAAGAATAGAGGTGACCGAAAGACCATTCTTAGTGGTCTGAGATACCACAGGAATATATCCGGCAATCAATGAGGTCATACTATCAGTAAATGACAATTGATCGTCAGTACATTTATGAAATATTGTCTTTTTATTTGTTTTATACGAAGATCAGTATAAAAAAATGAATCACCCCACAAGAATATGATGTTATGAAAGCATGCACACTACCCAAGCTATCATAGAACAAACTTCCTCAACATGTCAATGTATTGTAGCCCTGCGACGGAACAATTTTGGATTAAATTTGCTCTTCAAAAAATAAGATGAAATGATAAAGCTAGCCTTTAAACGTTTTCAGAATGCAAAAATTATTCCTGGATAAAGTGAAGATTTATCGATACTTAAGTTGACCAATTAGGGGTGTTAACTTGCTCATTGCGGCAAAAATATGCTTCGTCACTCCACAGAATATTCAATGACCAAGTGAATTGCGCCACATTCCAATAAGGAAATGAAATGCAAATTTTTACTAGCTTCTGAGCTCATATCTTGTAATAAATTCAGAAGTTTTGTTTGGTCTAGATAAAAAGGGAAACTCAGCCATATGATTTTTCATACAGCGAAGTATGACCTGTTCAATATACTGTACACTAATACTACCATGCGGTGATTGACTGCTAGATTAAACGACCACAGTAGCGAAATTTTCGAGGCAAGAAGATGCGATTCGTTTTCCTCCTCCACGTGGAATAATGCCAAATTCTGCACTTATTTCAGATTTCTGTATCATTCTGCGTAGGACACATGTAAATACTGATCTTCTTCGTGTCCACTTCCTACGGTGGGATATTTTCACATTTGCAAACGGAATTCTGATGGTTTTGGTACAACTATTTTATCAGTAGCGGTTTTCCTTTCAACATAGCCGTGATGTGCAGAGAAGTAATTAATACTCGCAGAATCCGCTTTCATTTTTATCGAAATAATATTGCTAATTGGCATGGTATTTCATATTTTCAATATATGTACATAAATACCATTTATGTAACTGTGCTATTAATTGGCGAATTTTGTTATGAATTTTTTATTAATAAATGTGAAGTGCATCATAATTATTTGCATTTCAAAATTTATCTTATTGGGACAATAGAAAACATTCTAGAATACTCTGGGAAACTTATTTCCTGCTAATCATGTACATATAATCGTAATTTTCTGTAATCTCTCAATAAGTTTCTACATTTCTTGGCCAATTCAGTGTTAAAATTCAACCTGCATAGGAAATTTAAATATTAATGTAAAATTAGGTATAATAAATGTTGATAAATGATTAATTTGAAGCAAAAATTGAAATGCAATTTTAAAAATATCAGTTTATGTACATGGAGGAACAACAAAAAGTTAGAAGTTTTGTCATGCTGTTTAATAACACTGAGTAGTTTTATTAAACACTTTCAAATCTGACATAACTGTTTAATCTTTTTGCGAAATAAAGCATATTCTCATGATTTAATTTTTTTATTCTTATAATAATTTAATATTCAATTATTAATTTTTTTCTTTTCTTTTGGACATAAGCAGCAAAGACTTGAATTAGACAAAGATAAATTAATTATTTTTCTAAAATTTGTAAACAAATTCTATTTTTTTTTCTGACACATCTAGCATTAATTTACTCTAGATATTTCTTAAAGTTTAAAATTTAAAAAAAAAATTCAATAACAGAGTTATTTATTTATTATTTCAAAGCATTCTTAGTCATATACATATATTGTAATACTCAATGATCCAAATATTCCAATACTTTTTCTTGGATTCTTTATTTTGCTTTTAGGAAATACGTTTCAAAATGTTATGTGTTACTTATATTCAAACAAGTTCTTTTTAGAAAAAACTCTAGTTTAGTATATGTAAATCAAATGAAAAATGAAAATCTCTGTTTCCATAAACTTTAAATTTGATAAGTCTTCGAACACTTTTGAAATTCATTTATAATTTTGGCCCCAAGTTCGAATTTATTTTAGACCTTCTCTGCAAGTTCGATAGTTTCTTTGAAATCAAATAACTAAAATTATTTTCTTTCTTCTACAAATGCATTGTAAGGAATAGAATCCTTGCCAATGAAGATAATTTTTTAAAAAAAATGTGCAATTTTCAGATACATACTGCATAATACACTTCAGAAAAATTCATAAATATTCAGTTTAAAGAACATTCTTTGAAAGTACTGATATAAATTTCTTATCGTGTTTGATGAACATATATTTTATTTAATCTTTTATGAAATATGAGCAGTGAAAAAAATAGAAAAATCTTGAACCTTTTCGAGTCTAAATATTCTCGATAAAATACTGATCTTCTTTTTTGAAGATGGGATATGGGCATCATATTATTTCTTTTTTTATTCGTATTTATGACATTTTAAAGGATTTACCTGAACTTTATTGATGTTCAAATATCTGAAATGAATTCATTCTATTTTTGTAGAAATGTTCTCGCTTTTGAGAAAATAGGATTTCAAAATTTCATTTAGTTTATAAAAGCGTCGTCCATTTTAGATTTCCTTAAAGTATGTTTAGATTGTTATGTAAAGAGGTTAAAATATAGATTAGGATTAAAAAATAACATAGAAACATTGCGTTTAAACTTTACGCTATTAATATTTAAATTATAAGCTTGAATTGCATTTCATGCAATAGATACATGTTAGCTTTTGGTTTCTTTTTGTTAAGCTTAAATGTATACTGGATGCCCGAAAAATGCTTAATTTTAATTACATAGTTAGGATTTGTATCGGATGCTTGTAAATAGGCTTATTCGAGGCAAATACTAACTAAAAAGATTATAAGTAATATTTCCTGCTTCCTGAAATGAAGAAAATAAACTCCGAAATATTGCGAAAAAAAAGCAAAGAGCGTACCTGTTGTTATAAATATCCTAAAAAATTTAAAGTGTTTTATCACATTTTTATATAAAAAAAGAGATTTCATATTTGGCAGCTTGCAATGCTGCAGTATTCGAATATTAACTCACTTCTTCATCTCTCAGAGTTTTTAATTTTTTTTACAATTCTATAAAAAAGATAAAAAGGCTCAAAATTGTATAATTGTCAGAGTTTTGAAAATTTTTACAATCGCCATAAAGGTGGAAATATCAAGCAGCGAAGAAACAGGGCGAAACATGGCAATGATCAACGATGGAGGAAAAAAAGACATGAAATATGTCAGAGAATGGTAATGTGCGAAGATTAACACTAGTTACCACAATCTTATAAAAAAACTGAAAGCATTTAATAGAATATATATTCTACTGTAAATGTTGCTTTCCTAAATAAAGGATTTAATTGTGTATTGTAGATTTCATTTCATGTTTAATCTTCAAATCATTTATGAAAATACTGTTTAGCTATAATAATATGAAAAGAAACTTGCAAATGAAATAATGTTTACCCATGTTTGTAAATGTATTCTTGGCTTAATTTTAATATCGGGACAATACTGCCTTCTAAATTATTTTTCTAAACTTCTCAGTTAACAATCTGCCAAATAATATTTTAAACGCATAACATTTACACAAAGGAAAAATAATCTAAATCGTGTACTTCAAAATGATGTTGACTCGTTATTCCTGGTTCATCTGTTATTATCAAAATCTTGTTGATTTTTCATAAAACATTTGTTCAGTATTTAAACAAGATAATTTTTTTCACCAGAAAGTGTTTAAAGAGATATCATTCGACTGCTTTTAAACATCAGAATTATAGTTTAGCTGAAAATGATTCTTATTGAAATCATGAAATTATCTAATTAATTAGGCAGGGTGTTCTGCCATTTTTATAATTTTCTTAGGATATTACATATTTATGGTAATAACCCCTTAAAGAATAACTCTCTTTTACATATACCGGTGAACTTTATAGAATTATTAGGCTAGAATCATCATTCGGAACCGAAATCACAGTATACGCTAATAAATTAAAAAATACTACTAAATTATACTAATTCTATATTTTGAACACTCTAATTTATAGAAAATTATAAATAATTTTTTTATAGAATTGTATTTATCATCATTAATCTCTTCTTTTTCTTATTTTCCCCTCCCAATATTATCCATTATAAGCTATTCATATCTTATTTAAGTTCCAGATTTGGTCTGACTTCTCCTGCACTCAGTCTATTCGATTTGTATATATTTCTGTCGATAATTTCAAGGATCACTTTGTTCAGAAAAGGAGCGATTATTTTACAAGAATGGCAGAAACACCAGTCTTATTACCACTTACAATAAGATAATTATCATATTTCATCAGTATGTAATATATTCGCAATTTTGTATAATAATTTTAATGTATAGTAATATAATATAATATCTCACAATTGTTATACAGTAGTGCACAACATTATATGCTACCGGCTACATTCTGACTACATTAAAACGCCATATATGAAAAAGAAAGCTAAACTATGAAAGGATAAACGGAGAACAATTAAGCACTTTTATTTCTTTCAAGCATTTAATTCACGGAGTAATTTGTAGCCAGCGTATACTTCTTGCGTTTCTAAGAAATATAAAAAAGGCGAAGCAAACTCCAAAATTAAAATCATAACACTAGGAGCAGAAATGAAATAAATTTTATATTAAAATTTTTTATTCCTACTCAATCAAAATAAAGAGAGATTATTATAAATTTCAGTTAGGTCTTTTTGAATTTAGATTTTCAAGCACTGATACTACAGATCACAAACTACTAACAAAGTTAAAATTCATTGTAGAAACTAAAAAGAAAATGAAGACGATTAAAATTTTTAATATATTCTGCAGCAGTTTTTAATATATTCTGCAGTTTGATTAAAATGTTCTAGATAAGAATGTTTTTTGAAACCGTTTATTATAGTAATGAGAAATGTAAATAACTTACAGTCAAATAAATACATATTTTTCAAAAAGAATGTTTATTTATTGTTTCAAAAATGAAATATTACTTTTAGATGTATTTCAAAACAACGCATCCCTTGTATTATTTATTGAAATAAAAATACAATATTTTTGTAACAGCGCAATATTACTATTGTATTTTTCTCTAATTTTGTTTGTTTACTTATATGGGCAATCCAAAATATATTTTCATCACAATTAATATGTTTCAAAAATATGACTGTAAATTACAATAAGTCAACTATCTTAATAATTTAAAAACTGAATTTTTTAAAATTTACGATTAAGTAATAATATTAATTTTAAGCTTCTTTCAAAAATGAAACATCATTTTTTTAAAGCTCCGATAAATTTTTTCATCTTTTCCTTTCATGGCATTGGTGTAATGCATATTGAATGCAATTATCTGATAATATTATCTGTGTTGAACTTCTCAATTCTTACTTGTGCTCTTTCAGAATTAATGCATTGATTTATTTCATTATGGCGTAAATCTCTCCAGCATCTGAATGAGAATCCATTCATAAATTCTGAATGAAAGGTCAAGGAAAGAAAAACGTTAATTAAAAAGCAATGCAAGTAAAAAGTTCATAATGAAATCTTTGGAATTATAGAAGACGTTTATAACCGAAATTCTCATTCATAATTGATAATTTGGTACATACTTTTTAAGAATTAAAATTAAAGCTAGATAACAGATTATATTTTTCTACGAATCATCAAAAATTTAACATCCAATAAATATTAAAATAAGACGAAGCTTCATTTGAATGACAAATGAAAAAGAATTAATTGAATTTGATGAGCAGAAACTTTTAATAATTTGCCCATTTTAGCTATATTTAGCAATCTATAAACAAGAATTTCTAGACATTTCAATGTATTTTCTTTAGGGGATTCTGATATATTAAAACATTTGTTTGACATTTTGTATTTCTTATTGACATTTTCTTTAAAATAAAGTTTTATTTCGATAGATAGAATGACTTGATTTTTATTAACATGGAAAAATAATTACCTTTAAAAAATACATTTAGCATAAAAGAAACGTTATTCTAAAGGGAATGTGACTTTAAATTACAGATTAATATTGATAAGAGAAAAATCAAACATAAATTTACAAATGCATGGTAATTTTAATTTGAAATAAATGCATTTATATTTTTACATGCTTTCTTTTTTATCTCTTTTTATCCCACATGTATTAAGATTTAAACCTTTTTCAAATGTAGAAAATGCCATTTAATGAAATAGTATTTATTATAAAATACTCAGGAATTCCGGTTTATTTATGCCTCGATACATTTCTTCTTTTACAAAATAAAGAAAGTCGCTGACTAAGTGTAATAAAATATTTAAGTGAAATCTAATTAAATTCGACTAATATTTAAGTATACTGAAACTTATGAAATATATAGGTGTATACTAAACTGTAAATATTTATACACATTGCAAACCTTGTACATTTCTTGAATAACAGAAAGAGATATTGCAAAATTTATATTAAAATAAACAGAAAAGCTTTTATATTTGAAAAAGAATTGCACAGTTTTGCGATTTCGATAATTTATTTGTTATGTGCAAGCATAAGAATTTGAACTACTAATAAATAATATTTAAAAAAGTGCTGACCAGTGTTTAAGCTAGACTTTCGTCACACTATTCCAGTATTATATACATATGAAACATGATTATTTAAAAAAAATAATAAAGTTACTGTTCACTTATTAATTTACATTAAATTATAAATCTGAGCTCATAATACATAATTGAAAATATTAAAAGAGTTCAAATGACACACCTAATAAAAACTGCATTCTTCTTAAAATTTATTATTTTTTGTAAATAGGCCATCGAGTTCATCATTTGCGACATGAAGACATGCTTTTTGGATTCATCGGGAAACATCCTCAGAGCTTATGTTGCCAAAGAGAAATTATCCCTTAGTTCAGACATAATAATAATAATAATAAATTAAAAAAAACTGAATATATTATAACATTAAAACAGCAAATATAAGCTTAATATATTATTCGCATTCTGTATATTGTTGTAAAAACAAACGAAAGAGTTTCTGAAAATACCACAGCACACATTTATCGAAATAGCTACTGACGATAAATCTCTTGTACGCAGAGTGGATTTCTACAGTTGCGAAAATGATCACTTTAAATATTAATGTTTCTATTCTGATTAAAGCAATATATATATATATATATATATATATATATATATATATATATATATATGTTTATGCATATAACTTTTCTCAATAAACGAAGCCAATTAAATCGTTATGACATCTTGAAAGCATTCAAAATACCATCACTGCGCGAAAAATATCGCCTTATTTGCACATCATTTCACCTAATGTGTCAATAAGACAACACTGAGACGCTCATCAATAGAGATTGTTTACACAGAAAACCAAGTAAGCATCAATCCTATAAATGACACAGATATGCGAGGCATAAATATATTCGGAACAAATGTAAATATCAACTTTTCATTATTTGTTTTGAATATTTTTCTAAAATAATATGTTCCTGAAAATTGCTTACCAACAGCAACAAAAAAAAACTTTGGAATAAACTATTCATAAATAATAAAAAATGTAGCATTTATTTTCAATTACAGGGTGGTCCAAAAAAAACTTCCCCTATATATGAAACCCCAGCGGCCTATCCGCTCAACCAATCGAACCAAAATTTCAGACATGGTTGTTTGAAGGTATGCGCTGGAGATTGTGATGATTCTAAACAACGCAGAGCTCACGGTTACGGTTACAGTGAGAGAATTTTGAAATTTTCAAATGACAACACCCACTTTTTCCTTACGCAAATTGATCCGCGTATTGAAAAACCACAAATGGCGTTGGAACGATTGGCGTGTGACGAAAATTGCCGCCGTAAAGCATATGCAAAGAAGAGCATTATAAAGGACCAATGACAACACAGACAGGAAAGAGAAAAAAAGTTTTTGTTGGAATGGAAAGTTATAATTACAGGTTTTCAACGTGTTCATCTTCGCAGGCGACAACGCATTGCATTCGGGAGATTGTGGACAACAATGCCGAACGTAACATGAAAGGAGAAATCTGCATATCTCCACGTGTTGCAATTCTGACACATCTCGTGGACCAGGCGTATACACCTTAGATTTCAGATAACCCCAGAACCAGAAATCCATAGGAGTGAGTCGGGGGGCACGAAATTGCAAAGTTACTAGAGATGACACTATCACCAAAGTGTTGTTGCAGCACTGGTCGAACACATTGGGCGACGTGTGGTGGAGCCCCATCTTGCATCCATACAATGTCCCTAATGACATTTCGTTACTGCAATTCAGTAATAACTGAATTCTGCAATTTTGTCAGAATTGCAAGATGCCATAGCACGTGAAGTTATGCAGATTCCTCCTTTCATGTTACGTTCGGCATTGTTGTCCACAATCTCCCGAATGCAATGTGTTGTCGCCTGCGAAGGTGAACACGTTGAAAACCTGTAATTATAACTTTCCATTCCAATAAAAAGCTTTTTTTCTCTTTCCTGTCTGTGTTGTCATTAGTCCTTTATAATGCTCTTTGCAAATGCTTTACGGCGGCAATTTTCGTCACACGCTAATCGTTCCAACGCCATTTGTGATTTTTCAATACGCTGATCAATTTGCGCAAGGAAAAGGTGGGTGTTGCCATTTGAAAATTTCAAAATTCTCTCACTGTACCGTAACCGTGAGCTCTGCGTTGTTTAGAATCATCACAATCTCCAGCGCATACCTTCAAACAACCATGTCTGAAATTTTGCTTCGATTGGTTGAGCGGATAGGCCGCTAGGGTTTCATATATAGGGGAAGTTTTTTTGGACCACCCTGTAAATATCATGAATCCTGTAATTCTCTCAAGGTCCAATAGATGCATATCTCCAAAATTTTATCCATTTAATTTGTAAAATGTTTGGCTGATTCTAAGACTTTTAGCAGAACAAACTACAAAACATATTTCTCCAAAAAGACAAAAATATTTTAGCGGAAAATAAATACTTTTTAAGTCCGGAAGAAGTTCAGATTTAGAAAAGTTCTTACTAAGTTCTTTTGATGAATGTCCATCTGAAAATAATTTATATATAACTACTAATAGCATTCTAGTAATAGTTTTTATATACACTTAAATACTTATTATGCATGCTTTACTTATAAAACGGAATCTTTCCTTTAATATAAATCATTAATGAAATATATCTAACCTTCATGAATCATCTAGAAACCACAAAACATTATATGAGATCTTGTAGTCAGGAAAAAATATCCAAAATGTTATTTACAATTTTCACTTGGGTCTTGTACCATAAACAAACTGCTTCACTCATGATAGAGTTATAAAGAAAAAAAGGCTTAAGATGGAAAATAGACCAAGACGGTACGAAAAGAAAACTGCTTACAGCAATTCAAAGCGGTGGTTGAAGGAGTGAATGTCAAAAAAGACTTTTAGAAACCCCAAACATGGAAGAAACACGGCCTTCTTTCATGTTTACAGTCTAACCATCAACCATTTGTCAAAAGCTGATGCCACGCCCAAAGAGTGCATTTTTAGAGCAACGGAAGAAGTCCAGTTGAGCTGTAAAAAGTCTGTTGGAAAATAAATCATCTGGGAACTCCATTATCAGAGGTGTTTTTGTGAAAAGAGAATGTTTTTTCACAAACTTTGTGATGATAAACATCCGGTTTTTTAGGGATATAGGTTTTGGAATTCTTTTTCGGCATCTTATATCTAAATTTAGCTCTAAAGAATATGCCATTTATATTAATAGGATTCGAGATTATTAAGAAAAAAAATTGCTTTATTTTTAATGAGAAATTAATTTTTTTCGATTTTTTTGTAGTTACAAATTAAAAGTAATTGCATTAAAATACAAATCCCGAATAAAATGTAACAGATGATTTCAAATAATAACTTTTTGTGTGCTAAAATTCTTGAAACACAATTTTTGTCATAATAGCTTCAATTGAGATTATTTTCTATAATAGAAAGTATTTCCTTATTTAATTTCAACCCCAGCAGTAGCATTATTAATAATATTTTTGTTTTATTAATTCCACTATGCAAGAAAATATATCTTTCTGAACCCATAGTACAGTATAAATTTGTTGGATTGTAATATAAAGTTTTGGAAAATTTATGAGTAGTAATATTAATACATTTTCGCTGAAGTATGATTCATACATAAATCAGACAAATAATAAACATTTTTTTTTTCAATTTGTCTAAAATTTGATTTAGAATTATTATTTTTTTAATGCATCATAACAAAATTCCTTTAATAATACAGCTATTTTATTCTTTCTTTAATCTCACTATACCGGATACAATATTTTGAATTAAAAATATAAATGAATGGATTTTTCGTCAATTAGTCCCCATTACTTTGGCTATTAAGGGCTAGTTATTGATATGATGATGAAATTAATGATACAAATTATAAAAATTGCAATGAAAGTATGTTAATTTAGATATTTTTGCTATATTAATGAAATGCTTCAAATAATTCTTACAATTTTATTAAATGGTACAGATCGTGTACATGATATAATATAAAAAGATAATTGAAAATTAGACGAGATATATTATCTTTTAGGAATATAAAAAAAATGCAATCATAGCAAAATTTGCTTCATTCGTAAGTTTTTAATTATCACGTTAATAATTCAATACGATATCATTTATATTACAAATTTATTTTGGCTAGTGTACAGTAAAAATTATATTGTTGTTAAAATTAAAAATTATTATTAGAAATTATTAAATTACAAATATAAAATTAAAATTAAAATTATTATTAAAAATTATTAAATTGAAATATAAAATTAAAATTAAAAACTATTATTAAAAATTATTAAATTATAAATATAAAATTAAACTTAAAAATTATTAAATTATAAATATAAAATTAAACTTAAAAATTATTAAATTATAAATATAAAATTAAAATTAAATTAAATTGCATTTTTTAATCAGCTAAATACATCGAAATCTTGTATCCTTAATAAGTATATAAATGATCAATATTTTAACCTTCTAAATTCACTCTAGAAATCACTGCAATAAATTATAATCAAAGAAGAAAAAATTTAAGTTTTCTCCTGTTAAAAATCAAAAATAGCATTAAATGCGTATTGTTATTTTCTTGAAATATGTGCACTGTATGCGTAGCACATTGAAGTATGTGTAATACATTTAATGCATTCAAAGAACGATACACAATTTTTTATCAAGTTTGTTCATTTATTAAAATGTTAATTTTTATTGTTATTTCATTTAATTCAAATATATGTCATTAAAGACTTATAAATTAGATGTTAATTAAAATAAATATCAAAAGTACAACCTGCTTATAAATTTAAAAAAAATTATGTTACTATTATACTATTCAATTTTTTAAAAATAATTATATAAATAATTGCGGTGATTCCATAAGCATTTATTATCCAGTTTCAACCAGAGTGAAAGCATTATATTTTACAGTAAGTTTAATTCGTCACCGAAGCCAAAGGACTAACATTTTGGCATAACATTAGTACATATCATGTCAAATTGATGCAATTCTCGAGATCGCTTTATTAGACCCAAATATTCATGAGAATCGTCAAAATCCATACGTAATCAACATAACTATTTGAAATGAGAATGCGTGACGTATTATTGTGAATATTTGCCTGGCTACATGAGGAATATCTTTGAATCATGCTTTAATGAAATCAATTGTTATATACAAATGGTAAAATAAACCGTTTTTTAATTCATTTAAAAAACTAAGACGATTCAGCTACGTTTTCCCAAATGAGTAAACAATCCAAATGGCTAGTTTCCCTGCTTTGTATTTGAATTCCAATTAATTAATCAATGAAAACATACGTCCCGTATTTTTATTTGAATAACACACATAGGGCTACGCAAAAAATAATATCATTTTTTAAACAATAACATAAAGGATATTAAATTTATGCAATGGAAGGTATTAAATGTATGAAAGTACAATATATAAAATGCTAAAGAATACTTTTTTATATAAATATAAGTTGATTTCCCCGTTTTACCCGGGTGAGCACTATAGAATATTTTAATCTTCTTGATATGTATAACATTTGAACTTCTAATTAAAACGCGAATATCGACTTCAAAATCATTCAGATTGACTCCCCGATACAAGAATCAATGAATTAAGAGCAAATGATGAAGAATTACAGTTAGTATTTTTAAAAATTCATCATCATAGCCGAACAATCAAAGAGCAAAATCATCACAATTAAAATTAAATCTTATCCAGTATACTAATACAAATTCACTTCTTAAAAATACTGTAAAATTTTTTCAATAATGAACATTAAAGAGCTTACAAACATTATGAAATTTCAACAAATGTAAACTTTCCGTCTATTAAAGTCGAAATCTAAACAAATCCAATTGCCAAAATAATAACGCCATCTATCGGATATAATTCAAACCACCCACTAAATAAAGTGATCGTTTACAATAACAAAATAATCAGAATTAGTGTTGAACATTAACCTCTTCGAGACAAGTGAGTGCTCAGAATCGGACAAAGCAAACACCGATGGCCCGTACAGGAGCCGTACCAGAGCAGTTTCTCCCCCAAGCCAAAAAATTTTACTTACGACCATTTTATGATTCGAAGGCACTTGCCCAACCCCAATTCGGCATCAGAGAGAGAAATACTAATGAATATGGCCAACTCTTTTATAAAAACATAGATCAGTGTTCCATTTAATACAAATAATTTCGGTTCAAAAGCTCGGAGCAAGGATGCGACATTCAGCTTCCAGGAAAAGCCAACACAAACGCTCATACATATCGCTCATCCCGAAGGGATTAAGAAACTTTCCAGATATTTAATACATGAATATATTACGAAACTTCATAAAATTTAACATTACTGTTACAAGTCATATTGTAAATAATATACTGCGCATGCATGGAAAGACATTATAATTTTCTATACCTTTAGAGACAATGAAAATTATGTTAAAGGTTTTTAATTTACTTTACTCTATTTTAATTTAATTCGGAAGTACATCAGAATAAATCTGAACAATCTATTAACAATGCTTAGTTTTCATGGCAAAAAAACACTTAAAAATATTTTCCTTTAAAATAATAGGCGAAACACTTTTTAGGCGTTGCCACAACGGCGTGGAGAGAAAAAAGCGCAGTTTCAAAAATACTACAGGCGTGAAAAATATTTCAATGTATTGCGAATGCGCGAATAATTTTCTAAGCCATAACAGATGTTGGCTGATTGGCGTGGGAAAAGAATCGACAGTCTCTCCCATAGCCGAAGAAAAAAAATTAAAAAGTTTCGAGGCTTTTTTCATGCCTTAATACATAATGTTATAAATCTGTAATGTTGTTTCTCAGCATGAATAGTTGTATTGTAAGAAAGACCGTTTTACGTTCAGCTCTATTCGATGCTGATCCGAAGCCGGATCAGCGACCCCGAGCTTGACGACAAACTTGACGACCATTAGGCGACTTGGTACGAATTCGGAGACAAATACGATTAATACTGGAATCTTAAAGAATTTCGGTGATAGAGCGAATAGGAACCGAGATATTTCTGATTGATCCAGAACCTTCTCCGCCCGCATACGGGAACTATAAAAGGCCGGCAGTCTCAATCCTAAGTCAGGCGAGTATTGAATCGTGGAGAGTCAGCGGCGAATAGTTGGATTAGTACAGCGAAGAGCAATCATTGTGTGGAGCTGAAGCGACTGTTGAATTGAGCTGTGTGCCGAGTCTTGGTTTTTATTGTAGAAGCAGCATCGAGTCGTGTGCGGAGTAGCCAATCGTGTAGAGGGAGTCGGCAGTTGGATACAGTTAAAGCGAGGAGACAGTGCAAGATTGCAGGAGTTTGGAGAGACAGTGGAGAGAAACTTCGAAGATTCCCTCCTCTGGCTGCTCTGTGTGCTGTGTTTGTTATCACTACCGATTACTACTTGTGGGCTACTGTTTCTTGTAGTGTGCTGATGTGTATTGCCTGTGTTCGTCTTGGCTGTGTATTTGTTGTATTTGCATTCGTGTTAATAAAAGTCGTCGCCCGTTACTAGAGGACAGTTTTTTCAGCGACCAACAAATCGGAAAGTAACAATACGTGTTCAAAATTTGATCTGTACAGTAGTTTTATAGTCTATAGAGGAAACACACATACAAATTTTATATATATGTAGATCACACTTAATATCCTACATTTAAGAATGTTTTAAGCTTGGTGTTTTAATCAAGAATTTAAGTGTTATTAGGCTTTAAAAATTAAAAAAAAACAATATTTGAATTAAAAATTGAATTGAATAATGAATTTGAATTAAAATTATATTACTAAATTCGAAATGAAATTTATTTGCGATGTTCTTCTAAACAATCTTATAATAATAAGCAATCATATATTTTTTTATATTTGTTGCCAGAGGTAAAATTGTGGGGAAACGGACCATCGAAATATATATGATCAACCTCCAAGTGAGTTTTGAAATCACCTACTGTGAAATTGGAGTTTTGCTATTGAAAAATTGAATTTTTGTGATATATTTTTAAAGTTTTTTTTTTTTTTTTTTTTTTTTTTTTTTTTTTTTTTTACTCTAGAGAACGCCAATATGCGTCTGCTAGAGTTAAATAATAATTTTATCCAGTATGATGTTTTCTTTGCCATCTTCTTCTAAATTCTGGCAGTAGAAAATATTAAGTTCTTTCTCTTACTTTTTCGCCAATTGCTAACGATGACTACCCAAATAGAGGCGATTCTAAATTCCCGTCCTATTACGCCACTTTCAACTGATGTTGATGATTTAGAAGTGCTAACTCCAGCACATTTCTTAATAGGGAGACCAATAACAGCGATAGTTGAACCATCTCTAACAGATCTTGAGTCAAATCGCTTTAATGTTTGGCAAAGAATTACTAAGTCAGTCCAAACAATTTGGAAGAGATGGAGTCTTTCATACTTAAATAGTTTACAGCAAAGAAAAAAATGGACAGTCAATAAAGAAAATCTAAAAATAGGAGACATGGTCTTAATCAGGGAAGAAAATCTCCCTCCCTGTAAATGGTTAATGGGGCGTGTAATATCGCTTTTTCCTGGAAAGGATAATAAAGTGAGAGTGGTTGATATTAAAACTAGTAAGGGTATTTACAAAAGATGCATAAACAAATTGAGTGTATTGCCTATTGAAAATTAATTATTTTATAAAATTATTACATTGTTCAGTATATTTAGCTTGTATTACTTATTACATTTAAATTGCATTTATTTACCATTTCATCAATGTGATTGATGTGCCTTGTTATTATGTTATTTGCTCTCATATTTAACTAGCTTCGAATATTAACTGAAAAATATTTTAAAAATGTATAATTTCTGCGCAAAATAATTGTATATATGTATTTAATATTTATGTAGTGTTTTATTTATTTGTGTTAAATGTGTGAAAAATTGTAAGTTCTTGCATGTGAACATAGCAAGGCCGGGCGGGATGTTGGCGCATGCGCGCTCCCAACCGGTCATGTGATCACGAGTGTAAACAAGGGGAAACCCGGGGAGACGCCGACAAGATTTCGGCAATAATGGACGTGGGTAATCACTGTGCTAAAGTATGAATCGAAACCCACAATAACAAAATTTACTGTCATCTATATTAATGTTTTGTGTTGTCTTGTGTGATGTCAATAAATAATTTAGAAAAAGGCAACACTGGTCCGTCGTTATTTTATCTAATGGAATCTGGAAAAAGAAATTCTAAAAAATAATACTTATAATAGAGTAATCAAATTTTAAAACTAATTTTTTATTTAAAATTCTACATCTCAAAGTCGGAATATCGTAAGATGCGTGAAACAATACATAAAATAAATATCTCTCTTTAATGAGCATTACAAGAATATAATTTTTAAATAGTCACTGAAAACTCGAATTTAATAAGAATGCAATTAAAATTTTAATTTATTGTTAATACTTATAGAACCACTTTAAACTTTTATAAATTTCGCTTTGACATGCGGATCTCAAGTAAAAAAAAAATAACTGATTTATTGGATTAATATTTTTATTTAACTTAATCGATTGAATTTTAGAATTTTCTTTATTACTGCTTAACATCTTTTGTTCTAAAGGTTCTTTAAATATAACAGTTGAAAATCTTAGATATGTTTCGCGAAATTAGAAGTTTTGCAGAATTGGAATGAAGTAACATCCGAAAATAATGAGTATATTTATTTACTCAAAAATATGCATTTCTGATTTTTTTTTAAATAAAATTTCAGAATTGATTTTTATAGATTTCATATCATCTCATACTTCACAGATGCACACAACCAAAGAAAAAAAAGTGAAATAACTTAAGAAATTTAAGAAAGAAAAAAACTATTAAGAATATTTTTTAGAGATTCTTGCCCTTCATTATAAGAAATCATATGTGGAAGACTGAAACAGATATTCAGAAAGCACAACTTTCAAGCATGCTCAAGTATTTAAAATTCCAATTTATTTCAAGCATTCAGAATCTCCTGATGTTATTTCGATCAACGTTCCTGTTACAGTAAAGATATAATGCATTAATTTCCCTTTGGAGATTACAGTTGAATAGAGAAACCATTAAAATTCTAATGGATTCCATAAAATCTATAGAAACGTCCATTTTTCTCTTCATATCACCATTAAGAAGAAATCATAGAAAAGATCTCTTAAACAAGTACCGTCTTATAATCTCTATGGGATCCATTTTGCATAATTGCTCACTTATTTATGAAATCGAAGATTACTAAATCCATTTAAACTATTATTCAAATAATCATTCATCTAAGAAATGTCGATAGAATATTTTGTGATGTGCAGTTTGGAATTTCATTTTCCCACCTGGTATTTTTTTTTTCCTTCACCAGGTTATAAAAATTCCTCTTTGACTACTCACCGATCAGCTAACATTTATAAGAACTTAATAACCCAAGTATGAAGAAAATTTTCCAGAAATTATTTAAACTTTGATTGCTGGTTATTATATAGAGTTCTGTATCTATTGAGAAACTAAAATTTCTTCTCTTTCTTTCTTTTTAAATCTTTTTACGAAATGATTTCATATTTTGAAAAAGATAACTCAAATCAAAATATTCTGAAATCTTTATCACCTCAAAAATATGTATTTTGCATTTGTATTCTAGATATGTCATGGTTTATATCGCATTGATGAAAAAAAATGCTACAATTCATTTTTGCAAAGTTTCCAATTTCTTTTCTAAAATCTGTCTTCTCCTTTTTCATTTAGTGAACTTTCTGGAAATCGTTTCTTTACAAATCCACGAATACTCGGTAATCATAATGATATTCCGCCTTTTTCGAATTTCTTTTCCACTTATTTTATACCTAATTACTTTCTTAATAACCTCCTTATTAGGCTGTATGGTAAATGAACACATATTTGCTAACATCATTAAAGTCAGATGTGCTCACATTGTAAATTATACCGGAAGTTAGCTACTCTTCATAAAGAACTAAAAGAGATACAGACACTGTATATTTCTCATACTAATTAGAGAGTGATTAATGAGCCAACTTTTTCTAGGAAAATAACTATTTTTACCACGAGAAAATTGATAATTACCTTTCAGTTCTATCACTGGAGTCATTCAACTTCACTATATAGCTGGCCTTCTATTGCCTTTCATCCCAAGAAAATATTATTCAAACTATATATAAAAGATATATTTTTATAAAAATAAAAAAATAATTAACATTGAATTGTAAGTAGATAATTATTTGTTTACAGAAATAACCTATCAATTTATTTAAATAAAAATTAAGGAAATTGTTGCTTTCCTAGGGAGAATTAATCAAACTGATACTACAGGATTGAGTTTATAGTTTTTCTAATTACTATACTCGAAACTCTCAGTGTGATGGAGGCTAACGAATTTATAAATTATGACATTTCATATAAAATGTAAGTAGCTGGGACTAATTGATTGGGTTCCTAGTTTTTCTCAATTATTTTAAATATATGGATAAAACAAGATTGTTAATATAATAAATTGCTCTATATATTTGTACTACTTCTGGGCAATGATATGACACATATATTTTTTTCACATTTTATTAATTTTGTCTCAAAGTGTTTTTATGTTTCGGTATTTGTAATGTTTGTTATAATCTTTAATATAGGAATAGTGAGCATAAAGTTACCTAATGATTTCAGAGTATTTTATAGCAGCAACTAATAATCGAATTAATAGCTAATTTATGTAAATACTATTCAAAGCACTATCATAAATTTTATAATACAAATGTAGTTACAAAATTATTCTATAAATGACCAAATCATAGCTATATCCATTAAAAAATATAACAGCGTATTGGAAAACTACTAACTATAAACACTTGAGTAAATTTCGTTATTTTACGTTAAATGATTCCCAAATTTTTTTAAACCGATGAACTACAATAATAAAAAAAATGCCAAAATTGCGTTAATTTTTTCATTAATTAAAATTTAAAAAAATATCGCTCTAAGGTTACATTCCCATTCTACCAAATATTGTGTATATGTACTTTTTTCTATGTTCTATGAAAAAGCAAGAAATAATGATATACCATATATTCTAAATGTTAGTTGTTTTAAATAACATAATAAATAATGGAAATTTTAAGTATAAATAGCTTGAAAAATTATTCTTCGGGTTCGTCTTCGCTAAAAATATAACTAAATGAGTTTTCGGTTACAAATCACTATCACTTTTTGTTTTTACTTCCGTTTTTTTATGGAAATTCCGGAAGCATATATATTTTTTTCCTCCATTCCTTTCGGACGCTAATTGCTCTAAAGTCTCAAGTTCTCTAATTAGTTCTCAGAAGGCACTACCAGTTTCTTGTAGCTAATTAGTATTTATTTAATGGATTTGATTATACGGTATGCTTATATTATTTTGCAGTTTACTTACTATAAACAGTAATTATATGCCTGTTTAATAATATAATAAATGAAATAATTTTTTAAAATTTTTCAATTTATACCTGTTAATTACAGATTTAAAATGCATTTTCAACTTAGCTTGGTTAAAATTACGTACATGATTTCATAATTTAAAAAAATCCAGATGTAATAGATAAATAGTGAGTAGATTTATTTAATTTTGAAAACGTTTATTTTAGAGTAAAATTTCAATAATACATCTCTGAAAAATTGTAAACAATTTAGGAAGATATTTCATTAATATAAGTACTGCATACAATGAAAGGATGATTAATGATTTATATATAATTATTCAAAATTCAGCATTAAAACTGTTGCAGGAAAACAAAAATTGAAAACAAAAAGAAGCCAGAATTAGGAGGGAATTTCGAGCCAATAAATACCCAGGTTAGATGGATCATATAAAAATTGCAACCACTATTTACTATCCTTTAATTAGAGAGAATTTACTCTCTAACAATAAACAAATAAGTTCAATTTTACAATGTTGAATGTTCTTTCCATATACAATTACGTATACTTCATAAGGTGCATGAAGTATACATAACTGTCCTTTATTCATATATACAGTATGGATACCTAACTCCACTGCTTTTCCATGTATTTATATATACTTCATAAACCTATGAATAAGCGACTTATATTGAAAATACGCAGAATTTTAAAGTCGTTTTCAACGACAAATGAGATCTTACGAAGATATCAGTAAGCCTGCCATTACAGCATTTGTTAATGTTTGCATGCTCTCTACAGGTGCAAATAACTGGAATTAAATTCTGATGTCAAGGTTATTTAATAACGTCATATATCTTAGTGAGCAGTTCGCCATACTTATCTATTTAAGTTTGACTAGTTAAGCCTTACCGTGATTGTTTGCATTTCGTGGATATTTGAATCAATCTGCAGTCAAAAATGATGAAATTCTAATTCTTTTCTTCAGAGTTTATTTCGCAAAAATACATATTAGTTAATTTTTTTTCTTGAATGTTTAGCTAAAAATTGATTTATATACAATAACCATAATTATTAAAAAGTATTGTATTGATAAACTGAGTATTTTCAGAACTATTTTATTTATCAGTATTCTCTGAGCAGAACAAATATGCCCACTATTATAAATGTAAAACTAAATTAGGCAATAATGATATTCTAAATTTTAATATTTTTCTTTTACTCAATTATAAAAAAAAGAACTACCTTTTTTTTATTATGAAATATTCAAAACAGAAACATTTTTTTTCACTCTTGGAAATGTTTTAGAAGTTAAAGGAATTCAAACTAAATTGCAGCACTGCAAAATAAAAGTCACAAAATAAATTGAATTATAAATTTTGGTATATTATTAACATCGCACCTATTAATTGTGACTATTTTAAATCATTTGTATCTTAACGTTTAATGTTATTTTAGGATGTAAATTATTTCTTTTATAAAGTTTTCATAGAAGGAGATTCTGAAAAGCTGATAGTTGATTTAGGTTAGATGAAAAGATTATAGTAATTGAAATAAGAATACAGCGTTTCAGCATTTAAAAAAAAAATGTCATTTGAGAAGTTCCATTTCTGTTTGAATTTCGAATTCTTTTCTCCTTGTAATGATTCGAATAAACACTGCATATCAATATGGACAACTGATGCTAAAATTTCTTGCTTTCCTAATTAAAATATTAGGAAACATGAAGCAAAGAGCGCTCTTAAGTTTAAATGACAATGTAGTATAGAAACAAATATTTTACATATTTCTACATAGTGTAAACTAGTAAAGTTTAAAGACTTTTTATAAAAAATTAAGTACAAAAAATATTATTGCAAAATAATTTGTTATTTCAGTAGGTTGATCAGTAGATTTTAATAACGTTTTCAGAAAAAATAATTATGTTTTCATCACTTTTAAATATCTAATTTACTACTTATATTTGATATTAGAAAACAATAAGCAATGTAAGGGATTTATTCAAAACATTGAGACTCAAAACTTGTGTTGTCCGAAGTGGTAACAAATGGCAAATGACGTTTTTGTAGTTATATTAATACATAAAACTTTAATATGGTTAATTTAAGAAGACAACATTTTTGTATTGGAACTTAAAGAATTAATACCATTTCAATTTTTCTGCAATCAAATATGAAAACTGTTACTAAATGAAATTACCTTTTCACTTGAAAATGTAACAATATTATGTTATATGCACAATATATGATATATGTATCTTGTATAAATTTAACTAATACACATTTTCACTTTAAACAGAAAAGCACATCTTATATTATTTAAAATCAATCGACTGTTGCTGTACTATAGAAAGAATTCCGCATTTAAATGATTAATCAATAATTCATAAATAAAGTTTATTTTTTCCACTTATTTTTCCATTCACTTATAATGTTTAGCTTATTTTTAGGTTTCTTTCAAGTATTCATAAAAAATGCCACAAAAACATTTTTTATTCTCAAGCTTTCATGCTTATTGCTTTGTATCTAACAACGGCACATTACTTACAAAAGAAAACAAAGGTATTAAATTGTTATCAATTTGTTTCAGTGACAAAATGGCATGTCTTTGTTTATTTAATATTCAACAACCCCGCAGTAAATAGAGAATAGAAACAAAAAATGAATAAAAAGTAAACCTATTTGTGAACAGAATAAAAGAAATCTGAATAAACAGTATCAATGTTTCTTTTCACCAAAAATGCACTGAAGAAATTCTGACACTTTATTTGCTTTTTTTTTTGGTACTTAGAGAATATCTCGACAAAAAAACTCCATTGATTGCAAAGCAATAAAATTGCTGTGAGCTATTTTACTAAAGAAACATTTCAACAAGTAAAACCATTAATTTTTTTTTGCAAAGAAACAATTCTTTGAAAGAAAATTAATCAAACCAATTGCATAATAGTTATGTCGGACATCAGTTGCTCTTTATTAAGCTTATTGAAAAGGAGTTAATGACTAATCATGTCCTGTCTTAAAATTATATATAAATATATATATTTTTGAAATCAAAGTAACCGTTTTACTGACGAAAATAAATCAAAATAAAAATACATTTTGTGTACGATAAGAATATTCATATTTACAACTGGAGTTTTTGTAATAGAAATTTGAATCTTGTGAATTCTGAATATGCTCACATATGGTAGATGTTTCAAAAGAATGTGGAATTTCTTTTGTTACCTGTTCTTTACATCGAGCAATTTTGGATTTCATTAAAAAATTTCTTACAAATTCCTACATCTAATTTAAGTACCTGTAGGTTTTGTAAAACCTTAACATTCGGTATATATTTCTGGAATCTATTTTCTTTATAATTAAATTATATTACCAAAATTTCAATATTTATATTTACTAGAGAATGTTTTATATTAATAATTTAGCAATCTATTTTACTATTAGAAGGATTATTTTACACATTTTTTCCATGGAAAATGTTGGAAATTTTTCATATGTTCTAATTTTTGCTTCAATAACCCCCTTCCCCATTCTGCCAAAGTATACCAAGATTCCACCATGTTTTAAATTATTTGCATGATGAACCCTCTCAAAGCAGCTTGTCTAAACCTTTAACCTAATTATTCATTGAAACAGATTAACTTGCAAACTTCTTGTGCGAAAACAAGATTCAATTCTTTATGGTTGTTACCGAAACAGATTACTCTTTTATCAGCTTCTTTGTTGAGCTTGGTATTGAAAGTTTTGCTAATAATTTGTGTTACATTGAATACAAGAACGAAAGAACATTATATTGAACATAAGTTCAGAAGAGTAAGGACAATACTCTAATACTCGCTAATATTATTATTCTTCGGCTGAAGCGAGGAATAATTTTACTATTTCTGGAAGTTGGAAGATTCAATTCTACCTCTATTTCTGCATGGAAATTGTTCGCAATTTCAAAATCCTTATTCCTAAGAATATATGATCTTATTATAAGGATTTCTAACCCTTCATTCTGAGAAATATATAAATAAACCTTTAAAAGAGCAAAGAATTTATGACCAAAAAAATTTATTCACTGAAACGCTCTTTGGCCTTCTGTATATTTGCAAAATAGAATTAAATAGGTTCCCTTCAAATCTTTATAATTTGGAAGCCGATTGAAATAGTGAATATTTATCAAATCGAGTTACTTGAAACATCTGAATATTTAGATTGCCTATAAGTATTTAAATTTCATAATATAAGTGTATATTTCTCAGCCAAACGAATGCAAATTAAAATAAAATAGTTGTATCAAAAAACTATTTGAAAAAGAAGTGATTTTTTTGTTTGTTTGTTTTTCTAAATATTTCATAACAGTTACTGCCATGCATATTTTGAATAATGTGTTGCCTTTTGAATTTGACAATTTCGCCTTTCGAAAAAGAATGGTTTTTAAAATTCTAAAACAAGATTTAAAAAGATAAGTAGAAAGAAATAATCAGACTACGAATTTATAGATCTTTTAAATAAAAATAGTCAAAATCTATTAAGAACAAATGGGCACATATTATTAAATAAAATAATGATAGTATCGCTGTCTACTTTGCGCTGGTGAATTTTAAGTTCGGAGACAATTTCCAACAAACTGTAAACACGTGCTGTTCTTAGAGCACTTAGCTGTCTTTGACAGATGTTTGTATAACACATTGTAAATAATCACCACAGGAAAAATGCAGTGAGAGGAAGACAGAGAAAAAGAGCGAGATCCATTCGATTAATATAGCATCATTTTATATATTAATGCGTATAGATTTTTTTGTTAGGACTCATGTTTTTTCTAAAATTTACCTGAGAATAGTGCTCATATATTCAATAATTTCTATTAGTTTTTCGATGATTTCTGGTGTCTCATTATGCTGTTTTCTCTATCTTAATTTCATTACTTTTATGGCATGAAGACTTATGGCTGGTATGAGCTTAATCCATTTTAAGCAACCAATATCACAAGACGCTTATATGAAATGTCAGTCCATTTGACATCATGTCATCTGATTTGTATTCCTAAACATTGATTTAATCATAATGTTTTATGAATTAAATTATCATCACGCTTTATGTATATTTAAAACAAATACCAGTTGTTAAATAAAGATACAGAATGATAAAAAAAAAAAAAACGTCGTCTGGATTTTCGTCGGAAAATCGCCGTCGATTATCGTCTGGATTCATGCATGAGAAATAAGTAATAAAATTTGTCCTTATAAATATCTTCGAAATGTATAAAACAAATGGCAGTATTTTTCTGCGAGATTAAAGAGTTTTCAGATTATCAAATGATCTGAAATTGCGAATTTGGAATAATTGAAATTAAGACTTTATCTATTTTACTTATTATAATTAAGCTAATAATTCTTAAATAACCTCAAGAATAAACTAGGGTAGATATAGAAAAAAATGGTGCTCATGCGGATATATTAAAGTACCAATTGTACTGATTTCATTAAAAACTCAACTCCCATGCACTTAATTTGAAATCTAGTAGTGTCCCGTTGAAACAACATATAAAAATGAAGATTCTGGAATCTTACTTCGTCATTAATCATCTCTACTTTCCATTACAGAAATTAATGATATCAAGGATAGTGCTACTAAAAATATTTTTCAGTGAAATCGGCTGCAAGTTGTATTATTCTCTGTGCATCATCAGGTTCGAAAGCGTGACGGAAATTTAGATTTGTTTCTCTGACTGAGCCAAGTTTTTGGCACGCACTTTCTTTGAGATAAATAAGCTTTAAAGTCTTATAACAAAACAAACTTCTAATGTATGAACTGTAGTAGTTTTCACTGGGTTTTTTTTTCTATTTCTTATAGGATATTCACTCTTATCATGGTCAAATAACTAATTTCTTAACATTTAGAAATAAACATTTACTTCAATTGAAAAACTGCTCTAAAGGAAATAAAAATACATATGTTCCCAATAAATTTATTGCTAAAATTTATCAAATCAGTTTTTTAAAGATCTATTTTTCACATCTATTTTCCCCATTCTAGAGGTCTTTTGGGAGCTCTTTAAAATCTTGCATTATTTTATGGAGACTTGCGATTAAAAAGTATTTACTTTTATTTTTACTTTTATTACTTTTATTTATAAAGAGTATTTACTTCGTTTAGATATTCCAAAATTACACTAATGTTAATAACTGTTAGAATTTAACAAACAAAAATGAAGAATGCATTATTTTAAAATATTATTTAAAGAATATTACTTTATTATTTTTGTATTATTCACGTTAAAAGAACTTTCAGAAACATGGAATCAATGACTCCATAAATAACAAACAAAAAAAAAAACTTTGAAAAAGAATAACTCTGTTATATTCATGTGTTCATGTTCAGATTTTAGCCAACATATTGCTGAAAGAGCAACTTGAAGGTTCTGAAGAGCTGATTGTATTCGATAATATACCACGTGACAATCAGATCTAATGAACAACGTGGAATCATTTTGACTCTCATCTCCAGTTACGGTTAAACATAAAATATGCCATAATGCGTAAGTTTAATAGAAAATGTTGAGAACAGCTCACAAAAATATCAAAAAAGAATTGTAACTTGTCTTCCATTATGGATAGTATCTGTAATAAATTAACTTTTTTTACATTTAAAAGTAGCATTATTTTTTTCAAAAAATCCGATTTAACTACCTTTTGTTATTAAAAGTTACTTCTACCAAAACATTCTATTCATTTTATTGTTTTCTGCATAATGGCATTCGGAGTTGCACTAAAGACATTTGTTTCAAACTTCTTACGACTTCCATCAATTTTTCAAAGTTTTTAGTTGAAACTCTGCAAAACAAATGTAGGAGATAGTAATTAGCTAAATCGAGACAAGGAATTCAAATTCTAATCTGATTTGTTTTAAGAGCTTCTTTTGTAATGAAGGGAAACTTTCAATCTGTAGAAGTGAATTAGAATATGAAGAAACTGTGTTTGTCTACTAATTTTTTAATGAAAGGACTTAGAATGTAGCTAAAAAATATACATATTCAGCATGTCTGAACTAAATATATTTCTAATAGGAAAGTTGGAAGCTGGCTCATGATTAAAGATTCTTTTGACATATCCTATTATTTTTGATAGATGAGTATTTCCTCTTTTGTTTTCTGGAATTGATTGATATGAATTTTCCATTTGTGTGATTTAGATTTTTAGTGAAAACAGAGATTAATAGATCTGGTGTAGTTCTCATCATCTAACAGCGCTTAATAATTACGTGATCAATTCGAAAGTAGAACTAGTACGCATTGCTTTAAAATAGAGAATTAATATAACTAAACTAAATTAAATCTACGTGAATTGTAAGTAGCATCGACTTTCATATAAATTTTATTAGATAGCAGATCGTTTCGACAATCATTATGTAAATTTCATGGCTATTTAAAATTCGTAACAGTTTCTATAATTCAAGTGAGTAAATTTAATAGGAGGTTTTTGCATACTTTTACTTTAGCTATTTTTAGCTATTATTCCATAGTTTTGAGGATTCTCTTTCAACATTCAAGTTATTCTGGTTAGGCCATTTCTAACTTTGCATTGGAAACTTTGGCATGAGTCTTAGAGGAATAACAAGTAACATTTTAACAAAGTTGAGTCAATTCCTACTTTCCCCAGAATTGAAGTCGCATTCTTCACCTTCACGTGAAACATACTGAAATCCATGCATTTTACCGATTGAGCTACTACCTGTTGATTTCAATTTTCATTTTTAATATCGAGTGTCATTCACTACAAGTTTAAAAAAAATGTATTTGAACTTGAGTGAATGAATAAAAAGTATTTTATTAACGAATGAAAATTTGAACAAAATTTATAAATATATATAGGAAGAGTGTGAACTAATAGTAGGAATTGAAAAATTAGAACTCAAGGAACGATGCTTAAAAGAAACTTTGGCTTTAATCAACGTTAAATAAATATTGGAAATCCAAATTACTATTTCTCAGATTATCTTTTCTGAAATCCTAAGATTTTTTTTTATTTATTTATTTAAATTTCCTTTACAGTTTTAGTAGGATTAATAATATAATAGTGTCATATAAAATGAATTTAGCGGGATGAGTAATTTTCTTCAGAAAATGTAAAAGATTTTTTTTAATATAAATATCTGGTATTTTTATCATACCTATTTGGAACGACAGTGAAAACGTTTTACAGAGTCTTCGACCTGTATGTCATCGTACTTAAATTGTGTATTCTCCAAACGTAATAAATTTTTTAAAAGTTTAATACTGAACACTAAATACAGAACTGGAGATAATAAGCCTTCATTTATTTTCAGATTATGGATTATAGCTTATCCATTGTCGATCCAATCCTATTTTTCTGTATGATTAGTTAATGCATTTCTCCTTCCCACTTTCTTAAGCTGCTCCTAGAATTAATTTTGAATTCCTTTTTGCACCCATTAATGTATAATAAATCCTTAAAAATATTTAAATATTTTAAATCTTGCTAAATTACATCACTCTAAACGCGCATTTTAAAATGCAGCATTGGTCCAATCTAGGAGCCTTCGTATCTTATTACAGAAACGATACTGATGTTTAATTTTTCAGGAAACTAATCTTTCTTCATCATAAGCCACTTAACATTTATCCATAGCATTTGGAAATTAAATGCCCTTGTTTATTCAAAGCGAAGTTTCAATCTGAAGCATTCTGTGCATATGGAAGTTTAATGAGCATGCCACGATTCTACGACTTTAATAACGCCCGAAATTAATGAGCTGAAGAATGCCTGAATAACCTCTTGCTTGGCGAGTTTTAACATGATTAAAATAGATTTAAACACATTCGTCAAAATAGTTCAACTAATGATGACATTCTTAAAGAATTACCAATAAGGGTAGTCATTTCTCTATTCATGATGATATAAAATTTATAGTTGTAGTTTGTTAACGAAATAACAAATATTTGATGCGAAATATTTTCTTTGTAATTTTTAATAATAAATGCTGTTAATAGAGGAAAAGATTCCCGATTAAACTGTGGCATCATTAATACTTTTTTTGTGGTAAATGCATGTTTATCAGATATGAAATCCCTTCTCATTTTTTATAAAAAATATAAAATGTAACCTGTGTAATTTATGAAAACAGTGGAATTAAATCCTGCAAATGCTATGTCTGATATGATTTTAGTTATTATTAAATAATTTTCTCTGTATGTTATAAGGGAAATGATGTTAATTGTAAAAGAAATTTTCATTACAAAGGCAAAATAAATATCACGAAAACTCGACAAATTAGATAAATTTCTAACAATTCAGCAGGATAAAAAAAATCACAAATTGAAATAAAACAAAAAAAAAATCATTTGTGTAAAAGGTTTATACAAATAATGAGTAATTGAATTTCTTAGAAGTAATGTGATAGAAAATTTGAAATATTATGCATGTGACAAAATGCTATTATTAACGATTTCTTTTTTTTAAATTGTAAACAAAATCGCAAAGATGAAAAACCTCGTACCTTTGAAACTATGCACATATTCGTACAAAGCTCATGAGAATAAAATTTAATACCAGATTCTATCAGAAGGAACGAAATTATTTGTAGAGAAAATGTGTGGATTATTATAACATGAGAAAAACTTTTTCAATACTTTGAGTATTTCAGAGGTTTATAATTATGTATAAAGAAACTTAAATTAAAATTGCTATCAAATCAATTCCTTGAATTGATCGCATTTTGTTTTTCCTTAAACCCAATATGTTCTTATGTGGATAATTCTCTTTTTAAGTATTATTAAAATAACTATTAGTTAAATTTTATTCCATTGTATTAATAAAAATATGTAAAATGAAGCTTACTCTTTTACAAATTAAAGTAAGAAAACTATGAACAAAAATTTTCTCCATACGGTTACAAAATCATAAAATTTTGCTTTTCAACCCAAACACTTTATCTTTGTTACTTTATATGAGTAATTGGCTAAAATCAGTAAAAATAAATACAAAGCAACTTTTAACAGTACAAAAATAGCATCATATTATGTAGTTCATGTTTAATGGGATTATAATTAATAGGAATCTACGAAGAAAGGATGACTTTTCAATTAGTTATAATTACCGCTATTAATCACATCCATTTGAGCTGGTAATGATGAAAGATACTTATTAATTTTTACACTAGAAATTTTCTTGATGTATCAGCATTAAAATATTTTCTTTCAAGGTCAGTTTTAAAAGCAATTTCTATTCACAAATTGTAGGATCGGAAGATTAATTTTATAATGTTATAGTGATCCTTTGATAATGGAAATTGTTAAAAGCATAACATTCTTTTTCGCTTACTTGTACATAAAAAGTAAAATATAAGCTGAGAAACCTGCTTATGGAAGATAAGAATTATTTAGAACTGTGGTTTTATGTGATCGAATGAATATGATCGCATTAAAGCAGAAATTTCTTATATACTAACTTATCTTTATTTTCGTATCCAATTTTTTTTCTTTCTCGCATACGAAGTATAGAGGTAGTATTGTAATAGTCAACGAATCCAAACTCGAGATTCTCTATCATTTTTTGAACACGATAATTGAGAAACAATTTGAGCTAGATGGATGCAATTCGGCACATGGAATAAATACCGAATATAGTAGCTTAAATCAAATTTTGAACCCACCCAATTTAAGGGAACTTTTTCTGTATGGCTGTTCGAATACAAATGAAATCTATAACGATAGATATAGGTAACTCGCTCCATAAACATAGATAAATTTAGGTACACATATCTAAAATACAAATATTTTACAAATTTTGAATATAATATTTTGAATTTTTGATCAGTTGTCGATTTGTTGCATACATAACATAACGCCATCCTGTGCCCCCGGTGCCTATAACACTAAGTTATCTAACCAGTTGGATGAGCACAAGATGGAAGGGGAAAAAAAAAGAAAGAAAGAAGATAAAAAGAAAGAGACGACAGACCATCCAGGGTTCTCCAGAGAGAATCACATTGGTGTCAAATCCTACATGACTATATTCAATATTTTGGTGATGTAATAACTGGATAGAGGGGAAAAGAATACTTAAACAAATGGTGACTTTGAGTTGAACTTACAGGGAAATGAGATTACTAACTGAAAAATTGATAATTTACATTGAGAATATCTGTATGACATATATTAGCATATAAGTAATCACTAAAGAGTCAGAAATCTGTGGCGTCCGTCTGAATCCTGTGGTTTTGATTTCCTTCTCGAGAACTGCACTTTTGAGGGACTTTTGAAGTTATAATTTCGGCTGATTTTGACATGTGGCATTTTGGTCTCAGCTAATGTGTAGTCTTGAATAGGTCTTGGTATTTGTGAATATGGTTTACTATGGAGTGGATCTTGCCACGTGATAGGGTATTCGATGCAACTCTCCTGTACCATTCTTCTTCGAGACTTGTTTCTGGCTTTCTCATGTGCCATGACAGAGTCAGTAGGCATTCGGTGGCATAGTGAATTGGGGATCCTATCTCCCCACAGCTACAGTAAGGAGAGTTGGCCAGATGGAATCTGTGTAGGTATGTCGGGAATGGACCGTGTCCAGTGAAGAAAAGGACATCCGTTCTGTTCCAGTTGGCAGCGTATAGAGAAACTTTCGGTATTATATTGAATGTGGAGCGGCCTGTTTCGCCTTCTTCCCATTCCTTTTGCCATATTGTCATCATATCGGTTTGGAGGATGTTCTTCAGATGACATCTTGGGAGCTTCATTATATTCCGATCTTGATTAGCATTAGCCGCTGTTTTGGCTAGTTTGTCAGCCGCTTCATTCCCTTCATAGCCTACATGTGCCTTGATCCATGAGATTTTAATGTGAGGGTTTGCAAGAAGAAGGGTAAATTTATCTCTTGCTAATTGGCTATTGGATTTTGGAGAACTTGAGGCTTGTATACTTGCTTTATTGTCGACGTAAATAGTAACTGGATCTGATGTAGGAAGAGAGGTTGCGTATTTGACTGCTCTGTTGAGTGCTAGTAATTCAGCTTGGAAGACCGTGTTTTCTTTCAATAGGCTGGTTGACCATTGGTGTATAGTCACTGCATCCTGCATGACACAAAATGCAGCCCCAACTCCTGCTGAGGATTTTGATCCATCTGTATAGATCCCGAGTACTACATTCTGAGACCCACCGTCTTCCAACGAAATTTGATGTGCTTGGAGATGTTTGGAAGGATGTGACGTCCAGCCCGTAGCTCTGTATTCATACTCGTGTGGGCTGATATGTGGCATATCATGTACGATTCCACGGAGTCTGTACAGTTCAGTCATTCTTGCCATCATTTGAAGCTTCAGATGTAGTGGTGGCAAGCCAAGGATAACCTGAAGTGCTGCAGTAGGCGTGGTCTTGTATGCTCCCGTAATTGCTAACAGAAAGCTTCTTTGGATGGAAGAGAGCTTTCTTGCTAATCTAACCGTTGGGTGAAGGCACCAAACTCCAGCTCCGTGTGCAAGCATCCTTTCAATGACTGTCCTGTACAAAATTTTTCTGTGTCGAAGTGTTATCCCCCAAGATTTGCCAGCTATTTTGAGAAAATTGAATTGTTGTTGTTGCGCTTTCAATGCTAAATGCTTGAGGTGGGTATTCCAATTCAATTTATCATCAATATGGACACCTAGGTATTTAATGGCATGCGTCTGCTTTATTCTTTCTCCCTGCCAATAGATTCTGGGTCCTGCTACCCATTTACTAAACAGAATAAAGTTGGATTTCCCCGTGGACACTTCTAGATTGTTTATGTCAGCCCAGGATATAAATTGTGCTATTGATTCTTGGGTATTTTGTCTTAGATTTTCTTTTGTTTTGGCTTTAATGACCAGAACAAAATCATCGGCGAATGCTTGGATAGTTGTATGGGCAGGCCAGATTTTATTAAGCAGATCGTTCGCCACCAAGTTCCACAGAGCTGGACCACTGCACGATCCTTGGGGGCAGCCTTGCTTCTGTTCTCTTATGGCCCAGCCTTCTTGCGTGTTGAGGATTATTTTTCTGGCATGTAGCAAGTTTTCAAAGATGTTTCTTAAATTTTGGGGACATTGGAGTTTATCTAGATATTTAACTATTGAATGGTGTTGGATATTATCAAATGCCCCTTTGATGTCCACTGAAAGAACCAGAATATTGTCTTTTTCCCTTTTTCCATCATAAATGTTTTCTACAAGCTTTTTAAGAGCAGCATCTATGGATTTTCCTTCACGGAATCCAAACTGGTTATTGTTGATGAGTTTATTTGATTCTAGAAAATAAATAAGACGCTGTGTGAGTAATTTTTCTAGAACTTTTCCTATAGTAGGCAAGAGAGCTATTGGTCTGTATGACGTGGCTAGTTTAGGGTCTCTTCCAGTTTTTTGAAATAGGATGATATTGCTTATTTTAAATGGATCCGGGAATTTTTCTAGTGAAAGACATTTATTAAAATATTCTTTGAAGAGGATCGGGAAATTTTTGTTTATTGTTTTTATAATTAGATTATCAATGCCGTCATATCCTGGTGCTTTTCCATGAGGGAGATTATCAATGACCTGTGCTATTTCTTTTTCAGTGAAAGGGCAATCATTAGGAGTGGTAGTGATTTCATGTGTTAAAGATGGGGTTGAATTGGGGAATGGAAAAATTTGTTCTAATATATCCTGAGCTATTTTTTGGTGTCCTCCTTCTGGATTGATATTGTTCAAGACTGTTAGTTGAGATGGATGAATTGTTTTCCTAAAGGCAGCTTTGAAATGTTTCCCATATGGATTTGCAGCTTCCGTGCAAAGATCTTTCCAACCAACGCTTTTGGCTCTCTTGACTTTCTTCATATATTTTTTGGCTTCTGTCTTCCACTGCAAATATTTTTCTGGTCTTTCCTCCGAACTTGATCTTTGGGCCCTTCGTCTCAATGCCTTAATTCTTTTCTTTTCTATTTCTAATTTATCTGTCCACCAAGTTGGGTTTTCAGTCAATGGCTGTTTTTTTATTTTAAATGCTTTGTTGCAGGTTTGAATTATTTTTGCTTGGAGAAGGGAGGTAAATTCATTTAGTTCTTGTTGGGTATTGCAGTTCTTGATTATGCTAATTAGTTCTTCGACATGAAACTTAAATTGATTGTGGAATTTGTTATGGTTTCCATGGAGGGTTTTAAACCTATTGAAGATGTGGCTAGTAATTATTGTTCTTACTGTTATCTGAATAAAGTGGTGATCGCTAAACGATGGTTCTTCGAGAACTTCCCAAGAGGCTACCTTTGTGATCATTTCCTGTGAACAGAATGTCAAATCGGGCCAACCCACATCTGTATTTCTTGTGAAGGTAGGTGGGGCATCTGACGAATTGTTGATATAAAGGTTGTTAGCCAGTAGGAAATCCATTATTGCAACACCCCTGGTGTTTGTGCGATGATATCCCCAAAGAGGATTGTGGCCATTCAGATCGGCTCCAACAAGGAAGTTTTCATTTGGTATCATTCTTATAATATCCTGGATCTCTTGTAAAGTTTGATTGATATCCGCTATTGGGGATGAATAAGCCGAAATGAGTGTTATAGGTTTGTTGTCAGTGTGAAGTTTAACTGCTATTGTATTTTCCAATTTAGCTACTGTAATTACTTTATGGATGGTTTGGGGAATAAAAATTGCAGCTTTATTTGATGTGGATGTGAAGATGTTCCAAGACATCGGCAAACCTTGTATTTTGTTGTTGTACACATATGGCTCTTGTACCAAGAGAATATCCGTTTTCAATTTTACCACGGCAGGGTGGAGGTGAGTGGTTGCTGCTTTAGTTCTGCCGAGGTTAATTTGGAGAATATTAAAATTTTTGTTGCTGGAGAAGGACGAATTCAAAGTGATATTAGTTGTCATTAATAATCCCTAGTCCGTTTAAATGCTGCTAACGCTTTTTGGTAGCAGGGGCATCGTGGGTCTATGGCCATATGGTAGATGTGCAGGTTAGTTCCATTGAGTCTGTTCGACTCTGAGCAGTTTATACAGAAGTGCTCATTAGACATGCACTTCCAGGTGTGATGTCGTCCACTGCAGCGACCGCAAAATGGAATATCATTTTTGCACTGGCCCGAGTTGGCTGTATGGGTGAAGGCCTGGCAGGTCGAGCAACGCTTGACATGATGAAATTCCCTCAGATGAAACATTTCCCAATTGATAGCAATCCTTCTCAAGTTTTTAAGACGATGAAATGTCTCACTAGGAGCTTCGAGAATGAGATGGGAGGTGTCTTCTGTTCTGCCTCTCATTTTAAAGCGAAGTTTTAGATCTTCTGGATTTTCCGTCTGTGCACGAATTGCCTTTTGAATATCTTCCATTGGTACATTGTTGGGTATATTATATAATATTATGCTAGGATGCCTCATTCCAGGTCTTTTAGTTGTTATATTTTCCGTAATGGTTTCTTTTTCTTTTAGGGTTTCTGTAAGCTTCTGCAGGTCTTCTTTCCTCTGGCATGTGATAGCCAGCCCTCCTTTCTGGATTCGCCGAACTGATTTGACTTTAACAGTAGTTTCTGTCTGTTGGAGTTCCTTTTTAAGGAGGTCCTCTACGTTTGTATTCGGTTTTCCTTCTTTTGGATATAAAAGAATTGTTGCCTTGCTTTTAGGTCTTTTCTTTGCTATTTCTGCATAGGATGGACCTTTTTGGGGTTTGTTTACTGGCTGGTACGATCTGATTTCTGTGTACTGTTCAGCATTCTCAGTTTGAGCAGATGCTTCCGCTTCTGGTTTTTTGTGCGATATTCTAATATCCAACACATCCAGAATGCTGTTGGCTGTTTGTAGTAGAGAGGTTGTTAAGTATTTCTGGACTTTGTTCCCCTTTTTGCGTTTTTGCTCACTATTGACTACTTCTCTCAGTTTAAGAAGTAGTTCCTTGGTCAACATACATTCATATGTTTGTGGTAGAACAGATTGAGACCCAACCGATGATTGTGACGAAATCGAGTTGTTTCTTTGTTTCATAGAGAGGGGGAAGTTTCCACTCTCTTCTTTGTTGGAGCAGGTTTGAACTGAGTCTATAATAATTTCTGTCATTTCGACACTGTATAGAACTTATAACTTATTATTATTATATTATTACAATAAACAATGATTTTACAGGCTGTAGGGGAAGATATTCCCCTGTACTCGATCCACCGCCCTCTATGCCGTGCAAGCTTAGAAATTTTATCTAAATTAAAATAATAATAATAATAATAAAAAATCGCACACATACATATTGAAAACCTAATGTTGTTGATGGGGTTGGCTAAAAATCTTTAACCAAATCTACATTTTGTTACTGGATCATAGTTAAAAGATTTCTTTTCTTCCCTCCCCCTCTTTTCCTCCCCTTTTGACGTCATTAAGAGGAATATATGTCTGTTTCAGCTTCCAATGACATTATAAAAACTTAATTAACATTATTAGTAGAGGAGATGGGAAGAGAGAGAGAGAGAAAAGGAAACATATTATTAACTTTTTTTTTTCCATTATTATTAAATATTCTGTTTCTATTATTTGATACAGGAGCTAACAATTTCGAAGAAAACCTATTAGGAATTTTGAATGTGTAGTTAAGAGTTATTTTATTTTATTTTATTTTATTTATTTATTTATTTTCACTTCTCTCTTTCTCTGTCTCTTTCTCCCTGAAGACTGCTGTCGACAGACTTTTTAACATGAGAATTTTAAATGTGAATTATAATTTAAGCGAGATATTGAATTATAGCGCCTCTTTTTCAGTTATTATCACACTAAACACGGCTTTAATTCTTTATTTGGCTAAAAATTAATACAGACAAAAATGGATTAGAACATGCACGATTGAAGTAATTGATGTCTCTTACACAAATGGGAAGAATTTTAGATTGAAAGTTTTATTTAGTTATTTAGTTATTTTACGTTTGTAAAACTAAATAAAATATGTAGTTACATATGTTCATAATCTTGAATGACATGTGAATGACATCAGGTTTTTATTCTTACATGCTAATCCCGATAATCATGTAGAAAATACATTCTGATAAGATATTACAATTTAATATGATTTTTTATATATATATATAATGGTACTGTTAAGGTGTCAAAATTACTAGAATATATTAAATTGGAAGTAGAATGTAGGGAATAATCTAATTTAATCATTAATGAAACTGGTTCGGAATTTTCATTTTTTTACTAAGAAATCCTATGAGAGCAAATAAATGAATAATATATGCATCATACATCACACATATATATATACATATACATATACACACACATACATATACATATACACACACATACATATACATATACACACACATACATATACATATATACACATATACATAGAAATATATACACACACACACACACACACATATATATATATATACACACACATACGCACGTATACATACATACACATAAATATGCACACATCCACATCCATGCATATATATATATATAAGAGAGAGCGTCTGATAGATCCGATATTGGCTAAGAAACACTATTGTAGCTTTTGTATATAAAAATCTGCATGAGTTTCGTACGTGTAATTATTCAATAGTGGGCAGAAAAGACAATAATGCCAGTTGGTAAACACTATTTCAAAATATACAAATAAAATAAAAAATAAACACTTTCCTCACCGCCTTTTTTTTTTTTTTTTTTTTTTTGATATACGTATTTCGCTTGAAAGTCAAACATTTTATTCATGCACTATTTGCAACAATTAATCACCTAATAGAATCAGTTAGCTGATCATGAGGATGTGAAAAATGCACACATCCATGCAGTGCGTACCATTCCCCCCCCCCCCCCTCGCAACTCGACAGAAAGAGGATAAATAAGCACGTGTCTAAATGTTTTTTGATGGTAACTTTACTACACTGTAATATAAAGCTATACTGTTCAGAGAATAACAAGAATGCAACGAGGGGTAATTCGCCTTCGGCTTTAGGGGTCGCTTTGAATCCGAAGGTCAGAGGTCAGGACGGAAACCTACTGACACCGATGTGGAGGGGGGGCAGACCTAGAAAGACTTTCCAGCTGGCGTTGTTAGGGGTTTGCAATGATGGGAACCCGACAGACAGGAAACGGCTTGAGTTACGTGGTCACCAAAGGGGGTTAGAAATGAATAAAGGTAGAAATTTTTGTAGATCTCTTATGGAACTAGGAATGTGAGACTATGTCACTTGGAGATATTATTATTATTATCATTTTCCGTTACTGTTAGAAAATTAAAGTGGCTGATAATCAACTAGAAAATTATTAATTGACTGCAATCAAAATCATGTTTTGGTAATAGAGGCTGGATTTAGAAGGAATCGAGCCATCCAATTTAAAAGGATCAAAAAGATTCCTATTACATGTCTTAGAAATATAGTCTAGAAAAATTTAAAGTAATTTTGCTGAATATATACACACATATATATACATATATACACACACACATATATATACATATATACACACACACACATATATACATACACACACACACACACATATATACATATATACACACACACACACACACATATATATATATATATATATATATATATATTACTTCCTCCATTTATTCACCTACTTTATACATATACACACATACATATATATATAATTTAAACCTCCAAAAGCGGCACATAGATACTCAACACTCCCCCCCCCCCTTTTTTTTCTTTTTAATTACTATAATTTTCCAAACAGTTGAGGTAGAAAGTTGTTGTTTTATAAAAAATTCTTAATCTATTCAAAATTAAGGAAATGTGAATTGGGTGGGTTGGACTTGCCCTTGATGAATTCTATCAAGGGACTTCTGCTCTGTTAGAGGGATCTCATTAATGAAGAGAGATATTAAATATGTTACAAAATCTTGAATTTTTAAAATAGCAAAATCAAGACTTTTGGGTAAATGTTTTGGATGGAAAATTTAAAAATCAGTATGGGGTGTTATTATAATTTTATGGCTTGAAAAATTTTGACATTTAACTTTATGTTTTAAAATTCAACACGTTTCATCATGCGCGAGTTGCTTTAGAAAGGTAATTGCGTATCTACAAGCTTTGTTGATTAGATTCAGAACATGAGAGAGAAGAGTGGTGAATTTTTTTTTTTTTTTTTTTTTTTTAGTATTACAATGAAGAGAAGTTGAATAGTATTTTGACTTCTCTCTGCAGCTGTAAAGATGTAAATTCGTCAGTTAAAACTTTCTAATATCATAAGCTTATAACTAACATTTAATGTTAAAGCTAATAATACACATTTTTTGTTATTGTTATCTTCCCGCCCATCTCTTTGTTCACAAAATACAATAAATAATGATGATTTAATCTCCTCTGCAAAATATAATAGAGCTTCTAAATGACATGTTTAAAAAACATGCACTGACAGTTAAAACTTTTTATTTGAGTGAAAAGAACGAACAGTTAAATTGAAATTATAATCTGATTTAAATTTTTGCTTTCTGTTCAATTCTATCTCAGAGAATGAAACAAGCAAATCCTTATTTATAATGCCAGAATCCTTCGCTTAACTGTGAAATTACAATAATAATTACATTATACGATTGAAAATTTTTTTCTATAAAAAGTGTAAAATGATGCTATCAGAATTTGTAACTTTATATGTGTGCAAATTCGTCTTAAAAAATAAAATTAATAAACATTTTTTTTTTTTTCCCAAAACGTAATGTTTTTTTTTTTTTTTTTTTTTTTTTTTTGGTGGGGGTAGGGTGTTTACTTTTAGTAAAATATATTTATTTTAAAGACGCCATTTATATGAAGTTTATGCACTAAATCTCAAAATACTCGCGAAAATACCCATTATCAGCCATTTACAGATTCATGAAAAATTCTTTTGATTAAGTGAATCGATAAAGACAGATGAAGATGAAGGTAGAAAGGTGTCAACTTGTCTCATATCCGGTAAACACAATTATTTAAAAAATCATTAAATATACACAAAAGAAAAAGAAAAATAAAATCTTAGTATTTATATCAGCTTGCACGGCAGAAGGAGCATTATTAAATCATAGCAGCAGGGGAACACTTACCCCGTTTGCCTTGTGGAGCTTAGCCAGACATTTTAGCGATGCTATTCATTCCACTCTTTGTGATGATGTACATTGAAGAAAACAAACACAATGTAAATAAAACGCACTCGTTGATATTATGGAACACACTTTCCAACACTATTTGAAGTAACAATATGCTCTTTTGATTAAGAATTCGCTGAGATATGCCTTTTCTCCCCCTTGAATGAATAATCTTAAATGCAAATCTAAAGAACGGGGACGTAAGGGAGCTAGCTTTTCGCCGGCAACCTTTCCGGTCAGTTTCTTGAAAGGACGAGGGTGTAAGAGAGCTCTTCAAGGACAACCTCACCGTTCGGCTTCTCGAGGGGGAATCCCTTTGTTGCATACATGTAAACTCAATAATTCATAAATGCAATGACTTAAATTAGGGAAATTAATTACATTACGGGTCATTAGAAAACAACTGTCAAAAAGTCTTTTAACAAAACATGTCTTTTATATATTAGTCAGTAGCTTCATATACTTGCTCTTTATTCGTGATATGTAAGTATAAATTTAATAGTGGCGAGATTTACTCTGAAAAATTTCAAAAATTAGTTTTTTCCGAATTATTTCTATTTCCCACATTAGGCTCTTTAATTATTATTTATGTTTTTTAATGTTGATGAAATATGTTGTTGGAGTTTTAAATGAATTTTTAAGATATGCTATCATAAAATATCTCAAGAAAAAAATGTATAAAATACAATTTCGAAGAATGTGTTACATGTAATATGTAGAAGGGGTGGATCGCTAAGAATTACTAATTAATTGAGATTTAACAAAGACTGCATAATAGAGAGTCAAATAACAGAGATTGGAGTAGGCACAGAGTTTTGAATAGTTATTATTTTGACTCATCGTTAAGAAATATATTTTCAGCCAGAAATCTTCACCATGTATATCATCATCAGGAGTACAAATATCATTTTATTAATACGGATCAATCATATGATGTGGCCGGTATTTTTATTTCACCATAATATATTATATATATATATATATATATATATATATATATATATATGAAAGGCATAATCAGAATTGCATGCGATTGACAAATAATATGATATAATTTATCAGGGAGCAAAATTTGTCATTAATCGTTGGAATGATGGAAAGAGGTTCATACAAAATATATATATGAAAATCAAATTATTTTGGACAACATTCTTTTTTAAGTGATTGAAACTGATGAGTAAGTAAAAGTTTTAAGTTGAAGTAAAAAGAAAATCACATACGAAATTTGATATATTTTTGTCATTACATTTTTGAGATATCACGTTGAAAGACAAACGGTTAGTTCTTTGAGAGATTTGGTTTTTCCTTCGTTTTGCTGTTATCTTGCTCACTTATATTTGGAGAAAGTGAGAGTTTCATCAGAATGAATTTAGTTCAAAATTTGATTGAAGCCTACGAAAGTGAATTTGATATTACATACCAAATCTAATCTAAATTTATATTACATACCAAATCTGAAAGTAGAGATTCAACAAAGTCCCGATTTTGAATTTTTTGGCAATTACAATACGTCTTCTTTGCACATTTAATATGCGAGGAAATAATAACAATATATATATATATATATATATATATATATATATATATATATATATATATATATATATATATATATATATATATATATATATATATATATATGATATTGCTTATTCGTAGCAATTTACAAAATGTTAATTAAATCTATATAACTTACGATATTTAGTAAAAATATGAATGTGAAATACGGTTTTACTGTTTTTATGTACTATTATACTTTAAGAGTAATTTTTAAGAAATAGTTCAATGCTGCAAGTCTACTTTCAAGATTAATTTCCTTAATTCATATGTAGATTAAATTACTTTATTTTTAAAATGAGTTATTGGAGATGCAGAAAAACTGCAATTCAATGCACCTTTTTGAAAATTTGGGAATATTTACTTCGCCCAAGAGTATTCAATTATTCTGAAACTTTTAATGTATGGCTGAAAATATTATTATGAATACTATGGAAACAACTAAAGTTTTCTGTTCTATTCTGTTATCAGAATATATTTGGAAATATTTCAAACCAGACCTTGAAATTCACTGAGCATTTGGCGTCATTTTGAGTCATAATTTGAATAACAGAAATAATAACTTAAATATTCTTTTTTTTACAGTTTTCAAAAATAATTGAAGAAATTCGAAAGATAATTAAATTAAATACGTAGAAGAATTATTGAAGAAGGTCAGTATAGAAATGCAAGTTAAATTACCCTATGCTCTAATTAAATAAGAGTTTCTTCAGCATCTCCTTAGAAAAAATTTCAAGCAGGATCAAAATCAAATTTTTAATACTGCTTAAAATTTGGTTTATGATCCAGCAAGAAATTTTTGTTTGGAAGATGCCTAAATGCTTACTACAAAATTTAGATTACTCTAATTTTGAAAATTTAGCATTCATGATATTAAAAAGATAGCGGATTTGAAAAATTTAAACGCTAATATTGTTTTAAGTAGTTAAATTTCAGAATAAAGCAAGCATGTTTTGAAGAAATAAAAAAAAAATATTGGCAAAAAATTAAACTATTACCAAATATACCATACGTTTTAAAATCAAAATTAAATTTAACTCTTTTCTTCTATTTTTCGATAATTCATTAAAGTGAAAACAGACATTTCGTCAGAAATATATCTTCTTATAGATTTTTTAATTATAATATTATCTATAACATCCATTTTTACTGTTACTATTTTATTAAATTTGACTTAGGTTGTATACAATTTAGCTTAACTAACTTTAACATTTCTTAAAAGATAAACATTATTTTAAAAAATATATAATTATTCAAATTATATTACTAAAATATTTTATCTTCTGTCTAATTTAAATAAAAATGTATAAGGAGGGAAGATCTCAATCTCTATATTAGAATTCAATAAGCTGTGTTTACTAAATTTTCTACCGAGCAACATCGAGCATTTCCACACATTTTCTAAGCATACTCTATAAAAATGGTGAGAGAATTCAAAACATAAGTTTCAATCCCAAAATCCTATTATTTCCTTCTTACATTTGGAAGAAACTAAAGAATATTTCAAAAGAAATATTATAGAGACATACAAAAAGAATTATGCTGAAGGATTTATATAAAAACAGTAGAACACTATTAAAGGAAATATCCTGACATGAACTACTTTAATATATTTTGCAAAGTTGAGCTCTACAAAGTAGTAGTTTTCTTCGCAATTGGAAGATTAGATTTTCTTTTTGTTGGAAAGCTCCTAAAGTTTCCAGAGTCCAGTGAGACAAATAACTGCTCTTCTTCTCGCCTTTTATTCGACTTTGTTTCAAGTGAAACATACATAATCTTTTCTTTTGAATTTGATTTAATTATTAAACTAAAACAAGTAAATTCTGATAAGTTAATCTACAAACACGGTTTTATTCATTCAAGTACGTTTAATTAAAATAAACCATTCTTTTGATTTAAAGTGAAATCTATATATTTTTTGAAATTCTGCTTACTTAGTATTCTGCATATTTGATGCAACGTGTCATACCAAATCATAATTGGTTTTTAAGTTTGTGCAGGGAAAAAAAATGTATTTATTTTGGGCCATAAATAAAAGGAATAGTATGGTTTTTTCATTATCTTCCCAATTTTTGCAAATTTATGGTAGCTAAATATTATTATTAAATATGTTACATCAAAAATATTTTTACTCTTTAATAATTTTAATTCTTAGTGATTTTTTTAATATGATTTGCCTTATGTCTTCAATGATGAAATTTTGTAACCAATTTTTCATCTCCTTTAGATAGGCTACCATTTTGAAATGAAAAATTTTCCGTATTCGCCAGTTGTCGGGTTTAATTACTCTTCCTAATCCCAGATGTCAGATCATTCCTTTTGACTAGAAAGTTTTGCAGGAAAGATTTCTTGTTTGCCCTGCAGTCAAAAAAAGTAGATGTTCACCTGGAGTGTGAGAGATCAGTAGTTCACGAGGAAAAGCAGAGCAAATTTATTTTAATGATCACATAGCAACCCAGAGAATTTCTTGTGAAATTAGTAGTTTATGAAAAAAATATTGTTTATTGTCTTTAAGAACTATTCGTAATTGTGATGTGGAATCACTTATTGCAATTTATATAAAAAATGAGGTATGGCTCTGTGAGAATAAATGAATGACTAGTCAAGAAAACTGTTCTTTCTTGCGTAGAATCTTATATTTTTTTACAAACAGTCCACAGAGTATGTGCTCACGAACAGTGCAGAAAAACTTCGTTAGGAAAATTCCTCCTATATTCTACATCAATAATAATGTTTAAGGATTTTTATATTTTTACATTTAACTAACAGGTAGATTAATAAAAATCACTCACCTTAGAAGTATCATTTTGTTGTGATTTAGAAAAAAAATCGACCACATGAAACCATTTATGCTCATAATAAGTATAGAATAGTATTAATAATTACATCAGAATCATAAACTAAAACTATGAACTCGAAAATAATTAAAATATAAATAAATTTTTACATTTTAAATTATTAATTATTTTTTCAGGAATAAATGTTTGTCTTAAAGGTTGTTTACATTAAATATTTTTTTTCTGCTGATCAATTCTTACGAGTAATATTCTTCAGCAATATTTTCATGGGGAAATCTTAAAGAAAATCTGCTACCTCTTGAATATACGCTATGAAATATAAATGTGCTTTGAGGTATTTTCATTCAAGGACAGACACAACTCATTTTTTAAAGATTCATGTATTTTTCAGTAGTAATTGCGATCGGTAAATATACTTACATGAATATAAAAAAGAAGATAGGAATATTTTCTAGAAGATCATATCTTTTTTATAGAACTTTGAATTTCATAAACAAATTAATTCAAATAATTTTCATATCATAAATAAAAATTATGCAAGCAATGGCATTTCATTAATTTAGGTGGCAGAACAACAACAACTCATAAAACTATTTTTTTCGTCTTTAAAAATGTTTGGTTATTTTCCATATTAAATAATCTATAAATAAAGAAAATGAAAAAAAATATGACCGAACGGGAATTAATAAGTAGATGATAGGCACGATGGAACCACAGGAATATCAAAATTCTGTCAATATGCAAAGGGATCAATAGATGAAGGTGAACCGAAAATGCATTTCGCTTGAACTTAACTGCTACTGGGTTGTTCTGAGTGCAGACCTGATTTAGTTTATGGAGTGCTGCGATGCGTTTTTTAGGTCACTTCAAAGGGAAAACTCGTTTTAACTCTTTTGATTTTTTATACTTCCTTTTTCTAATCAACTATTATTTTCGTTTTCTGTTTGTGTTTCCACGTTGCTCTACAAAATTTTCTGCCTCAGAAGTCACTTATCGAAAAATAGATATGTTATGATTTTCTAAACACAATTAAAAATTCGGTGTCTATTTAGCATGAATGTTGTTTTATAAGAATTATATTTTTATTTTATTATCATCTGAAATATTTTTATCATTTTGCTTGTTGTATCCGATTTCACAAACCGTCACTGGCTACAAGTGGAAATTAAGTGATGCGGTCAATAGTTATGAAATAAAAAGACTCGTCAGAAAATACCTCCTCTAAGCGATTAACCATGGCAAGCTTTCTTATTTTGAGTTCAAACAGTAAATATTTAATTTTGTAAATTTCTGTGAATTTACAAATAAATTATTATTTATGCTTATTCGTTGTCGTGGAATTAAGAATGATAAGTAACATCATTTAGTCATTTGATAAAAAATTAATTAACCATTGCAGTTTAATAGTTCCATGTTATTATTCAATTTATTTCAATTTCAACAACCTGAACTTTTATATTTATTTTTAGAATGCAAAGAATTGGAAATTTAGATGTGACAACTACATCAGTAAATGTAACAAAGATCGTGAATTATTCGTTGAAATTTTTTATCCTCACTCTCAGAGAAAAATAATCACAACAGAATAATTACAACTTTTCCTTTAACAAAGACTCTAAAGACTTTATTGAAATTTCAGCTCATTTCTCTCAGCTACAAGACATTCAAGTGAAATCTTCATTGTTATTTACTACGCTGCATCGTAAATATAACGGCAGACCACAATTTCTGCTTCAAAAAATGTGTTATATTTCAAAATTATAAGAAAAGAAAGATAAAGTATTAGCAATTAGCTACGAAATGTATTTACGGCGGCATTTGTAATTTCCTGAATTTGAGTTATTTTCACTTTGGACATGATATTTTTTTTTAATAATTTGAAATATTAAGATTGCAGTTGCGAAATATGTTTAATGCTATTGGAAAAATACATGAAATTTCACAGTACAAAAATATGCGTCTAAGAATACGGAAAAAACCATGTGAATCCTGTAACGCTATTTCGAAAGCATTATGTTGATTTGAAAAAAAAAAAATTCTTTTCGGATAATTTGGAGTAAAATTTTTTCTGAGATGAATTACTAGCAAATGGAGCAATAGCTTTCCATTATCGACATCTCCACAGTTTTAGAAAATAATTTGTATTCATTTTTCTTTATAATGTATCAGAAATAAATGCATTCAAGTCTGATTTCACCTTAAAAGAAAACGTATCATAATTTATTCTGGGTCTGTTTGTTAACACGAAATATGATTATAATTAATTAATTAAAACATAATATAAATTGAAAATTAGCAACAATGATTATCTGAAAAAGAGACAGAACTTATTAGGCATAAACTTCATTTATGTATATGCCTAATAAGTATTAATTATTTTCCAAAGCATTAATATTATGTATTTCAATAAGTATTAAGTATTTTTAAGTATTATTTCTATATAAGTATTTTCAAAATTATTAACAGTCATTTTTTGGCATTCAGTTTTGGATGAGTGTCAGAAAGTATTTATGTACAAAAATTCCGAAACATTTATTGATATTAGCTGGCATTCTTCATAACAACCTTGATGAGACTTTTTTTTTCTTTTTATATCAGGAAAAGAATGATTAATTTGCATAGCTAATGATAGCGAACGAATACGGATACAAATTCATTTATGTTCAAAATTTCGAGCTGTAAATGATATGTGCCGAATGTAAAGCATCTAGCTTGTCATGTAGTTATTTTCTCGCATATGAAGTATACAAAGAAGGAAAGAAATTACAATTTTGAAAATTCGACCTCAAAATTTTAAAAATTCTCTTTGTTTCAGATGTCTCCAAAACCAGGAAATGCAATTTTGGAATCATGTCTGTTATATGCCCATGAACCCGTAATTAAAAAAAAACGCTTTCAATTAAACAGATCAAATTTGTTGCATTGTCTTTACACCAAATTTAGAGATTTCTGACACATTTTTCACAAATTCCCTTCTCCGTGGATTTCGTTTGTCCAGTTATAAACACGATTAACTATCAACCATAAAGAGCTAGATTTATAAGATTTAGCGTCTAAAGTATGCATCTATACCAAATTTGAGTCGATTCCATTAAAATTTTACCGCATGTTTGCCAATGAATTCGAATAAATGAAAAAAAAAATCAAAAAGCTAATGATTTAGATAAATGAAATTTCATATATTATTGTGTTCCGAAAAAGAATGTTCTATTTGAAATTTTAGTTCAATCCGTCGAGAATATGGCGTTTAAAGCTGTTACTTTATTTATTTTTTCGATTCGAAAATATAGAATTTGGCATGTCTAAAATTTAATGACTCTGTATAAGGGTCAGAAAGGGTAAGAGTTTGACTCCGTTTAATTTCTTTTTGTCATGCTCCCCAATTCCTAAGATAATGCAAAGCTGAATACTCTTGGCATCTATATTTTCTCAAGGAAAACAAGACAGGACGCCTTTATTAAGGAAGTGTGCTTGAAAATTAATGGGATACCATCAGTTTGGTTTAGTTATTCTTTTCATAAGCACATTGCTAAGCAGAGATATATAAGAAATGGTCACATAATTACAGAATGAGTATGAAACTAATTGATTATTTTGGTATCAACATGCTCAATATAGATAATCTAGATTCCTTTAAGTTGATCATACTAACAGATACATAAATAAATTATCATATACAAGGATCTAATTTCGAAAATGGAAAAACCAAATTTAAAGACTACTAAAACAAAAAAGAAGGATTAAAAGTTAAGGATACATTTTGCAAACTTTCTTTTTGTTTTATATCATGTATAAGCATAATATATATTTCTGAAATATTTATGTAATGCACGTATACTTTAAGCTATATTATTTATATGTAAGTGGAACAAAGTTTTTCTCATTTCTTTTGAAATTGATCATTATAGTATAAGCAAAAATCTTATAAATTTAATAAATGCCATTAAGAAAATATGTATCAAATATATTTCTTCGATAAAAATAAAATTCGAAGAACTAGTCTTAAACCTCTATAGAGAGATTTCCATACAAGAATTTCCCCATTTTTCAAACCAGACGATAAAAGATTTATGATCTTCAAGTATAATAAGGAATTTAAAACGATATTTCTCAAGAATATATTTCAAAATGAATATTTACGTTTTTAGTGAGATATTTTATAGTGGAAATTTCTTTAAATATATATCCCGTATATTCTAAAAATTTTTCTATTACGTTTCCTATTTTATTCATGATCTCCATAAGGTTACATTTAGAAAGGAGAAATATATTTTTCAAATCACCTGGATTATAGAAAATGTTCTATTGACTATCAAAGATTTAAGATATATTTAAAATATCATTAAAAATTTAAACTCAGTTCAATAGAAAAATGACGTTAAGAGTTTCCACTCATATAATTATAATTTTTTGACTTATAAATGATAAACTGAAACTGTATATATATATATATTAATTGAAATACTAAAAAACATTATTATCTGAAAATTTTACTTATAATTTGACCAAATTTAATTTTTGTCTTTCACAATACTCCATAGTGAATATTATTCATTTTATGTATTTATATATTTAGTAATATAAAATATTTTCAGTGTCTATGGTTTCAGATTTCAAGAGAAAGAAATTAAATTATTCAAATTGGTTGGATTAATAGATAGAAATGGTTAGTATTAATTTTCTTAATCAATACGAAAATGTAATTTGTGCGTTACTTCTTTAACTTTGCTTATTCATTCATACAATTATAAATTATCACACAGAGTAATCCAATGCATTGTATTTCTCCATACACAGATTTTACCCTAAAAAATATCAATGTATTAAGTTGTTTCAACCTTTCTTAACTCTATATATATTGCATTAATACACATTCTACTAGGTATAATTCAGGGAAATTTAAGGGATTAACTATCAATTTACGGTTTAATTCAGTAGAAAACAGTTGCTTTATATTTAGATAATGAATAGAATAATTTAATAATTCGTAAAGTAGCCTTTTATTCAGAGTTAATATGTCGCATGTTATGATTTATAAACTATGTGATTTATATCTCATTTCTTCTCTAGCATATTAAATCACGGAACCATATTATCTTCAAACTATTGTTAGTCAATACGTGTTTTGTAGTTACGTGAAGAATTGTGCCGATAACAATATAGATCATTTCCATAATGTAGATACCTTATTGAAAGGATTGGATATAAGAAGACTTGGTTTATATAGATTTGTATAGATTTGGCAAGAATGTCTATTAATCAATGACTCTGAAGTTTGACGTGGCAATAGATTCTAGCAATAATACTGTCATTTCCAAACCTGACCAAAGGAATAATGATATAGTTAATAAATCACACAAGCTGCCGTCACACATATTCAATACTCTCCGATTGACTTGTTAATAAGTACAGGCGCATTAGCTAACTTTCTATGAATAACTTTGCACCATTCTAAAGGACGAATTGTATTATTGTTATATGCACATAGCTCGCATTCAGGATTAAGGCTGAAAGTTTATAAATTGCATTCAAATTTATGATTGAAAGTTTATAAATTGCATTCAGATTTATGATTGAAAGTTTATAAATTGCAATCAAATTTATGATGAAAGTTTTAAAATTGCATTCAAAATTATGTTGAAAGTATATACAATTAAAAAAGATTAATAACGCAAATGCAGTATCGAGTATTGAATACACAATAACACCTCAATGAATGTGGATTTAGAATAAATCATATTGTAGCATGAGCTAAATAAGGATATATAATTATATAGGTCACAATACCAACTCTTTAGAAGTCTGTATAAAAAAAAAGAGTAAGCGCAACAACACATTTGATATTTTCTTACTGACAGCATCGCCTCTCTTCTATCATTTTTTTCCTAAATCAAGGAAAAATCTTCACAATAGTGATTAATTATGAAACATTTCAAGGAGAAAAGCTGAAAATCTGAATCAGAAAAGGTTGTCTATTAACTTTAAAAGTAAAAGAATTTACTCTCAGTGACTTCCAAGTATGGAAATGAAGTCATATGACAATTTATGTCTTCAAATCTGACTGGGAAATATTTACAAAATTTATATATTTCAAATTCTCTGAATTTTATTTTGAAATATGAAGAACATTGGATCTTTCCAAATTCCATTTTAAAATGTTGATCTACTGAATTGACATTTCTAAAGAAAATTTTACTTTTCTACAGAAAATAACACTTTTCTTTTAAAAGGGACAATGGACACTATTAAACACTTTTGGGAATTTTTCAGTCAGGATTATGACATTTTTTATGCATATGAATTAAAACATAATTACGTCACATTTCTTTAAAATACATTTTAAAATAAAATATATTATTTTTAAAAATTTATAAAATATATAATTTTTCAGAATTTCAAAATATACAATGCGATTTAATTTTTAATTTTTTTTCTAATATGATTTTCTTATTAACCAATCACAATTTATTTAGAACGAAAAACGATTTTGTAATTCGAATGAAATACTAATTTTTTAGAAAAATTTTTATGCATACTTACTGAATTTTCAGAGGAATTTTATGCTTTTCTGAACTAAAATTGGCTTTTAACGCGCTAAAAAACTTGAAACATAAAATGCATACTCAGATTTCTTTTAAAGTTTCACCGAAATCATTATTATTAACTTCATTTAATTTCTTCAAAAATAAAAATACTTGGAACATTTCAAAGATATTTAAATCTTATTAATTTATCATTTTGAAAAAAATTATTAAGATGTACTTTTTTTACCTCTAAATCCTTCAAATATTTATTTTACTGAACAATACATTTTATAACATTATTTTATTTGAATATAAACATATATTTTGGAGATGAAACGATTAAAATAAAATTGTACGTTTTCGTCCATTTTTGCTTATTTTAAATTCTGGTGTTCCGTTAAAGATTTAAAATATATAAACACTTCACATAAATGCAGTTTTATGGTGCTTAATTTAACATTAAAATTTATATTAATTAATAAACATAATATATATCAATATTCACCTGAAATACGTTTAATAATTTAAACTTAAAACCTGATTTCGTGATATCCGAAGAAAGGTTGTTATGGCAGAAAACCTTTATGGGCATCCAACTAATTAAATACTAGAAAGCTCCATATATTACTGTTCCTTCTTCACAAACTCAAGTTCTGTGTATATTCAACATTCTGTATATTAAACATGTTTTTATGCATATCCATGCATTTATATCTTTTGGATTCAAATTAACGATGCTTTATGAAAACGCAACTTCAATATTATGTTGAAACATTGTGATTAACCATAGAATATATATATATATATATATATATATATATATATATATATATATATATATATATATATATATATATATATATATATCCTAAGGTGAAACATAGCTTAGAAGAAAGCAGTTTGAATGGAATAAACAGCGCATTATGGAATTATAAATTCATATTAGCAACGTTGCTTTTTTCCCTAAATTTATAAATAAGCAATGCATTCAATTTCTGCTATTTTAAAACTTGTTCAAGTCAGATGGAAGTTAAATTGAAATATAAATATACAATAACGACTTTTTATATTTTAAAATCTTCAAGACTTTCAGTATTAATAAAAGATATTTTTAAATTAATAAATATTGTCATTGATATTTAATCAAAAACTTAACCCTGCTGTTCAATTCGTATTTACTAGACGTATGTAGCGTTCGGGTCAATATGACCCGATTCAGAAAACTAACCTTTCTTGCGTAAAGGACATGTGCCATTTAAGAAATGGTTTAAATAATAGTAATGCAAGTTTAAAAATAGTTCTAATAATATAAAGCATCTATAAAAATGAGAGAAAAATATATGAAATTGAAACTTACAATAATAATATAAAGCATCTACAAAAAATAATAGAAAAATATTCGAAATTGAAACTGACTCTTATTTACATTTTGAAAAGTAATATCTTACATGAGATTTGTAAATGTGATTCTTACAATTACAACATAACAAATTAGTTTTGTTGTAATCGCTTGATGGACAGAGCTTGCACCTTGCACGTTTCATACACATTAAAGTATTCTCAGCAAATATCTATAATACGTTTTCCTTTTTCTCTCTATTCATTTCATTATTTTTATTGAGCCCTCACTTCTTGGTAGGTATGACTTAGCTTCAATGTGTGAAAAAATGAATGATTTTCCCAGTTCTTCCAAAAATAGCCTTCGTTTTGTCAATTCGTTTTCGCTCCATTTACTATGTATTGAAGTCCATAGAACAAATGCATTGCATACAGAAGTATCAAGCGTGTTGTAGAATACTATCATGGGCCAGCAATTTTTTTTTTTTTTTTTTTTACATATGCATGTGTTTAAAAGTTGATCAAGAGTATCCACAGCCCCCTTAGTTGAATTGTAATCTAAGATTATTAACGATTTTTTGTCAGGCCAGTTGCTAATTTCTTTGTCATGATGCAAAGTGTTTATAAGAATAACATTGTTGTTCTTTTTTGGAATGTAGTTTACAACTGTTGTGTCTTCTGTAAAATAAAATGATAAGCTGCGAACTTCTTTGTTTGGTATTATTTTAGGAAGCTCTGAATTATTTTTTTCTAATGGTGCCAAGCATAGTCATTCTCCATTTTAGAAAAAGTTGTCCTAAATTGTAAAATGTGAAAAATATCCCATATAATATTGTGCCCTGAATACTCATAAGTAAGATGATACACTACTCTAATTCCCTGATTTTTCTCTCGCTTTGACTCTTGTTCTTCTCCAGTGTAAATTTGTGTTTTCAGTACATACGAAGTTTTACTATCACATAAAATCCATATTTTGATCCCATATTTAGATGGATTACTTGGTATATACTTTTTGAAAGGACATCGACCGCGAAATCCCAATAATTGTTCATTTGCAGTAATATTTTCATTCGGATTATATAATTTCGGTAGAATTTCTACCCATGCTTCCCAGATATCACTGCAGCTAATTTATCCAAATTTCTTCTTTCTTGACGAGTGGATTTATTATCAAAACGAATAACTCTCGACAAGGTGCAAAATGCTTCAAGGTACATTGTCGTACGAAGTATATTTCTGCCAGTTCCTTTTTCCCATAAGCTTTTTGTAGATTTTCCATATTTTCCACTCCTCCATATGATCCAGCTAAAAATAATAAACCAATAAATGCTTGAAAAGTTTTACTTTCGATATTTTCCCTCTTTTGAGCATAAACCTTTTCTCCTTCAATATTAGTCATTTTTATGATTTCGTTTTCAATTGTAGAATTGAATACTACCTCATATGCATTTTTTATGTCCGTTTTCTTTGCCGTAACATATCTTGTGGTCCCTGGAGTAGTGTTTATAATATTAGCAGCTGTTGTTTGAGAAGAATGTGCAATTGATCCTACTTCCACTTTATTTCTTGGACTGAATACTTTGTTTTTAATTCATTTGCTGTATATCGGTATCAAAATCGTTGTCAGAATCAGAAACACTCTCAGCATCATCACTTGTATGATTCTCATACTCGGATACTTCTTCTTCGCTGTCAGAAAATAAATTATTAGTTTAGCTAAATCACTTTTTTTCTCTCACATTCATAGGCACAACTGTTCAGTACATCAGAAAGTGAAATAAAGCAGGAAAAAGAAGAAAACGTTGCAATAAGAGCAAATAGTTTGGCTCTTGCAAATCGTATCAACTTTTTAACCTTGCATGACCTCTTTTGTCATGTGACCAAACACATACGTCAATAAAACAGGTTTCGAAAGCTGATAAATTAAAGAAACTATTGTTATTCTTTTCTTTTGAATTATTCCAAACAAAAATTAACATTTATGAGTAAAAATAAATAATTTTTTGCATTCTGTCATATTGACCCGAACGATATATTAGGTATAAATAAAAATCATTCCTTCGAAATACAAATAAATATAAATCTCTCTAGGAGTACATATTTATATTATTTATCAAAGATGTCAAGAAATTTCATAAAAATATACCTGTACTATATTTTTTATGAACATATAAATTTGTTTTGTGTCATATAGATCCGAAAAGAACAGCAGAGTTAAATTAGTTTAAATTAAAGATAATAACTTTTTTTATTTCAAAATGTTTTCAACACAAAAAAAGTTTTTATTTCCTTTAGGATCGTTATAAGATTTTTTTTCCATAGAATTCGAACAAATGTTTCCCTTCGAATGCCTTCAATTCCCTCTAACATTTATTTCCTCCCATTCGAATTTTCCATTATCCAAATGGTTATTCTTGCAACCCGAATTAGAAACTGAACAAAGATCATATAATGGATTAAAATAATTACTCTTCTTTCATTTGTTTTTTAACTTAGAACACAAAAAGCATCTTTCAAGAACAAAAATAAAGTATGAAAGAAGTTGGAAGAAAGGAAGTCATATCCCCAACTGCTCCCGAAAGAATAACAAAAGGAAAAAAAAAGAGAGAAAAAGGAGGAAACCTTCATTGAGATTATCCAGTAATGGGTGATATAATTTATAGCAAAGCAAAGACAGGTTTTCTTGTCCTTGTGATTATCATTCGAAGAGTGAGATGAAGAAAAATAAGCTGCTTAAGTTTTCAGAACAAAATATCGAAAAACCTGACACTTTAATCATGCATGTCATAAAAAAATAATATATAATATCGAAAAAAGATAATTAGTAAAAAGACCTAAATACAATACTCTAAAAAGAAGCTTTCTACATATCTAAAACTATCAATCCATCTATCCATGTCTATCTGAGGCAACAGAACATAAAAATGGCATAGCTGAAATTTAAACTCTAGATATGTAAGAGCATGATTGTTAAACTTACGATTTTTTTAAGAAATCAAGATTGAACTTCTATGGTTTTCTAATATACTTTCACTTTAAAATTACACTTAAAACTGCACAAAAAATAAGCATCTTTATTCTTGAGAAAAAAAATATATATTTTGTATGAATAAACAGCCGTAGCTTCAAGATCATATACCAAATTTTATTGACTTAAATCATCGCGCAAATGATTTGACCTTGGATGCATGTATAAATGTAAATCGAAAGGCAATCTCCTATTTGGCAGATTTTGTTCAAAATTTGTAAATAATATACATTTTAAATGCCAATATTGTGTGTCAAATTTTATATGTCTAGGGCTATAAGTTTTGAGGTATCGAGTTCTTTTTTATTTGAACAGCCATAGTCATTTTTTTAATGCATTTCATCTAAAAATTGCTAAAAAAATTAGATATTCAGTTTTAAGTTTATACAGAAAATGTCATTCGTTTAGATAAAAAATGTTTTTTAGTTATTGGGTTTCCAGACAAACATATAGACATAATAGCAAAACATATTTTTCGAATTATTTTTGGTATAAAAAATGACTTTTTTATAAATAAAATTCATATTGATACAAAAATAAATTTATACTTTAAAGTCAAACAAAGCTATGTGCGAAAAGTTTACTGAAATATATGCTAATTCAGATATGCATTTTGTAAAGAATAATAATATTGAATTCTAATATGCCTATTAAAAAATAATATTTTATGTTTTTTTTTTACTGAAATGGTTCATTGATATATTTTTCATTATTCGTCTTTTGAAGAAAATAATTTTATTCGTATTTTTTTTCTGTTTGATACTATATTGTAGATCTCCTTTTTTATTTTTGTAACTTTTATACTTCCATGACGATTTCTCATAGTGCTAATGAGGAATAGAGTTTATATTTAATTTTACCCTTATATTTAATGATTAATGAAATTTATAATTAAATTTTCCTAAATACTCTTAAATCAAGCATCGGATACAGAATTTAAATTACTGAGAAATTTTAAAAAATTGCTTGAAAATATAAAGATTATATAATAATATCTTTGAAGATAGAAATCTATGGTCAAATGTTTAGTCTAAACTGTCATTAAAAAAATATGAGCAGATATCCTGAAAAGAATTGTAAATTCCAAATAAAATCAATAATCATTTATCTCAAAATAAGCTATGACATTCATTTGTAAACAGTGTACAGTTATCTTGAACTAAAGTATTTGTACATTTATGTAGCGGCACTCTAGTTGGACAAAGTGTTAACATTTGGGTAAATCTTTTAATGCATAATATGAGCTAAACTGTATTGACACATATCTATGAATAAAATAGCTTTCTTTTCAAAAAAACATTTTAGTAGTTTCAAAAAAAAACATAATGCAGTAGTATAAAAAATGATAAAGTCCAAATATAGTAGTAATGTTGCATTTAAATCCTTGTTTTATAGTAAAGAGAGCAATCGAGAAGTAAAACCAGAATTTCAATTGTATTTTATTAAAAACACTTTTTTTTAACACAGAAACTGTATCTTTTCTTACTTAAATTAATGTTTATTCATCGCTACAGCAAATAGCTTGAACCTTTGAAATCCCAAGAGGCAAATATCAAGACATTTGTCCTCTGAAGCCAGCTAGATAAACGATGTTACGTCCTACTCTTCATTTATCAGCAAGAAAAATGAATCCTCTAAGAACTACCTGTAGTTCTCTTTCTAAGTGAGTTCGTCAGTTGACTCACTCGGGAATTGGTGCTGAAATTCAGAGTAACTTGTTTTTCGTATTGATCATGAATTTATTAAAAGCTGGAAACTATTACGCTTTATATACACATTTATTTATATTTACTTACTAGGAGAATTCTTTTATAAAATCCGCTACTGGAAAATATTGTGTATAACTCTTAGCGAATCATGGAAAATGTAAGATTCGTAATATGGACTTTATAAGTTTGCTATCAAAATTCCTATTGGAGGATATTCCTAGTGGATTTCAATTCACCATCACCTTAAATCAATTTGCCATGTAATTCTATTGTTTAGATATCTGAGAAAGTTAATAATTTACTAGAAGTTTTCTTCGTCAACTTCTTAATTTAGAATTTTAAGCAATTTAAATTTAGAATTTTACATTTTATAAACTAATAATATACATATTCTAAATACAAATTGCAATTTCATATTTTATCTAAGTCAATAAAATGTGCTATAACTGTGAAAAAAGCAAAGAATACATAGTGTCATTTCTCTTCATGTTAATATATTTATGTACATCTAACCTTTGATAGTGAGATTTAGTTTATTATTTTTAATATTAAAATTCATTGATTTTATATAATTTTTTGTAAACATTTAATAATGCCAGCCACAAATTACTACTACATAATTTCTATATTTCTGTTAATAATCATAATATAATACTGTAAATAATTGCTCATGCTCATTCTATATAATGCTAATAATTGTGAGGGACTATTAAGAATGAATTACATATACATCTTTGACTAGTAGTAAAGAAATACTACATTATATTTTTTGTCTATTTATGAAATAGAAATGTATTATTAAGGCTTCATAACTTGATGGTGTTCTTAAAGAAATTACGAATTTTCCTTTGCAAAACTGTTGTTTCACAGAAGTAAATCATTCAAAATTCTTAGCAAATGTGCTATATTAAGAAATATTTTATAATAAGTAATTGCAGAATCAATAGTTCCTTTTTACCTGATACAAACTTTCGTCTTCTTCACAAAACAATATTTATTGTATTATAATCGATTACTTTAGCATTATTCATTGAAAAACGCTTTATGTCCTAGAATTGTAAAAGTTTTGAAAATTAGACTTAACTGCCCCTTTCCCTATCTCTGAGATAAAATTCAATGGCAATCTTTTTTAATGAAGTACTATTTTTAGCGTGATGAATTTCAACAAATTCTGAATCGAAGAAATAAATGGCTAATATATATTGTCCTTACCGAAAACATTTTGTCAAATGCCTTTGGAGAAAATAAATTCTATCCTTATCTTCCATTGCATCAAACCTAGCAAACTCGCAGTTTTCACTGACACTTTTGGACTCATTAATCAGGCCGGTCATTCAGACCACTTTATTTTGGCATATTCATTAAAATCATGCGGGCGTTTGTGTCTGTTTCTCTTGTCTCAAGTTTAAAGTGCTAACTAAGGTTCTCACATGCAGTTCCGCTGTATATTCATGACTTGCTTGCCATCTACAAATATTTCATATTCCAAGATGTAGAAAGTTCCTTCTTTTTGAAAATTCGTGTATTGAAGGGATTCCTAATTACCATACTAAGCTTTAAAATAAAGCAATAAACATAACTAGCATTTAACATATTTGAAATTACAAAGGCGGACAATAAAATATATAATTACAAAAAAATAATGTTAACTTTGAAAACAAATTATTATGAAATGTATTTTGTCACTGACGTAAAGAATTCGTCATCTTAAAAAAATCTTTATCAAATTTCGTAAGAGTTTGATGATGTTCTTTTTGTGAAAAATGTGTTGCATATAATTTTGTCTTAAAACTCTTAATTTTTTTTTAATATTTTCTTATACTACTTTTAAGATATTTTTTCCTTATATATATATATATGTCTGATTTTATAAAACGTTGATTTTAAAACTGGAATTTTAGTTTTCAGTTTTGATGATTTTAAAATTGGAATTTTAGTTTTCAGTATTGATGGTTTTAAAACTGAAATTTTAGTTTTCAGTCATGTTGATTTTAAAACCGAGATTTTAGTTTAAGTGTAATTTTATATTTAATATCATTTTACATATGATGTTGTATCTATGCAAATGCTATCTTCTGTCTGCATAGCTAACTCTATTTGTAAGAGTGTGAAAATATACATATTAAAATTTGTGCTGTTGTGACTTATAGCACTTTATAAGCCCGCTGAAAGTTATCTGTCAGCGATTTAAGCCGAGTGAGGGCCAGGAGTACGACTTAGCTACTTCATGCTTCACATTCACTCGCACAACCCCTTTTTACAGGGGGACACATTCACACACCTCACAGATAGAACACAGAAGAAGGACAACCGTGCCCGAACCGGGACTCGAAACCGGAACGCCCAGATCACGGAGTAGATGCGCTAACCTTATGCCACGACACCTACAACATTTGTGTTTTTGTGTATGTGTATGTATATATATTGTTATATTTTGCTGACTTTTTTTCACTTCGTTATTTCATATTTCAAGCCCTTTTAATTTTTCTTTCAAAAATACTATACGTAAAGTTTCAATTATTTATTTTAATTATTTATCTAAGCCTCTTGGCTGTACATTGGTAGGACACAAGTAGAAGTGAATGTTCAATTGTAATGAAATAAATAAATATAACTGAAAAGTCTTGTTTGTTTGTCTTGTAATATAATGTTTTATGTAGTATGTAATTAATGTTAATGTAATATGTTTGTTACGTGTTTTACTATCCTTTTGAATAAAAAATATGAAATAATTTTAATGAAGATAATTATACTTTTAGATCGTTTCAGAATAATATTTATCCTTCAGTTAACAGTCATCAAATTTATTTTCCAGATTACGATTAAATATATTTTCTAAGCCTTTCCTTAAAATATTTTGAAAAATCTATGACCATGCGAAAATATATTCCAGACATAAACATTCAACCAGTTTTTCATTTCATTAAATTCCTGTAATTAAAAAATTCTTGCCTTGTAATAGATAGAGTAATGTTGTTAAAATAAATGGAATGTAAACTTTGTGGAAACTATTTAGCTGGTATGTTTCACACGATCAGAAGAAAAATTACTGTTCTTAGATTCCTGCAAAGTTTTGAACTAATATAATTGATCATGTAAATGCCAGGAATGAATTTTTATATATTTTTAAAGAACAAAATCAAGTAAAATATTGTATAATATTTGATGTATCGCAAAATATATTAAAAAATTGGCCCTTTTTATTATTTTCTTTGAAATGAAGCAAATTTTTTTTTAAATAGATTGACTATGTATATTAAAAAAAAATCAGCATTAGAATGTCTAAATGCATACAAAGATAAAGAAAGTACAAATTCAAAATATTATAAACCGGTATTAGAAATCCATTGAAAAAGCTAATAATGTATCAGTTAATACAGTTTTCATTTCAAAAACTCTATGAGTTGACAATTGCTATTTTGGAGTGAATAAACATTTTAAAAAACAAATAAAGATCAATTGTTTTCTTCGGTAAAAGTAAACTGCGAATTCCTAAAAGTAGCTAATGCAATTACAAGGATGAAAAAAAGTATGCTAATAATTAGTTAGCGAATATATAAATGTTTTGAAAAAGTGTTAAGCTGAAGAAAGAAGAGGCCAAGAAAAGAAACGAGACAATATGAAAAACTATAATGTATACATACGGTTTATGTTTTTTTCTCTTTTATTATAGGGTGGTTAAAATTAAATTTACGGTATTCAAAATTTCTATGCTCCATTTCAACTTCGTATATTTGAATAAAACTCCGAATAAAGTATCAAATATTTTTACTTAGTCATGGAACCACCATTTTGATTTGAAAAAATTGTTTGAAATTTTGATTGATGCGACTGTACATTTTAAAACCATACGCTAATAATTAGCACATTTCATTTGGCTAGAAAAGCGATACGTATGACACAAAGAGATCATTTCTCCTAGCGAACATACATATGGCCAAGAAGTAGGACGCATTGACCATAAGACTCTTTTATCAGAATGCGATCAATTTTTCAGCAATACCGCATCAATTTTTCAGCAATTTTTCAGTTTACCATTCATGAAAATCTTAATAAAAGGGCCCATGGCCGTAAATGCAGTTAAATGCATGATATGCAAGTTTCAAGAAACCACTTCATGAAACTTGCACATCATGCAACAAGAACGTTCCACCGGGAAGAGGATGACGTGCAAAGGAGCCGAAAACTGTGAAAGAAGTTGCATTTGCAACAACTGAAGAATCTGCAAGCTCTTCGAATTTTGCTGTAAGTGTCCATTGGATAGCAATAGCATTAGCACTAGATATTCTGTGAATAATTATTCGCATGATTTTACGCAGAATTTTAAACTTGTATCTTGACAAGATATACAAAATACTTACATGATTTCGAAAAACATTTGATACCGTAATGGCCATTGTATATCTTTTGAACAGAGGAGGCTCATTTTTACTTAGATGGTTAGATGGCGCTCTGAATATGCAGAACTGTTGCATATGTGGTTCCACGAATCCTCGTGCCGTGCATACACGCAGCCACTATATTCACTAAACGTCACCGAATGGTATGGAGCGTATTTCATTGCTGGCCCGCACTTGTTCGAGAAAGCGTCAGTAAACGTGTTCTTTAAGTGTACAATCATTAGTGAAATATACGGTAGAATCCTGGTGTATCAGGTTGTCCGGGCACTAAGCCAATCAGGCTATTTGACCACCACAGTGTTAATGCAAAATCCTGAAACTGTTCATACGGAAAGACGTGTAAAGAACGTGATTCAGGTTCATTTCCCTGGTTAATATGTCATCTCAAGTACTGCCGTCAGCATGGTCTGATCTGAGCTTTCAGGCTTCCTGCTGTAGGGTTTACTCAGATATCCCGTTTATCAAGTAAGTGTATCTAGTGAAGCAGACTTGATAACTATCATCGTTCGAAATGCATCTTTCATTCCTTCTGAAATATTGGGTGTGCTCACCAATAACGTGGTAGTACTCTATCAGCATATTGTTGACCGAAAATGTATGCACATTGAACTCACAGTGCATACATAAATAAAATATTTTGCTATTCTTGTATTTTTGAACAACTGTCATTTTGTTACAACCCCCCCCCCGGGAGCACCTCGAAATGAGGATAAGATGCTTTCGGCATGGTGATTGGATCTTGCCACCCTGGAAGATACACGAAAAGATGAGGGTCTGGCTCCTACCATCGATGGCGGGACGTACTTTCTTAGGGAAGGGTTGCACGTGGCCGGTGATGGCCCTTAGGACTCAACCACGGTTTCCGCCAGTGTTGCTGTTCCCGCAGGTCTGGTAATTCAGCATTTTTCATTTGTATGTCTTCGGGTGGGTCGGAGAGTCAGTGATATGGCTTACATTTCGTTACAGCGCTGCTGACAAAATATTCCAACCATTTTCTTTGGCGGAAACCTGGATCTATTGATTTATTAGTAAATGTTTGTTAAGTTTATATTTGTAAAAAGTTGACTTTGGAAGACTTTTATTTGTTTATAGAACTTTTTATTTCAGAACTTTTTTCAGCATAGTCAAAAAGTAATATTTGAACACATATGAAGCAATTGATTTTCGCAACGGCACATTTCTGATAAATTGAAGAAAAACTTTAGAACATATATTTTATTTTTCAACGAATTACTTGTTGGGGCATATACATAAATATTTTAAATTATAGCATACATCATGGAACATGACAAAAAATAGTCTATTTCTGAAATATACTTTAACCTAAACAAATAAAACATCAACAAAGGCATCATTATCTAAATAGAAAAAAAAAATATGTTCTTCAAAATTAAGAAACTATTTATGAAAGCTGTGAAATAAATACAAAATCGACAATGTTCTCAGACTTCTTATATCTCCAAATAAAATTGTTGAAATTCTTAAGAAAAGAAATTCATTCTTTCAAATTCTTTCTATGTCCCTTCAGACTGATTCAGTATTTCTATTAAGAAACATGATTCTCAACAAAATATGTTCTTCATGTTATTACAAGTCTGAGCTTATACATTTTTTTTAAGAATATTTAATAAAAGAACAGACGATGTGAAGGGATAGAAAAAGGAACAAAATGAAATCACAGAACAATATTTTATTCAAAAGTATTTTGAATTCCTTCAAAAGAAAATATTTTGTAAGATTTTCATTCAAATTTCTCTTGTATTATATTTGTTTAAGTTATTCAAAGAACTTTTCCCATATTCGAATGCAAAATATTCTTATATATATATATTATGAACAGGAATTACATGAAAAGAAAGAAAATAAATTTATTTTCAATTCAAAGCAAACTTGGGCCTTTACAGAAATACAGAACATTTAATATTTCTTTTCTCAAGAAAGAGGGAACTAGAATGAAATTACTTATGTTACTTTGATTGAGTGTAAATAATTATTTGAAGAAAGATTGGTTACTTAAAATAATATAAATTCCAAAATGTTAAATATTTTATAACTTTATCACCATTTAATATTAATGCTTGCTTCAAGAATTGTAAAAACCAAGTAAAAAGTTGCAAAGTAAATCTTACAATTTCTCTAGGAAAGAATACAAATTATAAATAAATAAATATATAAAATTTATATTATATAAAATAAATATATATGCATACTAAATGGTGTACGAAAATATATTTACAAAGTATACTAAATTGCATAGAAATACTTTGTTTTAATAATTAAGCTGAGGTTTAGTATGAAACTAATTTGATTGCATGAATCGCATGATTTGATTTGCAACTATGACTAATTTGACTGCATGAATCGCATGATTTGATTTGCAACTATGACTAATTTGACTGCATTGAGTTATGAATTTTTATAATATTTAGTGATATTTAATTGCTTACATATATTTATATTTTTATATGCAGCTTAACAAACATTAATATATTTTCGAAGTCATGACAACTTACCAAAAGAGTGTAAATTATTTACACATAATTATTAACTTCAGTTCATGTTGTTGTTACTTATGACAGTTTTATAACTCCGCTGACAGATCTGTCAGCGATTTAAGTCGAGTGAGCGTCTCTTGCTATTTCAGAAGAGTCAAGTAGGGACAAGAGTACGGCTTAGCTACTTCATGCGTCACATTCGCTTGCACAACCCCTTTTCATAGGGGTGCACATTCACAGACGGAACACAGAAGAACAACCATGCACGAACCGAGACTCGAACTCGCGACGCCCAGATTACGGGAAAACTCGCTGCCCCTATGCCAGGACGCCGGCATTTTAGCTCATAAATATAAGCACAACCCGAAGAGAAATGCAAGCATATCTGAATGACAAAATATTTTTAAAAAGTACATCGTAAAATACAATAAATAAATAAAAAAAATAAAAAGATAAAGCAAATGCAAATGAATTTCCTGAAAAATAATTATTAATTTTACCAAGAAATATTAATCATCAGTTAGTAAATAATAGAAAAAATATGATAAAAAACAATATAGGGAAGAATTGAATAAGCAATGATCATCATTTTCAAGATTTAAAATAACGAAAACTTTTTTAAAAAATGGAGATTTTCGGCGAAGCTCCTCTAACTAAAAAGATTAGTGCAATTGAAAATTGGAAATGCGCCTATTGATTTCAGTTACCAAACTACTTTAAGGGGCTGACAAAAGAGACATTGTTTTTAACGTTTCCAACGATGCATTTATTAAAAGTTTTTGCCTTTAAAAGATAACAGGTTGATGTAATTATCACTTTTATTTCCCGAATCCACAACAAATAGTTGTTTTCCGTTGTAAAATCTAATTTATACCTTTTTAAAATTATCTGCTTTTATTTTTCTTATCTTCAAATCATTCTATTTATTCATGCACTTCTTTTAAAATTTATGAAAAAAAAAATGTTTTCACTTCATACAAAGCCTTGTTTATGTCTGAAACCTTATCGAAAATATGACCCAGAATCTGCTAATTTATTCGTACAAGATCCGATGCTTTAAATTTAGTTTCCCAATGCTTTTAAACCTAACTCCTTTTAAAATAGTTATTGTTGTCATTAGACAATAGATTATTTTCGCGAGTTTCTCTTAACAAGAAATAGTAGAAAGTATTGTGAAAAAGCATTTTTTAAAAAAATAATTATTGTTTCATTCACAATTATGAAAGATAACACTAACAGGATATATTATATTATCTATTTTCACTAATTATAAAAGAGAATAGATATGAGCGCATATCTGTGTATATCTAATTATTACTACTCTTTATTATTATTTACTGTTCTACAGGATAAATTATTTTACCTACAGTTACTATATGTGGCATAGATACAATAATTATGAAAGAATTATACATCTTGGGCCAATTTTATTTGAATTATATGGTTACTTAATTAAATATTAAGCGAGATTCTAGATATGAGCTGATAATTCCCGAAAATATGACTGTATAAAATTTATTTTTGCAGGAATTTAAAATTCAAATACTTTTCTTTTATAATATATCAATTTAATTGCTATACATTTTCTTCTTAAATTTCATCAATTTAAAAATATTTTTTAATAAATTTCATTTTTGCACTGAAATTTTATTAATTTTATCATTATATAATTGCGCTATTTTCTTCCGTTGTTGAAAGTTAAGGAAAATATTCTCTGTTTTTTTTAATTGCAAAAATTACATGAGAGGGCGTTTGAGAAGGCCATTTCCCCTTATATCGCCGCAAGTCCCACCTGGGCACACCTCACATTTTGGAAGAGAAGCTTCCAATTGTATAGTTGGCTCTCATCACTCTGGTTAGTAAATCTACGGGGTTGGCTACTAGATTCAGATGATGGGATGCGCCCCCTACGGGAAAGAATGTACCGTAGCCGGTGATGGCTCTTAGGACACAGGCATAATTACCAGAATTGTTGCCATGGTGTTTAAATTATTCAGTTTTTCCATGCGTCCCAGTACAGGGCGGAAGTAGCTAATTTATGGTTATATTACCCCAAAATACAAGGACAGAGTGAGATAAATGGCCCAGATATTGAATGTATTAATGACATTGTGCTACCATAGGATTCGGCTCCATTTGAACTGTTCATGTACAAAATAAATATAAAGCTATTTAAGGCATTAAAATATTATGGCTTTAATTTCTGTTTGATAATTAAAAACACTTCGCAAACGGAATCGCGATGAAATAATTTATGATCACGATAATTCAATGGCGATATATAGTCTGAATTAAACAGAATAATATATACCTGTGTATCAGTTTTAGATTTTAAATAATTTGTTTTACGTTTTAAATTAATAATTTTGATATTTCATTGGCAACTATTCATTTTTTTTTTCTAGTTGAGAGAGATTTGACCTCATAAGTAGTACAGTGAATAGTTCTAAATCTCATGATAGATTATCAGGAAGATATTTTTCTGAATGTCTTGAGCACTCAGGAATAAAAGCAATGTGTGGGCGTTGCATAAAAAATCGTTTCAGTTAGATTCACTAAATTCTACGAAATAGTGTTTAATAGAAACATTTATTAGTTATATGTGTTTTATTGGTAAAATCCTAGATGGACCCACCTCTTGGCGACTTATTTGAAATCTCGTCAAGTTGACTACTAATTGAATATTTGCTATTATTATTATTTTTCTATTAAAAAACGATACTTGAAGGCCAGAAATAATAATAAATAAAATAAAATAAATATAATAAATAAATAATAATAAAAATAAATATAATAAATAAATAAAAATAATAAATAAATAAAAATGATAAATAAAATAAAAATAATTAAAATACTTCTAGATTGCCACATTGGCGACGTTATCGCCACTCGTTTGGCGAGAATTCAAAAAGACGTCAAGAGGTGGGCTGTGCTAGGATTCACCCGTTTTATTCTTTATTTAAAATCAAATACTATGATTCATTGCTCTTTTACAATTTCACATATGAAAATATATTTTTAACTTTAGTTTCAGCTAGTAACAATAATCTATCTGTTTTTTTAAATGTTTTTTAACACTATAATTTTTTTCTCGTATTTAGTAAAGTATATTAGAATCTCCAGACCTCGCATGTGTCATACCATACACTTAAAAGGATCTTGACACACGTACACGAGTAACACGAGTCAATTTGACGAGGAAAGAAATACTCAGACAACTTCGGTGCGAAATCTCCAGAGATATATGTCGACACATTCAATTAATGATCAATGTCAGATAGCTAAACTATTACACATACTAAAGCTGCTTGGCTTTTTCTGGCCATTTAACATTCTTTGTTAAATTCGTCTTGATGTGCAATTATTATTATATCAGTTTAGGAAGATTTGAAGTTTTAAAATACATCCCTTACTCTTTGTGATAATATTTTATTTCAGGTTCTTAATCAAAAAATAATTAAAGAAAAAGCCCACTCTAAAAACAACAAATTTGTGAGCGTTATTCCTCAGGAGAAAATATTAAGAATACGAAGTTTTTACAAACCTAAGACAAGCAAAAAAAATTTAAAAAAAAAATTAACTTAATTTCTACATTATATACTTGATATCTTTTGTTTGGCAGACGAACAAACAAAAGATAACACAATAATGGGATCAAAATTTAATTTTTTGCTGGTTAGCAAACAATTAAGTAATTCAGACTAATACATGATTTAACTCTAGCACATAAATGCAACATAGTGGTTTTCCAATAAAATATATTCTAAGTTCCGTATGCATTTCCTTCGAAATACGAAATACGAGAAAAATACGAAAACCAATGAGATATTGCAGAAAAAAGTAATGTGTAAATGGAGGATGAGAATGTAGCAGATAACCAAGAAAACGTGAAATCTTTTTAGACATTTTTCCAAATACAAAATATATAATTTTTTCAAGTATAAATGTATGGTCAATGTAACTATAGACGAAATCACCACTAGAATCCGTAGCAAAGTGCAAATGAAATAAGACATGGTCGATTTTGATTTTAAAAAATCAGGCCATTTTAAATTTAAAAAATATGGCTGTAGAATAAAAATTTTAAAGTGCATTTTATGAAAAATCTTAAAAATTTGATAAAGCCTTATATCAAATATTTTGTGATTTAAGGAAATTTAAAGCTTGGTATCATGAATAAGATTTAAATTGTTTCCGATCTAATACTAAACACAAAGATAGAAGCAATAAATTTTCATCAAACAATATCCGCAAATGCATCAAAGACTTTCTTTCCCGAGTATAGTTGCTCCATTTAAAATTAAATGATGTTGTCAAGATATTTTTCAAAATTCATCAGTTGCTTTAATGAAGGGTAGAGAGGACTAATGATGGAAGAAATGCATTTCTTCTAATCCTAGCAATGCATTTTTTTTACATACATCGCTTCAAAGCCGGCATCATTACTCTTGGGATGGATTTCATACAGAGTAAGATTCAATATCAATTTCAGTCCATAAATCATTGTAATTCCATGTATTTAAAAATGACCTATGATTTAAAGCATTCTAATCATCAATGTGATGGCTAATTACTTTTTTAGCCGATATATAATATTGGTTAATTTTTCATGAATAAGAATTAATTCTTTAATTTAATAAGAGTTTACATTTTCTTTTATGACTTTGATATCATATTTTTTCTGCAATAAAATCCATTTTCTCCGAATAAAACTTTTATTAAATACTATACATCAAGTCATTAAAATTCTTTTATCTTTCATAGTCTTTAAAGTTCTGAAAATTTTAAGAATTGTTTTTAGACTATTACGATTGCAAAGGGCTGAAAGATGGAACTGTTGAAAAGTTATTTCATATATATATATATATATATATATATATATATATATATATATATATATATATATATATATATATATATATATATATATATATATATATATATATATATATATATATAGGAAATCGTTAATTTTAGTACAAAACTCATTTAATGAAGATATGAAGATCAGGTAAATTAAAGGAAATGTTTTCAAAATTAAGTAGAGGTAAACATATAATATTTTCAAAATTGTATTACAGAATAAAATTTAAATTTAATTATGATATGGTTTGGAAAGTTAGAAACAGATTTTTAGATCTTCCCCCTCGGATTGTGTTATCATTTTAAACTGATAATCAAGAACTATAAAATATTATCTTCGGATTTACATTTCTTATTCCTTTCAAAATATTGCAATATGAAATTGCTTTTGGCTAAATAATACCAGGAAAATAAATAACCTAACAAAACTTAATCGTAACATAACAAAGAATCTATTTTTGTTATCTTGCCTTACAAAGATTTTTTAAATGTAAAAAAGTAATACATCCAAAGATCTTTACAGTTTTCCTCTATAATAAGTTTATACATTTCATTCATAAAACTGAAAATTCAAATAGTCGAATATTTTAAATCTTCTTAATGTGAACGTTTCACTAGATGAAACCAGTTGAATATTTATTCATAGTTTTAAAATCGAAATCAGTACTTGATCATATGTTCTGTATATCAGAAATACATTCTGTTTATCTAACAGATACATAAAACATCAATGACAAAATCCACAAAATTTATGCCTACTTCTTTAAGAAAACAATTATATTCTGAAAGATACACGGCAGTTAGAAATATCCATAAAGAATAGATTTTTATAATGAAATTCAGGGAGGGCAAATTATTTTTTTTTTCCTTGTTTCACTTATCGTCATTTCCCCTAAGCAAAATTTTATAGCTGAAGCTTATATTTCCACTATGTATTTATTCAAAACGATCTCGTTTGCAATTTAAAACGAAACTAAACCCAACAAATCTTAGCTCACACAATTAATTACTTTCAATGATTCTCGTTCCCAGTAACTAGAGAAGGCAAGGTTGCATTTTAAGCATGTCTGGGATGAAAGAATAATTATCCACTTGTGCATACTATTTCAGTATGCAGAAGTGTTTATTTATTTGTATCATTTCGAGTTTTAAGTATAATGGGCAAAATATAAAGTGTAATCAAATCAGAATATGTTATGCTGACCCGAAAAATACATTAATCCAATTTTAAAAGTATGTAGAAAATATATGACTAAAACAATCTTTTTGAGATAAATGAAATATTTTTAGTACTTAATACACGGACACTGTCTTATGTTAAATTTCATATACATGGAACTCTGGTATCAAAAGTTGCTAAAGAGTTCACTATATTGTATGATGCAAAATGCGGAATTTTGATTATATTACCATCAAGTTTTAGAGCAACAGTAAAATTATTGAGATGGTTTGCGAATAGTTTATATAATTCTGGAAAATGCATTTTTTATACAAAATTTCCAATTAATGTTTAGTTATTTGATGATATAAAACAGATGTAAACTTTTATTTTGTACAGAAAGCTACGAAGTTGCATTTAGGGAATGAAAATATTAGTATAACATAAACTGTGATGTTTCTTTGACAGTTTACTGTAGTGTAGAGAAGATAAAACATGTCTTTTCCACCGATCTGTTTCCAACAACAGCTGGTGTTGACTGGCAGAGCCTTAAGGCACGCCATCAGCATAGGAAAGAAACAGGAAATATGACAGAGTGCTAGCGAAACCGAAATAAAATTATTTTACCATGTAAAGCAACAAAAGAAATCTATTTTTCTTTCTAGAAAGGGAAGAGTATATCGTTCATTTCCGTCACAGTGGATGCTTTCGGCTATAAACAGGGAAAATTCTGCCTCAAATTTTACTTTTATTATCAGTCACATTTCAGCATTTAAACGTAGCTAGCAACAGTCACATATTGGAAAAATGCCTACTTTGTTGCTCCAAAGCATTGATGAATTAAAAATATAAAACTTATTTTTAATTGAATAAGCATCCTGTACATTGGAGCAACCATACATTATTTATTTTATATTAATCTCAAAACTACCTAAACCGGTACTAAAAATATTTAACAATCTTTGTGGGAAGACAGGTCAATTAATATTTTTAAAAAATCTCTTTAAAAACATTTATTGAAAGATGAATTCTTTATCAAATGACTTGTTTCCCAACACTGTATTATAAAAATACCTATTAGCTAAGAACTGAAATTATTGCTTATCTTGCATGCGTTTTTTTAGTTTTAGCACTCTGCAGGCGTTAAATTTAACTGATATAAGGGAAATCGATTGATTTATATGTGCTTGTTATTAGAAGATAAAACATAAAGAAAAAGTATCGTATTCTTTCTTACTTTATATGTAGGTTTTGGAAGAATTGAGAAAATGTTGTTGGCAACAAAAATAATATTTAAAACTATTTGGATTCCTTTCAATTTTTCCTTTAACATAAAGTTTAAAGAAACAATGTATGATAGTGTTAATATCTGAATATTATGTGTCAAAAATTGGTAGATAAAAATTTTATTCAAATTTTATTCATTGCTGTATTTTTTTATTAAATGATAAAAAGTATATTGTCAGCAGAAATAATGCATAAAACTAGGTAGAATAACAAAAATATAAATTCAACTTTTAGTCAAATTGAATAGTCAAGTGTGGCAACAATAATTTTAAATGATACTTGAGAAACCATTACCATGTATTAGATCTGAGAAAAACTCTACGATTGAAGGTACTATTATGTTGATGCAAATATGAGTTATGGACAAAAAGTTCTAACGATAAAATTATTAGATATAATATAATGTTTGATTTTTAAATTTTTTTATTTTTACTCTTTAAAAAAACATAAATTATATTCTATATATTATAACTATTTTCATTTTAATCATTTCGTGATAGTGAAGAACCTATTTATATTTAATAAAAATATTACATCAAATAAATTAATAATTTGGAATAAGTAGGATTATTTATTATCTTTTATAGGAATTCTAGATGAAAACAACACTGGTTAGTAAGAGTTTAGACAAATGAAATATATATTACATTTTAACGTAAAACTTTATGCTAAATTCAAATATACAATTAAACTTTTCTGCCACTTATGGCTTTTGAACAATTATTTTTTAGGTATTTCCTAACAAAGTAGCAAAATACCCAGAAAACTTTTCTTTAATTGGTAACATTAAATTTAATAATGAATGGAATTATGAAGTAGTAAATTAAATAATTAATATAATTATGAAGTAGTAAATTAAATAATTAATAGAATTATGAAGTAGTAAATTAAAATTAATGAAATTATGAATCCCCTAATTAAAAACTCTTATGTTCTTATTCTTGATTGGCAAAGTAATGCTCAAATAAAGAGATGCGCATTTTATGTCAGCCGTCTGACAGTTTTGGTTTTTCAGTATTCGAACTTTATCATTTCAGGTGTTGACACGAAGCACGTGATCATTTATCAGGCTACTATTTTTGTATTGCCAAAGCAGCAGTTTAATGAGGCTGGTAGAACTTTAATGTGTCTAATGAGATATGGCATTAATGGCAAATTTAAACGAAACTTTAATAGTTCAAATTTGCAATTTATAACGAGACAAATAACCCCCAGAGAAGAAATACCTTCACCATATCTTCCTGTACTTCCATCTGTACAAGATTTTATGTAAGTAAAGAGGAGAGCATTACAAAAGGAAATTTGAAAACAGTACCTCTTTCTGTTAATCTTATAGATTACCACGAGACAGGGTTTAAAGATTTGCTTCCATCCAAGAAACACAACTGAACTTTTGAGCTGTAAGTTGATTAGTTGAATTTTTCTTCATAAAGATACTAAAGTATTCTTCAACAAAAACTTCTTTTTTTGAAAAAATACTTAACCTGAACACAACAATATTTGTTCAGAGTTAAGTTATAAACGAAAATAAATGTAATTGAAACCACAAAGCTACAAAATTTAGCAAAAACTAGTTTGAAAGTGTTGAGTTTTTAAAAACTGCGTTGATTTTTTTTTTTTTTTTTATCAAATCTCCTTCTTCTGCGATAGTTTTAATGACTACTGAAATGCAGAAACTTATGAAAATATGAACATAATGTAGGTAAAAATTCTGTATATATATTGATTGATATATATTATTTTATATTGGTGCTGCTTCTTATGATCCTAGATAAGATGTTTTGGTACATCTTGAGAACCCATTTTTCCGAGCTGCGAAGTGTGCCTTACTTTTTATTCAGATTCATAGCTGCATAAATTTCAACGTAACTCAAAACCTTGCAATAGCGCGATTTCCCATTCTGGACGCATCCGTCTTTATCATCCACAAAATTCACTTTAAATGCTTTCACACGAATTGATGAATCGGCTATACTTTCTCGCTTCGCCTTTCAAACTGAGGGATACATAACATGTGAATTGTTACATAATCTCTAATATCCTGCTACAAACCTAAATGGCTTCATATCTTTTAGAATATTATCGATTTGACAGGTAGATGCAGTTATAAAAATAGTACATGATATAATTGTAATTGAAAGTTCTCGCTTTGCTTTTCATTGATAAATAATACAAAAGTCCATTCATGAACAACTTCTGAAATATATGATTTTCAAACTGATTGACATTCAATATGATAATACGACATAATTTTGTATTTCAAATTTAATTTCTTTAGAAAAATTGTAATACTTTTATCACTAACACATATATGCTCCATGCCTATTGTGCTTAAAACCATTCCGAAAATTATATTTGTTATTCTTTATTTCTCATTCATATATATATATATATATATATATATATATATATATATACACGTATATATATATATATATATATATATATACACGTATATATATATATATATATATATATATACACGTATATATATATATATATATATACACGTATATATATATATATATATATATATATATACCTTTGAAATTTGGGTTTCATAATTTATCAAAAGAGATAAATTTAACAAAAAATAATGAAATAAAGTGTGCACATTTACGTTTTTTGTGCACCGGTATTGTTCAGCCTGACTAATCAAAAATGTAACTCTGGTATTAATAATATAAATTTCAACCTTTGAGAAGAACAAGTATTAATTTTGATGTTTCAAGGACAAGTTATCTATTTTGAAGCACAGAATTACACTTCTCCTGAGACAAATGTGGATTATTCTTTCCCACATTTTTATTATTTTCCATAGTTTAGTTTAGTTAGTTTAGTTATATTAACGTCCCGCTTTAAAGCAACACTAAGGCTATTTTGGGACCGACCTTGTAATTTTGAACCGCTGTCAGATGACGAGGACGACACCTGAGCTGGCACCTCCCTCTAAACACCACACCAGCGGGAGGACGTTTGGTCATGACGGATTTAACGTGCAACAGACTCTCTTACACGACGTTTCTTCGGTGGAATCGGGGCACGAACCTGAAACCCTCTGGTTCCGAAGCCGAGAACTTACCACCAAGCCACTGCGGTTCATTGTTTTTCCATAAAACAGCTAGAAAAGTTGTGGGCGAAAACGCGGGTCGTTGAATTACATTAAATATTTCGGTAAAACATGTTGCTTGTTTGCTGATTTTGTTCTATGCTAAAGTTGTGCACGTTTAAGTTTTTTGTGCACCTGTGTTATTCAGCTTGACTTAGTGACAGGGTAATGGCAATTTAGAATAAAATGTTGTTAAATGTTGTTTTTGCGATCGTATGTTATGTTCACAAACGAAAAATCGATCTATTAGTGATTAAATATAAATAAAGTTATTTTCATAAGAAATAATCTGGTTTGATTACTAACTAATTATAACTATAATCAAAAGATATAAAAATGGTAGCAATTTCGGAAATAAATTTTTATTGCAATTCACTTTTGGCGCATATAAATATAATTTTCTTTTTTTTCTTATTCTTTAACCGTAATAGCCTTCAGTAATGTGGTTCCAAATACTGCTGATTTTATTATACTGGGATATTGGTATTGATGTAATTATTCAATTTTTATTCTTATAAATTGAAAAGTTTTTTTTTTTTTTTTTTTTTTTTTTTTTTTTGTATAGTAAAAACAATTTCCTCTGAAATTCTTTCTAACTCTTGTGACAAAAAATGTAATCAATGTTTAGATGTTAATAAACTATTCAGAATGCATTAATGTTTCTAAATTTTTAAAGAGAACCTCCAACAAAATTCAATTCTCCAGCTGTATCAGAATTAAGAACATAACAAACAAATTCAATCGTTAATTTTAGTAATAATTAAGTGAACTCATTTTGATTGAATGCCCTGAACAGTACCATAGATAACATAATATTGCATATTGTTGAATATGACATGTCCATTATTATGCTATATAAAGAAAATTACTTTAATATTGTTTCAATTTTCTGTTTCTCACTTAATGGGACATTAATGTTAAGAGTCGGCTGTACATGTAAAGGGCAATTATTTTACGAGATTAAAATCCGTTTTGGCAACGAACGAAGTATTTGTTATTCGATACTTTTCTCCCTAAAAATTTCGATACTGAAAAAATATTATTTTACTTTTTAAAAAATAATACAGGTTGGTTTTTCGATGGTGATTGTAAAGGTCAAAAGAAACATTATTATTGCTTGATTTTCTTTAGTAATAATATGAAAATATTTCCCCAAATCAAATTGCTCAGAAGAATTGTGTATTGTAAAATTTAATAAAAGTTTGTAATTTGGTTATTTCTCTTTTATATCTATATATGCCTAACAAATGTCAAAATAGTTTTGTAAATATTTAAATTTAATACCTATGAAATAGTTTCTGACACAATGATGAAGTCTAAGCAGAGGATATAAAGAAAGAAATAGTTTAAATGTGATTAATTTCCTGGAATATACTTTTTCCTCATGATCATAAAGAAAGTAATTTAAAAATTATAAGATAATTAAAAATAATCCAAAGAATAAGACAATTAAAAATAATCCAAAGAATAAGACAATTAAAAATAATCCAAAGAATAAGACAATTAAAAATAATCCAAAGAATAAGATAATTAAAAAATAAAGATAAACGAAAAAAAATATCTCCAAACACATTCAATTGTAAATTTCTGAATCCCTAGAATACCGAAAAAAAATCAAATTTCAAAAATGGAATCATGGGGTTTATTTAATTGATAGTTTAAAAAATATATTTATTTATTTTTGCATTGAAACTTAAGAATTTTTTTTCTCTTATCACTACTATTTTTTAATCTTATTGTTTTTGTTGGGATGAAGCGAGCGAACTATTTTTCTCGAGTAGGAATATTTGTGTGATTACGCTTCTGTTTCGTTCCGGTGCATTTCTCCCGCGAACTGCTTAACATGATTCTGTGTGCGTAATTGTCAATACCTGTGTTCTGTTCTTTTCGTTTTCTATGTCTAATAAATGTGCTGTCTTCAAGAACCATTCTGAGATTTATCGAAAAGTAACAACAATTTTGATATTTAAAAACAACTAACAATTACTTTTATTTAAAGGAAGATGTGGATATCATATATGAGGCAGGGAACATTTCCAGCGGAAATCAATAACGATATAAATATCTTGTTTGCAAATATATTCTTTTACATCCAATAAAAGAACATATATTTTTGCTTTTATTATTTAAATATATACTTCTATAATAATAGTTTTTCACTTATTTGATAAGAAATGACAATTAATCATCGAATTGCATTTATGAACCAATGAAAAGATAATACAAAAGTGGTCATCGATAAAAAAAATCGTGCTTAAAGTATAAACTCGTTTTATGTTTGTTTGAAGTGAAAAATTACAACTAACATTATTAGAAATTTTAGCATTCTGTTTTTGTGGCATTGTCTTACATTAAAAAATTTTTCCTCGTATCATTATACCATTTGTGATTATGGTGAACTATGAACAAAATTACGAATTTGGAGATATAGCATTTTTTGTAAATCATTATAGAAAGAAATTTAATACTGTAACATTCCATAAAAAAGATAACATACAAGTATACAAGTTTAATGGTCTCTTTGCAGCATCATAATGGCGTTATAGTTGTTTATTGATACACTTGTTCTTGGACGGGCTTACTTCATATGAAATGGTTAGATGCTTTAAAAGCTTGTAATAGAGTTTATTTTGAATAATTCACTTTTTTTTTAATTAACTATAAAGCTTTGGTCATTCAAAGATTCCATGCCACTAAAGATTAGACGGTGTGATTTTCTGGGATTTCAAAACTTCTTATCACATTATAGCAAATTTATTATAAAACCAATTTTTGATAGGATGGATAACATGGATCTGACAATTGACGGATGACTTTCGATCTGATATTGAAGAATGTCTTCATTAGGAACGTGAAAATGCGAAATTACCGATAAGCAATTCAATATCATGGTTACGAATATTTTTTTAAAAACCAAAATTATTTTCTTCATAAACTACTAACTTTACGAGAAACTAACTTTGTTTCCGCTTAGTCCTTAAAGTAATTTTACTCTGCTTTTCCTCGTGAGCTACTGATCGCTCACACTCACGTGAACGTCTACTTTTCTTGACTGCCAAACAACAAGAAATCTTTTCTGCATACCTTTAAAGGCAGGCGCGCCATCTGGGATAAAACAAGGGAATACGCTGCTATGTGGGATAAAGAAGAACAACTATCCCGACAGAATGCGGGTCACTTGTAAAAAGTAATTATAATAAATACGATTGTGCTGAATTTAGCGCCACTTTCATCTACTTCCATTATGTATATTTATTTATTCTCCTAGAAAATGCAGTATCTAAATTGTATTCAAACAAAAGCCAAGTGGCAAGTAAGTAAATGGGCAACCGTGGAGGAGTATCTACCTATAAGAAATCCTCTAAGGAAGTCACAAGTAATCAGTCGAAACAGAGCCAGCAACCTGCTTATTCATAATGAGCAATAGAATAGAACAGCAATACAAATAGAACAATATCAAACAATAGAACAGCAACCAACTGAGATATATCCTTCAATTCGCTCATTTGTCAAGCTCTCAAATCTACCGGTACATATCATTAATCTTGTCTGTAAATATTGGTGATATTACGAACGAATTAGAATAATATATGACTAAATAATTAAAGGCTTGAAGGAATTAATTTCTTGAAGGAATAAAGTAAAAAAAAAAAAAAACTTCTAATAGAAAGACTATTTGTGGAAAAATATTACGTTCGCAATTAATGTTGTCAAAGTGTCATCCAGTTCTTTGATCAATATTTTTTCGATAATCAAGTTGATGCATTTTATGAAAATTTGGGTCTTCAGTACTGTATTTAATTCACATTCAGATAGATTGCCATTTTTCATGACGACTGTTTTAAAGTTCTATTAGTTTATAAAGTCTGGAATTACAGTCATTCCTTTCCCAAAGGAACATTTATCGCCACATTCAAAGTTTTGCCTGATTAACTTTAAATGACCGTGGAAGGATTTGATTTGATATGACATTTGGGATAAGTAGTATGGTATGAGGAAGAGAGAGTTAGATCTGAAAAAATGTAATTCATGCCGGTTTCCTAAATTATCAAAATAGATTCTATTGATAACATGAAATTTTTACATCTCATCAAAGGCATGATGTGACATAATTCATTCATCAATTTACAAACTAAACCATTTTCTGCATTTAAATACAGGAAAGCAATAAAATACCAGGAATCCAAAACAATGGTTTAGCTCTTCATTTAGCAATATACACCTTTTTTAAATATATTTAAAGAAATAAAATAATAATATATTTAATTTTTTTTGAATATATTATAATATAATTACAACATATGTTTAATATATTTACAATATATTATATATTTTTTAGTTTTATATATTATATGTTTAATACATTTAAATATTGATGATTTAATTTTTATTTAACTGCAGTACAATTATTTCGTTTCATTCGTCCACTATTCCTATTTTGAATTTCCCATTTTCAAAATTAACCATTTAATATCAAACAGAATATATTTGAAGATAAATTTATAGGCTTTGAAAGATAAATAGTGGAGGGCTTTTGAGAGATTTAGACGGAAGAATTCGATATTCCATAACTTACTGACTTAAGTTCAGTATATCTCTGTCCAATATTAGAGGTAAATAAAATATACTTATCCCATAACAGAAAAAAAAATGAAATGTACCTATTTAAAATAATATCGGGTATAATTTGAATACATTTCAGACCATTCATGATTTGTAAATTATACTTTATATTGCCCATTACACTTTTAAATATGCACAGACCTAATTAAATAAAAATTATTCATAAAAGGCGAAGGGGACAAATAAAGTCATAGTTAATTCAAGTAAAATATAATTAATCCAGTTCAGCATTAGTTAAAGTAGTAGATTTTAACAACCGATAATAAGTTCTATTTGCCTTATGACTATGACGGGTTTCAAACCATATAAGGTAACTTCTGGCAACCAGCAGTTCCATTAATGGAAGGAGTTTGGTAATTAGTGCATTAGGTTTCATTGGAATATGACAAGGGAGGAGTAATTCCGAGCGTTGTGATGAAGCTGACACTCACTGTCTTGAATACCTATCCAACTTCCTCTATTTAGTATGACAATATCAGAGCACATCACATTGCTTCCGAAATGTATCAGTCAATATTGGAATTTTGTACTATTAATTGGACTTGGACGCTTGAAACTATAAAAGAACAATTAGGAAGTATTTTAATGCTTTCTATAATTAGTTTTTCTTTACAGATTATAAGATCAACTCTTCATTAATTCTTATTTGAAACACGAAATTTACTTAACACTTCATTAATTAACTGTTTTTATACATTTACTTCTTTATATATTTATCCATCGATAGATTATATCAAAATTATAGTATATACAAAGAATTGTAGTATTCGAATGTTTTTTATAAATATTTTAGTGAATGAATTTGTCTTCAGTTTTTTTCCCCTTTTAAATATATTTGCTACTCTTCAATTTAGTGAACATTAAATTTGTTGCACCTAAAAATTATGAAGAAATTATATTTCCAATTCATTTGTTACATTTTATTTTAGATTTAAAAAAAGGTTATCCTTTATTCAACAAAACAAACTATCATTTTCTTTTCTTTTTCAAATGTTTTTGGTAAGATTCATAAGGTCATTTTGGTAAGATTCATAAGTGCTCTCTTATGAGGCAGTGTTTGTAAAATTTTGAAATGCCAGATAAGAACAATAGTACTTAGGTTGAACAATTATCATCAATTAAATGTTAGAATCTTTTCTCATGATATTTAATGTGTAAAAGGATGAGGCGCAATACTGTTACTTGATAGAGCTTATTCTCAAGACTTGAAGCCGAGTAAGAAATCCAACAGATAATCTATATTTAAAAATCAAAGGTTTCAATTATATATTAGTTAAAAGTCATCCTGTTGTGCCAACAAACTTAAAACCCCTGAAATGAAAGAAAAAAAGCATTAAACCATTTTCTCTAAGCAAATATGCTCCTTGATTATTTTTAAGGTGTACGTAAACACTAGAAGATTTTTTTTAAAATTTTAACTTTAAAAAATCCAGTTTTTTTACAGTAGGTTATAAATATATGTTTAAGCTCATTTCGGTGAGAAAAAACCATACTACACTAATTATTAATTGATTAAATCATATTTAATGAGCTAATTACCATATTTTTTGAAACATGATATTTTAAATTCTAATTTGCACAGACACACAATTCTAATTGGAAATGATGCCTAATATTAGTCTTCATGTTGTCTGCCTCAATCAAGTTATAAAAGTATATAGTTTTTTTTAACAATTTTTTCATCAACAATGAATAGAAAAAGCGAGATTTTTTCTGTAATTTTAACTTTTAAATAGCTATTAAAAATTTATTTCTATAAATATAACTTTGATTGAAGCACAAAATTGAGTTATGATTATTTGAATGAAGCAACATAGTGGGAAAATATCATTCTTCATAAAATGAGTTAAAAAAACTGTAACTAGAGTTTTTAATGAAATCACCTCAAGAAAAATAATTATAACTCGAGAAATATTTCTAATATTGACAATAACTTGGTATCGTTTGAAAGCTAAAGGCCAGAGAACATTATTAAGCAATAAAAAATATTCGATATTTTGAACGATTTTCAAAGTATCAAGTGTGTGCATACATACACCTTAAAACATTCATGCTGATGTTGCCATTTTATTTTGCCTTATAATTAAACGTTTCGCTGCCCTCAGAATGCTTTCACTTAATAACAGGAAAAGATTTTCACAGGTGTTTTGCTAATTGGTTTATAGGGAATAAATAGAAATTGAAAAATTATTTCAATTACTGGTACCGTTAGAAATTTATTAATTTGGTGAATGGTTTCGCTCCATTTTCATTTATTGCTTTTACTAAAGAGGAAGAAAATGTATTAAAAAGAAACTTTTAACGAAAAAAAAATGACAAGACAATTTTGAAAAAAATTTCGCGATGACAGATTTATTTTTTGGGAAGAAAAAAAAAAAACCTACACTTTTTATTAAAATGGAGGGTTTAATATATAGTCTGTACTTCCACAGTGCTCGGTGTTAGCGACAACTAATCTTATTTGTCGATAATTAAACTATTTGTGAAATATTCTATTTCATTTTTTGATGCTTTTAAACAAATTGGAATTTTTATTTGAAAAAAGAAAACATTCAATATAGCTGACGCATATGAATCTGAATTCTTCTAGAGTTGTTTTGTTGTATCACTTAAATATTTATTGTTTTATCTGAAATTTATAACGAATTTAATAACCGAATTTTAACCATCTCAATGCATGGAAATTCTAAATTGAGGTACTTTATAAAATATCTTAATTAATTAATTAATTTTCGTCTATTTTTTATTTTATTTATTGCCTTTTTGTACTTTTATTTTTTTATTGTTTTCATTTTATTTATTTTACTTTATTTATCTTCTTCCAATTCCAGTTATGGAAGTTTTTGTTAAGTATTTCTTAGCAAATTTGGTTTATCAACAAAAATTATCTCCTTTTCATTTAATTGGTCGTCGCTAAATGCTTTATTATAAATCCAAATATCCCAAATGTTTATCTTTCCGCCTTTTACTGGAAAGAAATAATTATAAATCCTCTTGATTCATTGAAGTAAATAAATAGGGGGGGAAAAAACTTAAAAGAAACAGTGTTTCGATTATTTTTATTTTTAACAGTGCCTCAGTTATTTATCTCAGTGGTAATATTGTTTAAAATATGTATGCCATGCTCTATTCTGTTAAATAAAAGAATTGCTACTATAATTAATTACTTCAGAAAACGGAAACAAAAGAATGAAAATAGGAATTTCAATTGTAAGGCTAGTGTTACATTTCCTCGGTTTATATTTAATTTTTAAGAAGATGTTTAAGTGAACATCATTACCTTCAAAAATAATTTATGAAATAATGTTCCACGGAAATTTAACAAATGAACATTCCCATCACATCAAAAGTTGCAATTCAGGCAGAGTGAAACAATGTTACAAAATATAATAGGAATAACCATAAATCAAATGAAGTATTTTTCTTCTGAAAAATGAAGCTTTGTCATATATTGCCTTATATAAAGCCGACAATTTTTTCTCGCGCAATGCACAAAATGTCAAGAAATCGTTCGTGAAAAATGGGTTATTCTACCATTCTTTAGTTTTTAACATAGAATAAACTGTCAATTGTTACAAAAAAAAATACATCTGTATTAATGATGATGTGTACCAAATTGTTATTATATATATATATATATATATATATATATATATATATATATATATATATATATATATATATATATATATATATATATATATGTGTGTGAAAGAATATTTGGTTATAATTTCCAATGTTCTCTGCATGATTTTTTTTTCATTTTTTTTTTTTTTTTGAATTTTAAGGGGTTTTTTTTTTGAAATTGTAAAAAAAAAAAAAAAAAATAGAAAGGAAAGGAATCGAACTTGGTTTTATTGACAGAGCTCCATGATTCAAGTCTCCCTGTTTATATATATATTATATATATATATATATATATATATATATATATATATATATAAGAATAAATACTTGGAGTATGTTGAAGAAATTCAGTATATGTTATACTTACAACACGGGGAAATGAATTACGCAATAAAAAAAAAAATTAGTTCAACTTTTTGTCATAGATGGCGCTTCTTAATGACAATATTTTATACATTGTAATTATAACATTTTTCTTTGTTAAAATACAAAATGCGTAGTGTATTACAGTATTTTTTCAGTATGGGATCCTTCAAGCCCTATCAAATGCTGTAGACACAAGACAGTGTAATCCTCAATAGCACCTAATGTTTTCTGCTGAATTTCTAGGGCATCTAGGGCTGAATTTCTAGAGTCTAGTAATGCTGCTCTTTGAAGCAAAAACAGAGTTAGGTTTATCCTTGTAGACGCGATCTTTTAAATATCTCCACAGCATTTTAGAAACATTTGCTAACTTTACGATACTCATTAAAAGTTCGGTGAAGCAGTTTTGTAACATAATGAACAATGTGAGGTGGTGTTCCATCTTGCATGAATATTGTTGAATCGAAGTAATTTCTGTCTTGCAAATAAGGGATCACATTATTTTCTAAAATTTGACTGTAACTAGTGCATGTTACGGTGCAGCGAACTAGCCCTGTTGGTGTAAAATTTTCGAAAAAAAAAAAGAAAAAAAAGGGGGAAAAAAAGGCCAATAGTGAAGTCAGCAGTCATACCACATCAAATTGTAACAAACATTGAATGCATGAGTTTCCCAAAAACAGTATGAGGGTTGAATGAGCCCCATATCCTACAGTTATGGGTGTTGATTTTTCCAGATAAAGTAAAGTGCGCTTCTTCAATCTACAAAATCTTTCGAATCCATGATTCGTCTTCATCAATTTTGGCAAGAATGAAGTTAGCAAAATCAATTGTTTTCTGTGGATCGTCTGTTTCAAGTAACTGCAAAATTTTAATTTTATACGGATAACGTCTTGAAATGTAGCGCAAGACCTTGCGTATGGCCGTCAATGGCTTTGATAAAATCATCGATACACTTCAAGCGCTTACAGGTCACTGATTCACTAACCCTGAACCAATTGCTTCCCTAATATCTTCCACAATTTCCTGATTCACAGATTTTCTTCCTCTAGTTCCAGGGAACACTCCGAGTTCTCCTGTAGCTTCAAATTAATTAAACATTTTCTTTAAGACATTCACAGACATCGGTTCTTTTTCTCAAATCTTTAAGACGGCGATATTTTTTCAAAGCAGCACCATAATTGCTATTCTTTTGGTAATAACATTTTACTAACAGAGCACGTTCTACCTGTGACAAACTCATGGCTATGGTTTAAAGATACATGACTTTTATCATCATAATGATTTTAAAATTGAAGTGGTATTTATTTTGACATAGTACAGAGCTAAAACAACGTTTCAATAATCTACAGCGCAATCTATTGGAAAAAAAATGAACTAAATTTTTTTATTGTGTAATTCATTTCTCCAAGTTGTTTATATAACATATACCGCATTTCTTCACCAAACTCCAAGTAGTTTTTCTTTTACAGTCCTTCAAACACTTGCACTTTAATTATAACCACACTGTATATTTGCTTGCTTGTGAATCTGTAAATACAATAAATGGAAACAAGCTTTAATTTAGTTAGATGGAGTTTGATATATAGTTCCTACTCTAAATTTATAGACTTCTTTCAAATTTTTAACAAATTCCATTCAGACAAGGTCTTTTCGACAGGCTTCCCGGCTATAAACAAGCATGATAACTATAAAAACGTAAAGAGATAGGTGATAAAACTTATAACACAAACTTTGTATCCAAACACAACGTCTTAAATAAATGAAATTTAGTATGTATTCTTGAGACTACAATAGCTGTTTTGAGTCGAAGTTTGGTTTCATTCGTGTAGAAAATAAGTGTGCAAAATGAACATTAGATGTTGTTGTATATTAATCATAGGCTAGGAATTCATCTCAACAAACCATAAAAGATCGCACGCTCTATGCAGTAAAAACGCGAGATTCAAGCCAGTGCTCGATCTTTCGTAATTATCTTTCACAATTGTCATGCAATTAATATACAACCCTCATGTGTTGGAGTCTGAAAATTAAAATTTGATCATTCGTAACATTCACTACTTTGCTCAAGATCTACATTTTTAAGTAAGGGTTAAAGGACTACACTTTTATAAGAGTTTTAAGCATATCTCTCCCGCGAATTTGTTACTTGTTATTATATTTTAAATTGTCTAAATTGACAAATATTTATAAAATATATTTCATGAATTTCATCAGAGGAGTTTTCAAGCTACAATTTAGTTAATTAAATAGTACTCAACAGTTATTTATTGTACAAAAAATGTTGAAAATCTCGGCTTGACCTTAGAAGATTTAGTATCGGGGTGTAAAAAAACACAATTATTATTATTATTATTCTGTATGTGAACGTATTTTCTTATTTCCCCACTCATAAATTGTCCTATTTTCGTTTTTTTACCTTAATTCTTTTAATTTAAATCTCTTTCATAGCTGAAATCAGTATACACAGAGCTGCATATTTAGGAAAACATTAAAAAAAATAAAAAAAGTGCATCTATTTTAGAGTTCCGTAACTCTGTGAAGAAAGCACTAGGAAAAATTTCTTTTAGCTCGTCTTACGTTTTCCACAAATTTGAGGAGCATTTAACCTTTCTTTATTTTGTCTTGAAGTATTATACAACAATCAATTTTCTGCCGAATATAAATTCGATATTATTTTTCATTACTAATTTGCCGTTTTCACTTAAATTTCACTCTTCTGCTTTGTTTTCATTACAAACCAAATATAACCAGATACATTTTCAAATGAGTTAGAGGGTCTTATGAAATCAAAAATGTATAAGATCTTGTTATAGATATAATATTGTTTTTACTTTCTTCTGTACTATTTATATAATGTACTGTAATAGTCGAAAAAAATTTAAATTCTAGATGGTGGCGACACTTCCCGTTTTAGACCTTCACGAATTCCGAAATCTCATTTTTTTCATTATCTCTGTCTGATACAAAGATACATCAAAAACGTTTTGATCAAGACAGCAGACGTTATGTATAGTGGTTTCACCCGAAATTCGTAGATTCTATCAAATTTTGAGCAAATACCATTCAGAAGAAGTGTATCTGTCTATACTTACTAAACGTGAAATATATCTTTAATATTTATAATCGTTAATTACTTGGTGTGATCTAATTTCATCTGGACATCATTAAAAAATTATAAAATATTTTTCTTGTGTTTTCAAGATATATTTTTATATCAACAAAACGTTTGCGAAATATTATTTGCAATAAAAGGAAAATGTTCTTCAATAACATTGAAAACTATCGCAATAACAAAAATATTTATATAAGCTTACTTAAATAAGCTTACTTAATTTTTGAAACCGCACCTTTTTCATTTTAATATGAGACGCACATTTTCCATTTTTCCAACGCATTGATTTTTTACATGAGTGTAGCCCTTTATGAAAATGTGTGAAGTCCTGACAGATTGAAATGACCATGAAATTAACATTTATTAAGCAGTGCACGAAATATAGAAATAATCTCTTGAGAAAAGACATTAAGGATCCGATTTTTATTTTAATAAGAATCTACTTTTCATGAACAGTGTTAAAAATCAATTGAAATGGAAAAATTGACAACAAATTACAAAATAGATATAATCGACTAATGCATTTTCTTAGATCAGTGCTAAAAGTGCTGCTACACATCGTTAATGCATGTCTACCAATTACAGAATTGGAGTGGTATAGAACTTATAGGTATACAAACACATCCAATAAATACATACACATATTTCTTCTCATATACATATAAACATTTCTCTCAACGCTTCCCATTCGAAGAATTTCGCTTCAGACTCAATTTGTTGGAGGAATGTATGGCATTGTGACTTGGACTTTTATCTTTGAAAATACAAAATATATTCTAGTGCAATGCGATTGAGAAGGTTAATTAGTAACACAGGATATAAAGGGAGTATGGAAAAATGGAGAAATTAAAAAGCGGTATTTCTTAAAGATTCTAGTCAGCGCTTATAATTAAAGCAATTCCTTTTTTTAATCATGCCCAATAAATAAGTAAATTACTTCATTAACATAACAAAAAGAAGAAGAAATTGCGTGTCATCCTAGATTGGAAAACCAGCGAATTCAGCTGTTATCAAAAGGCTCTTCAAAAGCTAATATTCTTTTTCTAATAATATATTTGAAAAGTCGAACTCTTCCTTATGTAAATAAATTCTTAAATTAATAAAGGCATTGTTCTTTATATAGTGTATTATTCACAATGAATTTCTTTGAAATAAACTTGAATGCTTTTAATTCACATTTAAATTAATTAATTTAATTCGCATTTGAAACCAACAGGTTTTTTTTTATATTTATTATTCCATTCACTTACATAATTCCACATTTGTAAAGATTTTGCAAAATGCGCTGTGTAATTTATATAGTATTTACAGGCATTATTTATTTAAATTACAAATATGTCTATAATCACATCAATTATTCTTTAATTTATGTTCTATTACTATTTATTTAAATAAAATAAAATAAAATAGTGGTTGAAATTTAAACTATTTACTAACCTTGCAATAATTTATATTTCATTACATTCTGGTTTCGACGTAAACGTTTCTTTTGTATAACGTAAGAAATGTATCAATCAGAGCAATAAATGCCCTCAGCTGTCCCAAAACAACTTTAAAAATACAGAAATAGGCATTCCCAGCTGGATATCCGGAGATTGATAGTGTTCAAATAGAATCCAGAACGTTTTGAAGGTTACATAAATTGTATCCCTTGAATTAAAGTACCCACTGGACTTCCTAGCCTTTCTGGGCTTCCTACAGGTATTTTATGCGCCATTTCACCTTTATACAATCATCCATCATAAATAGAATCAATATATATAGACGTACCCATCCTTGATAAATCGTTGGAATCTCTTTTGCAAGCAAACCATGAAATAAAGGATTTTTGTTTTAGAATGAAGTAGAATCTATGATTCATAGAAAAGTGTATATGAATAACAAATAAATAGTTAAAAATTTCAAGATAAGTAGCTGCAAAATATTCTGCTTCAGTTCTATAAAAATGTTTTTGCAAACATTTATATATAAGAAAATACGTTTATGTGCGGCTAGCAAAATCCAAAAATGTTTGCTTATTTAAAGAAAAGGATTTAAACAATTCAAAATCTACTAAAATTATTATAAATTCCGAAAGGAAAAAATTGTTTGGAAAATACATTTTTACCAATAGAATTTTAAATACTTCTTAAAGATTTAAGTGGATTTCACTTTTAAGATATAAAGAATTCGATAACCTTTTTGTATAGCACTGAAACGAAATTCTTAGTCAATAAATCCGAAAAGAAATTCATCAATGGCTTTCCAAAATATTTTTGGTTTTTACTACAATATATAAAAATCCTTTTTGAACGCATATTCGTTTCTTCACCTGTAAATATGCAACATTTTGCAAAATCATTATGTGCATTCATTACAAATAAATGATGAAATTTCGAAAGACTTAAATTTTTAAGAGACATCCTAACACAAAATTACATGAATCGAATTAATCTCTATCAAACTTTGTTTAATTTATAGGCATTAAAAATATATATCATTATTTTTTGTAAAGAAATCCCATTTTATGAGTCTATTTTGCACAAATATCTAATTCATTTATTTTTTCTAGTGACTTAAGATAATACTAGTCTTTAATAGCTCGAATGTGGAAGCTTGTATTGTATTGTAAATGCTTGGATTGGAATGTATCATAAATTACACAGAAATTCTCAAACCCTCTCAGTTTTAAAGAAAGAACAATTATTTCTATAAAAGTCTGTTTATAATAAATATTTTATTAAAATTTAATTAAAAAAAATAGTGATTTTAGTGTGAACTGAGAGATTATTATCAGTTTTTTAGCAAAGTTCTAATTTTTTTTTCAGATAAAAGGCACTAGTGTAAAATATAAAAATAAAATATAAATTATTCTAGTTAAGTACCTAGAGAATTATTTAAGTAATCGAATTGCAAATCCTCCATTACTCATGTTTAAATTATTTATTTGTCAATGGGAAAATAAAGTATCAAACTTGCTAAAGGATTTTAATAGAAATTTAGAGAAAATCATTACGATCGTGAAATTCAACATTTCTATAATAATTTCCACTATATAAAAAATCCTTTCAATATTTTTCAAAATGAAATATTGAAGTAGCTAGATGAAATGCAAGAATATACAAGACTAACTAAATATGAAGTCTTGAAAGGTTAAGACAGTTCTTGGAATAACTCATAATTTTCTCCTTTCATTTCCTGCACTCGCCCCAAATTACATGACATGACACATAAAGAAGCTAGAGCCCCTCTAAGCAGCATTCGATTGCGTAATTAAGATTTGGGTTTCATCTCAATTTTTAAATTAGTTTCTAGAAGAGAAATATTTCTATGATTACTTTGGGCAGACGATTCCATTAAACGAAATTTAATTTAAAGAATTGCAGTTTTAATTTAGGACAGTTACTTGATTATATTTCAAGATTGAATATTTTTTTTCGAAATACAACCTTGATAATTTTTGAAGCATTTTATAATAATTTCCATTCAAAGTATTAAAAAAATAAAACTTTAATTTAGCAGAAAATTCCTCATAAAAATTCTAAAACATTCGAACTTGTTTGATTTTTACGGGCACGGTATGTAACCTAAAGTATATTTTTACAAAAAAATAATGTTGTACAAAGTTGGATATTTGCACTACTCGATAAAAAGCAAAGGCCTTTCGAAAATTATTATAGGTATGTAATAGAGATTTTTTTAAAAAATGGAAGTACATTGACAATTTTCTTTGCAATTATTTTAGTAGAAAACTCTTTTAAAAATCAAATAATTATTGCTTAATGCAAGCTGATATTATTATAAATTTAAACTCTTATCATTTTTTAATTTTCTCTGCTAAATGATAATATTAGAATATTAATATTGTAATTATTCATTCATGTTTTTAATAGCCAGAATCTCAGATAATTTTACAGATAATGAAACATTTTCTTACGTTTTTATAATGGTATAAGTATACCATACATTTTTCTAGCTGAACTTCACCTTTATTTTTTGAGACATTTTTGATAATTATTATATTTCTCCAGCAGGAGCGCTGTAAGTCGCCTCAATAAAAATATAGCATAGTCATTTTACGACACGTTCTAGTCACTTCCCTAACTATATAAGACGCTGTTTTGAACTTAAAGTGATTAAAATAATAATATTGATCATCACACACACACACACACACACACACACATATATATATATGCCATGAACCCAGGTGGGACAGAAATCGTTTGAATATCTTATTGACGAATTTCTGCAGTCAAATATAAACAAACCGTTGTACGAATATTTCCGGTTGCTTTACTGAGCATTTTTATAGCTCCAATAAATTTAATGCTTCGCACTAATAACTGGCTCTTTAAATTATTACTAGAAATATTCGTGAAAGGGCTCGCCTTCTCAACGAGATCTCCATTCAATTAGAGGAAAGGAAACAATATAGAATGAATAATAATAAAAATAGTCATCGAATAAAAAGTGAATGGAGCTCGTAAATTCACTTAACTATCGCTCTATATTTAATTGCAATACATTGCCCATCAAAATTGATATCCATCTCTTTCGAAACTTTTATTTCACAAAAAGGGTTTTGAATTATTTTGAAACATAGGAATTTACTTTTTTAATGAAAACAATTTCGATTTTTAGTAAAGCAAATATTAAATTTATTTTTGACACAAAATTTGTAACAATGTTTTTAATTTTACATTGAAATTCAAACTCATCTGTCAAAACAATCATTCTCGCGCTTTAAGTTATAATTAAGATTTAAAAAAAAGAGCTTTTTTGGAATATTAACTGCGAAATAAGTTTTTTTTCACTTCTGCTTTCATTTCGCACTAATTTATTGTACAATGATTCAATTAAATTGATTGTTTTTTTATAAAAGATAATTAACAAAAACTAAAATTTAGATCAAAATAAGCAATTTAAGAGAATACTTTATTTCTACATATTTTGCGCCATAGCTGATGATAGATTCGATTTTGAATAAAAGAAATAAATATCTATTTGCTTTCCAGAAATAAATTTTTCACCCTTTTGGAAAAAATTAGTTTGGGAAATAAAGTAAAAAAATTTTGTAGAATAACAGACGAACATAACAAAATGAGAAATTTTGTTCCTGGAAAAGAAATCAAAGTAAGGAGTAAAAGAGAATTATTTCCGCGATGTTCTTGACAGTTCCTGTTTCTTAATCTCGTCTTTCAGAGAAGGCAGTGATTTTATTCTCTTGTTATTTTCTTTTGTTTTTAATTGAATTTCTTGGTACCGTTGATGGAATAAGCAATTGCATGAGCATCTTATCGATCTCGTCAATAATATTCAAAGCTTGTAGATAATTTCTAGAGAGCTCTCTTCGAGGAATGAAATCAAAAGGGAAAAAAATTACTTGTTTTTAAAATTTCATTTAGGTAAGACGAATTCATAATTTAATTACAGAAGACCATAAGATCATTGTGGATGCATTCTTTAAGTTTCTCTTATAAGATTACTCATTTAACAGATTTATAATCGTTTTCTAATGAATAGGAAATATTTTAATTGTTATATAAAACAATAAATCCTCGTATTTGTTAAGTTGGGCACCAATTGCAATTTTTGAAATCTTATCGTTGATACAGTTTTTGCCATAAAATATAATATTACGTGATTAATGCCTAACTTTGAAAGAAATTCTAAATTTAATATTCAAAACGATAAAAATTTTTACCATTTGATAAAAGCATCAATGGATCAATGGGGATTTCTTCTCATAAAAGTTGCCAGTTATATAAATTTATATAAATTTTTGGCATGTTATCATTATCTATACTTATAATAAAGCTCAATGTGTGTGTGTGTGTGTGTGTGTGTGTGTGTGTGTGTGTGTTGGCGCTCTACAGGCCAGACCGTTTGACATACAGCTACCAAATTTGGTACATGTATACCTTGGAGGTATTCTTTTTTCGAATTTTTAATTAGAATTTTAATTACTAATTAAAAACTAACTTTCCCGCCAAAAAAATCTTCCATTTTCCCCACCGCCAACTTTTCCGCCAAAAAAATCTTCCATTATATCCAGCGCCAAACGAGAAAGGCTTCAGTTTTTTTTCTCCCAACAGTAATGAGGCTAGGGTTAAAATTTTTCGGCGGATTATTTCAATCGGTTCTGTTTATTTTCTTAATGTTTGATGCATTTAAAATTAAACATTGTTAATGAATCAATCTTTCAGATTCATTTTGAAGCACTTTTGAATTAAAATAAAACAAAATAAAGGAAATTAAAAATTTCTAATCCGCATAGCGTTACCCCAACTGGCGTAGAAAAAACCACGTATTTGCGTTACGTAACCGGCGAAGAAAATTCACGCATGCGCATTCTGTTCTGATTGTTGCTATGACAACGTTATCAATGGATGATTTAAATTATTTTTGGGTTAGTTCCATGCTTTTGTAAGTAAATTGTATTTATGTTAGTTACATATTTTTTGTATATGCTTATAGTTTTAAGTACATCGTTTTTTAAGTAGTTTTTTTAAAACCTGTTTTCAACCGTTTATTTTAAACGATTCGTTTTATTTTCTTAGTGTTTGATGCATTTAAATTTAAATATTGTTATTGAATCGATCTGCTCATAATGAATCTAAGAAAATTTTGTTGACCAACTCTTGAGATATTACATAAATTAAAAAAGATATTCTTTAGTGCCCATAAAGTTTAAACGCTGAGTGACTCTATTTTCAGTAATCAGATTATAAAAAAATGCTTTGTTTCAGTAAAAAATATTATTATATTAATTGAAGATAAATTCTTTCCACTTTAATTTAAAGCATAAATTCTACGGGTGCTAACAGAAAATGAGAGAGATACATATTACGTTATGACTGAAGGCCTTTATAATATTATGAAGGAATTATATGATAATCAAAATTTGAAGTTTTAAAATATTTTGATGAAGAAGCTATTAAAGTAGAAATTGCATAAAATATTTAATTATTAAAATTTTAAAGATTATTAAGATTGGCGAACCGGCTGATCGCCAAAGGCGGCTAGTATATATATATATATATATACAGAGAGAGAGAGAGAGAGAGAGAGATTTCAAATATTTATAACTATTGTTAATTTATAATATATGGTAATCCTCTACATCCGATTAAACACGAAAATTGATTTTTCGAATATAATTCATTTATATGTCAAATATTTGCTCCTTTTACCAAAGATAAATGGATTAGGAGCTCTTGAGTATGAGTTTTCAGTAAAGAAATAAATATCTTTCTTTTTGATTTTTTTTCTTAACCCTTTAAAGGGCCATTTTTTCTAGTCATATTATGTTAAAATATTTTTAGGCTTGAAATTAGAATAAGAAAAGGGATTCATTTAGCTTATTAGATAAATTTAATTTGATTCATTAATTAATTTGGTTAATTAATAATTAAGTATCAAATCAAGGCACATCATTTTGTCTGAGATAAAGAACTGAAGCATCTACGTTTCTGACTTACTAAAAAAATGTGTCAGAAAGTGTACCAATCTACATAATTTCATACAAAGATTGATGAATTTGGTGGGACGCATACTTCCCGCGGCCCTAAAAAGGGTTAAAATACGGAATCAAAATAGGCATGATAAAAAAAAAAAAAAAAAAAAAAAAAAAAACGATTTCTCTCCGTCTCTTTTAGCGGTTTAGCTTTGTTTGAAAAAGGATAATGCTTTGTCAGATTTCAGTAGAACCATACTAAATACATTTTGAAATAATTAATAGGATATTGAGGTATTGCTGGACTTCTTCCTTTGTTATATTTTATCTCACATTTTTGTAATAAATGCCTTCGTATTTCAATAGACAAATGACTAAACTGATGCCAATAACAATCTACCATATTGATCCCTGATGGAATTCCACAGTATTTAGAATATTCAATGATTTGCAGAATAAGAAAAAAATAAAGGCATTCATAGAATTTTTAAAAAGTGTATTTTGTATAAAAATATAACGAAACAATAGTCGGAAGGTTAATTGAATTTTAGATACACTATTCAAAACATCATGCATATTTTAAAAGTTTGATTTTCAATGCTGCGCGAAATTCTGGTGAGGAAATGCTGCATGCACCTAATGTCGCCCTCGCAGTCTGACGACTGTAAAAAATTATGAAGTTCGCCCAAAAAATAATTTTAGTGTTGCATGAAAACTAGAACATAAATGTGATAAAAGCTGAATAATTCTAAACAATACACACACACATATATTCATATACCAATAATTTTTCAGAAGATATTATTGGCCGTCCTGAAGTTATATTTCTTTTAGATAGCTGTAAGCAGTGAATACTCTTAGATTCTAGAACTTATAGGAGGATGGGATCGATATTGCTTTACGTCCTGTCATAAATTTGTGACGAAAGTATTGAATTCTTTCAATAGGAAACTCCGAACATCTTGAAATATATCAGTCAGTCTTGAACTAAAGTCATAAAGGGACCATCTGGTGAAGTAAAGTAACTGGAAAAGTTTCGAGGTTTTTTTGTCCCCATCAGCAATCATCTGTGCCGGAAGAATACAGACACTACAGAAATTAATTACTGTCGAGTGATTTTGTAGCAAAATGAATTATGTTCATTCTCTTAGATAATGGATAAAGAAATAATGAAAATTGAATGAAATTAAGTATTCAACATCTTCAGGATATTTATTTATTTACTATGTGAATCAAAATAATAATTAGTAGATCATATTCAATAAGCTGACAAATTAGCATTTTGTGTGAGCTGTTTAAATGTATTTAAGAAATATTTGTCTTTCCGAAGAAAATAACATAAAACTGATTTATAATAATTGCAAAAAAACTGTTTATTCTCATACAATTTCTAGTAACATTCTATTCAAGTGGGCATCAAACAAGACGATATTATATATATATATATATATATATATATATATATATATATAAAGAGTGTCCACAAGGTAAGCAGTATTTTGATTTATAGCATGCGAGGTCCCTTAATATAGCGTCATAGTCTGGTTAAGATGTGAAGCTTGTGTCATGAAAACTTAAAGAAATGAGAAAAAAACAAAAGGAAGTGAAAATCAATGTTTATCGAGAACTTTCAATACAACAGATTTTCGAAATGTCGGCCGTTTGAACAAATGACATGGTGATGTCTGAAATAGAAGCTCGCAACTGCTTTCTGCAAAACATCTATTCCAATCCCCTTAATCTCGGTTTCAATTGCTGCTCTTAAGTCGTCCAACGTTGAGGGTTGTGTGAGATGCATTGCTTCTTTCAGATGTCCCAATAGAAAACGTTGCACGGGTTGAAATCCGACGATTAAGTTAACCACTCTATAACATTTGCCTGTTCTCATAATGGAATCCAACCCGATCAGATTATCGTGAAAATATTTCTCAAAGAGTTCGAAATTTCGCTGAGTGAGGTAAAATCTAGCACCATCGTACATAAACCAATACTCGCTTATCTTGTTTATGGCATGCAAGAATAGAATGACACCGTCATTCAACATGTCAAAATAAACTTCACCAGTGATATTTTCGATAAAAAGAACTGGCCTAATAAAGCCTTCGTCAGATAACCCACACCAAACTGTGAGCCTAAGTGGGTGCAATGACCCATGATGAAGATTTTTAGTGGCGCAGAGCCTTCAGATATGTTTGTTAGCATATCCTTGAAGGTGGAAATGCGTCTCTTCACTGAACCAGATCTGATTAAAATCAATTTCGTCACATACATCGTGCCTGCAAACCATCTAAATCGTTCAATGGTGATTGATTTGAATTTCGTTAGGGAACAGAGCCGCATATGAATTTGCATATTCACTTACAGACGCACTTTTCATCTCATTAGCTGTCACAGAATTGCTTAGTAACTTAGGGAATCTTTCATGTTGTGCAATCGTCGTATGCATCGCAATTTGCAATACAAACGTTATATTAACGTTAACGTTATAATCATAACGTTTAAAATACAAGTGTTATAATCAGTATTTTTCGTGTAATTAGACTACGACTCTATATTAGGGGACTCAATATGTTATATATCAAAATACTCTATCCGAATCTGTAGATATTAGATGCTGTATATCTTGTGGGACACCCTGTATATACATATATATAATGGGTTAATATGATAGATAAATACATTAACGAATTTTCCTTAATAGCCAGTAACTTTTAATACTAACCGTTCTATCTCAAAGATATATGTATTAATTTAAGACACGATTTAAAATTCATTTTCAGTGATACTAATATTTTTTCAGTAAATAAATCAGTATTTCTTTTAAATGTAGTAAAAGCTATTTATACCAGCTTATGACATTGCTCTTCAATTTTGAATGTATAATGAACATTTTGAAATTAAAAGGTTCTAAAAATTTATCACGCATATAAAAAAAAGCATTGCGTAATTACTTGTCATCAACTGTCACTAATTTATCTTAATCGGTGGGGAGAGGGGTTATATTGGGTATGGTATTTCCTTTTCAAATTATTTCATAGCAAACTTACCTTTTTTTTTTTTTTTTTTTTTGATAAACCGCCAAAAGGAACGTTGCGGTCGCGTTTCAGAATCAGAACTGCTTCGATATAGCCAGAATACATTAGAGATTTTGAAAATATGCCAAAATAGGCATGATGGAAATTTGTATGCAACATTGTTAAATTTAAAGCAAACTCAATAAAGGTGTGCGAATCATGCGAATAATTTAAAAGTTATATAATTTCATAAATAAATATAAGGTAACGTTACTTAAAATAAGTTCTATTTCAATAAATTTCAACATTACTGCTTTGAAGTAGTAATGTTGTAATATTGATAACAAATTTTGTGAATTAAATTGTCAAACAAGAATTGAGGAAATATCACTTAAGGATTACTGAGATATTGAATGTAATTTACTACCTATTAATCAGTAACATTCAGTAATAAAATTATTATTCTGCAAACTCCTGTATGAAACTAAAGATAATTACTTTAATTTTATTTAATCTTCCCTAAGACTTTAATAAATTAATATATACTACACTAAAACTTCTGTAATGCATTTTCCTTCAAAATAATATCACATATTGAAAGATTTAGTTTGGAATATCGGTTTCTAAAACCTAATAACATGTGATGAAAAGTATTTATCTTTTTTAATTTCTCAAAATGGCTGATTAAGCTACCTTTGAACTTCGACCATTTAATGATATATTTGAATTCATTGTTTATCAAAAAGTTCACATATTCTGAAAGTGCCTTTTAATAATTTGGTTGCAAATTCTACATTTTGTAAGCAAAAGCATTTGCATCGGAAATTGAATTTTTTTAAATTTCGTTATTTTTACGAATTAATTTCGTAATTTTTACGGAATTAATTTCGTTATTTTTACGAATTAATTTCGTAATTTTTAAGGAATTAATTTCGTTATTTTTACGAAACCGCTCGTAAATATATCCTTTAGCATTTAAGGTTTCAAATCATTTTCTGCTTTCCGTGTAACGGAGAAAGCGAACATCAGTTTCACTTCATAAATTTTGATTATTTTTAAACGCCTTCGTGATGGAATTTCAAAAACATTTCATTCTAGTCTCATATCTCATGGCGTTAATCTCAAGTTTTGCTTAATTTTCCAGTTCATTATAGTTGTTAAAATATAAGTTTTAAAGATATTTCTGAATTATTTTTGTGTATTAAAATATTTAGAATTTTAGATCATATTATAATTGAAAATATATTTTATATTTAAAATTCTTATTTTAAATAAATAAACAACAAAGAATGATAGTTAAAGAATTTGTATTGCTTTAATCATGCTTTAGTTAAATTCTCTTCTTTTTTTTTTTTTTTTAAATCGCATATCTTGTGAAAAAAAAAATCCAATTGCTGGAGATTATGTTATATTAGTAAATAATTAAATGCATATTCCATTATTTTGAATTTTGAATTTGATTTTTTTATGTTCTTTTTAGAGAATTGAGTTCAACTTCCATGCTTTACTTTTGCTAATTGTAATATTAGTTTCATTATCATGATTTGACTTTTGGTTTTGGGCTCATATCCCTGAAACTGGAATCTATATCCATCACAATTTTTCTTGCTACGGTTTTATTCAATGCATTATGAAATACCTATGAGGTTATAATGATATTTTCAAGATTTAATTAAAAAGGAAGAAATTAAAAAAATGGAATAATAATGAAAGCACCACAATAACGAAACGTGTTTTAAAGTTAATAAATTTTTAATAAAATTTATCAGCAAATGAAGCTATTTTTCGTCAGAGGATCTTGATATAAGGGAGAAGAATGTATTTAAGTTCAGAATTAAATTGGAAAGGGAAAAATATAGTTGCAAAATTTCAAGAAACTCTTGAAATATTTCTGTGGAAAAATAAAGGAAATAGTGATTTTGCAGTTTGTTACGTCGTTTTTCGTCAAATAACACTTTAAAAAAATTGAAAAAAAAAATCATAATTTCATCATTGGCATATCTAAAAGTTTTGCTTGGTTTTAGAATAAAAAAATATTTTAAAATGAAAATTTATGTATTGAATTGAAATGTATTCAACAGGGTGTGGTACTGAAAAAACCCGGACAGACAATTTTTAATGAAGCTTGATTAAAAACAAATAAATTAACAAAATATAACAAATAATAATAAGAGTAGACTTTTAATAATAAACAAATTTCATTTGTTTCAAAGTGTCCGCATTTTGTAGTGATGCAGAGGCACAAACGCTTATTGAAATTTTCAGCAGTGGGCCGCAAGTCTACTTACTACCTGAAATCTATCTCATTTCCGCCGAAGCAATTGCTTTAGAGAGTCGAAACTTTTTTGTGGTTTAGTGCAAGCACTACATTCCAAAATGGATTATACTCTATAATCCGTGGGATTGAGATTCGGCGAATATTGTACCCACATTCCAGATGATATCACTTCCGGAAAATGCGCCTCCCACCACTCTTGTGTGTTTTTGGCGTTTTGAGCTGGTGTGGAATCTTATTGAAACTTCCACTTTACATTTCCGAAGTGCGTTTTGGCCCACGGAAAAACAACAGCTTCTAGAATGTCCCATTGGTACACTTTTTTTTATTTATTTTTACACCCTTATCCACAAAAATCAAAGATGTTTTGCCGTGAGCGAATTCTACCCCAGAATGTAACCAACTTTGGATTTTTGGGATGTTTAATAATTGCTGAAGTGCTTGGAGTGTCTACAGACTAGATCCTGTAGTTCTAGGAGTTATGAGCTGTTGCACTTTAAAGTATTTCTCATTAGTTAAAAGGAATCTCTCTCAGCACTGATTTATGGTCCGACTCAAAAGTTTACGGAGTCTTTGGAGCCACACGAGTTTGTTTTCTTCAGTGAGAAGCTGAATTTTTTGAAACTTGTAAGTCTCTGCCCAAGCTCTGTTTTTTTTCTTTCGTTGCACTGATCGGTCCTTATTCCGAATTTACAAACGATCTTTCTCATGAAAACCTTGAATTTCGTTGAACTCGCTTTTTGTTAACAGCTATTGAAATTGTTCACTATACGTTTTCGCTCACTTCCTGGACTTAGAACATTATTGCCAAAGTCTCTGAAATGATAGATTGCATCAGATACTGTTTGCAGAGGTATATTAGGCGTACGAATAACTTCATACTAGCGTTTTTCTTACTTAAATAACTCTAAAATAGCATATATTTTTCTTGGAATGTAAAAAATGCCTAAAACAATACGTAGACTAAACGATACATTATAAAATATGTTATAATGGAAATTCAAACAAAAAGAAATGAACAAAAATTAAATAGAAATTAATTAACATCTATTCAATGATGTAATAACTTTGTCCGGGTTTTTTTTCTTTTGCCGCACCCTAAATTATTCTGTGAATATATGCTTCCAAGCTAGTTTTTTTAATTGCACATTCATGCTAAAAGCACGCTTGGCAGCAATTAATTTTCTAACATTTGAGTTCGCAAATGATTTTGCAATTAGTAACATAATATAAAACTTGATATTCTCATTTCAGTCTGCACACTCTGTTATGGGACTGTATTTTATGTATAATTATTAACTTATTATTGATTATAAAATTTGAACTTCCTGGAAATAACTTTTTACAGAAAGATTATTTTTAGTTCTACAAATTAATTTACCTGTATATAACAAATGTTTAAGTTTAAAAAATTCGCTTCCTGCATGAGATACGGAAAATATTTGTAACGTGTGTCTGCTTATGCTGAGTTCTTACTTCTTCTTTTAATCTAATCATAGAATTGCATCTTATTATAAAAAGAAATAAAAGAATTTTTAATTTTTTGCAGATAATGATAGCTTTAAACTCTCAGTTTTGAAGCACAAGGGTCAGTGATTAATAAATACTAATTGCAGTTTTATGATGATAAGTCGTTATGTGTCACTATATTTATATGTCAAATGTCAGAATTACAATTAGTATTTAACTATCAGCCCTTCCCTCAGAGGTTAAAACAAATGGCAAAATAATCGGCATCTGTACTTTTTTTTATAACACATTAATATCAAGATACATAATATGTAACGTGATGAAGTTATAAGCTCTTTCAAACAACCCACAGCTGTGTAATTAAGCTTGGAATTTCGTATCGATTCTCAAATTTGCTTTTTTGAAAACATAAATGTCTTCCCTTTTACCTTGACAAATGATTACTCCAAATGGAGCTCACTGAACTTTTCAGAAGCAATTAACATTAAATGAGATTTCTGAAGCCTTCATTTAAACTTCAAATATTTATTAAATGGTTTTTTAAATTGAAAACAAAAATAATCGAATGGTAAATTATTTCCAGTTGGAAAATAAAGTAGTTATCAGACGTTGTTATTAATAAGCTGTTATACAAAATGTGGAATTTATAAGTAATAAGTTAAGTTGTTATGCAAAATGTGGAATTTACATATATGTTAATTAAGTTGTTATATAAAATGTAGAATTTATAAGTTAATTAGTTAAGTTGTTATACAAAATGGGGAATTTATACGTATATTACGAAATGCTTTGAAAAATATGCAGAAACACATATTTTTTATTAAGCTAATGAGAGTAAATAGAACAAATCATTAGCAAATTTATCGATTATTTTCATTCTAAAATAATAAAGTTTAATTCTATCAGTTTGATTAGTGCTTTATTAAAAAAACGTATGGTGCTGCACCGAACAATCAAGTTATGTTTCCAAGTACTTTACATATGAATAAAATATTATTTGCAGATACAATATAAGGATAAATTGGTTTTATATATCAAACCTTCTCGGAAGTGTTATATTAAAGATTTAAAGGGAATGTACTTTGACTTAGATTCCGTCCTCTCCATCAAGCAACTTGTTAAAAAGTGCAGAATATCTTTTAAATATTTTAAAAATGGGCATCGCTTAACTTTAAATGAAATGCTAATGCCAAAAAATTAAACAAAATGGAATAAACATTTTGTGAAAAAGTTTGACTTATTATTGATAAAATATTAAAGAAAACTTTAAATTTTCTGCCATTTCCTAAACTTTCGTTTCACTAATTAGCTTTAATTAATTCTAAAGCTATTTAGCAAGTGAATTAACATAAAGCAATTTATCAATGACAAGAAAGAAATAAAGCACAGAAATAACGAAGTTTTAAACTGTTTGCAATCCAGTTATTTCAAAACATTAAAATGCAATTAATTTGGCAATTAGCTGAGTGGTTGGAAAGTAACATTTCATCAGACTACCTTAAAAAAATCATAATTTTTTTGTTGATTCAGTAATTATACAATTTGAAGGGAACCATGCGTGAATATAAATAAATAAGTAATATATATTTTATTTGTTTATTCTCTTTGTGTCTCTCCTCAGTTTACTTTCTTACCTTTAAATTTAATTTTTCAGTAATTATTTTTAGTTTTTAACTTGATTTTTCGAAAAGGAGTTGGGGAAAATTTTTGTTCAAAACCTATCTATTTTTGCGGGTTTATATTTTTTACGAGAAAGATAAGATTTTTTTAAGTGCGAATATTGTTTTCCAAATTTATTTCAATTCCAAAGCATTATTTTGTAACGACAGGAAACAAGTAAATTCATTTATAAATATTTCGTGTAATGTACTAAAAACAATAATGACTGATTGCGGCAAGCCTAGAAATAATACTTTATCTCCCTTGAATTTCATTTTGAGATTTATTATCAATAATTGTTGCAAATGGACAGACATATAATTGTATAGCACTGTATTATTACCCTTATTAAAAAGTTATGAGTGTAGATTATTTAAAAGATAAATGATTATGGAGAAATAATTCTTTTCCAGGAATAATTATTGGTTCTAAAAAATATGTTATGTTTCCTTTTAAATATAATTCTCCATTTATAACCATTTATTATTACTATTTTAAACCATACAATGTCTTCCTTTTTTAAAAAAAATTGTCATTTGTGGTTATTTTTTTTAAATATGCGACCGTTTGTCACGGTGAATATTATGGTATTGCTACTACCCAGATAATAGATAAAAAATTGCTATTTAAATTTGAACTTAAAAACAATAATAAATATATCTATTTATTAAGTGCAGTTATTTTTCCTCTTATTCGTTTTCTTTCCTCAGCATTTTTTTTTCTTCTTAGAAAAATGATTTTTCTACATTAAATTGCAAATAGTTGATACTAAAAGAAAGTTTATGCATAGGAATGAAAGAAAAAGCTATATTTTATAATAAATGTACATATTAGTTTATTTTTGTTGAAACTTTCCACCTGAAATAATTAAAAAAAAAACTTTTTTTTAATTGCCTTTTATATCAGAACTTTTAACACACTCAATACAATTTTTAAGCTTTGGGAAAGCAAGAAGTGACCTCTAAAAAACGCATTTTATTTTTAAGAAATAATATAGTATTGTTACTAAAATCTGACCTAGAATATACAGTAAGAATTCCAACAAGCTCTTTAACTGTTAATTATGCATTGTACCACAAGAAAACACAAAGAAGTAGAAAAATGTAACCAAAGCGTACAGAAATATAGAACATACAGTAGTCAATAAACAAAGGAAGATTGTTAAATAGAGAGTTTGATTTGCGATTTACACTTTAAACGCAAAAAATCGCTTATCTCTGAATGCATCTGCTTACGCAATCAATATATAGGGTATATAATTTTAAATAAGGATTTCGGATATCTTATAATAGAGATATCGGGAAAATACTTGATTTCTGGAAGACCATTATTTTACTACGCAATTTCCAAATGCTAACTAAGATTGTTAAGGCCGGGAATCACTGATCTGGCATCCATTCAGCAACCTTTAAAAATATCTTTAAATCTCTCGTCCGGACTATAATACTCATTGAGCAAGGAAACAATATTATAGATTTGTAAAAGTATTGTAATTCGAACATGAACAAAAAATATATAAATGTCGGCTTTACAAACACATCTTCTTCATTAAATTCTCTTCTTTTTTTACTTTTTGCATAATCATGAGTTTTTTTCCCACAACAAAGAGCATTTAATCTTTTACTTTTATATGCACATTATAGTTATATATTTCTTTTTCTATATAGTTATATATTTCTTTTTCTATTTAGTTATATATTTCTTTTTCTATATAGTTATATATTTCTTTTTCTATTTAGTTATATATTTCTTTTTCTATATAGTTATATATTTCTTTTATTAGATAATTGATCTCAGCTTTTTAAAAATAGTTCATCAATGAATGAATTTCAAACTAAACATTTTTACTTATTTCTATTGCAAAAAGGTAGACTTATTTTTCGCTCATTTCAGTAGAATTTTAAAATTTTATATACTTGTTTACTTTGGATGATATCACAATATGTGAGTATTTTTAGTTATCTTGTAGTTTAATCAATTTTTTTCTTCTATTTCATTCAAACAGGGCAACTTTCAATAAATTTGGTAAAAATATTTCAGAATACCATAACACTTTTAATTAAAAACTGTAAAATATATAAATTTATCCAAACCATACTATTTATTTAAACTGTAACATATATAAATTTATCCAAACCGTACTATTTATTTAAAATGTAGAATTTATAAATTTATCTAAACTGTATTATTTATTTAAACCGTCGTATTTATAAATCTATTTAAATTTTTCAAGAATTATAATTTAAAATTCTTATAAAGATGTAAAATTAAAAAAAAACATTATTTAATTCATTATTTCAAGTTTCATTACTTAAATTGCATTATATATTCAAGTATGTAATATGATACAGCAAAGATATTCGAAACTTTATTAAATTTCATATCCAACATCCACATATCAATTAATTCATGCACAGTCTCAGAAAAAGTAATTCAAAAGTTCGGATAAAGTAATTGTTTATTCCGTTTTAGGGATCAGAATATTTTATCTGACAAACATTTTAAATGTAGTAAATTCTGCAATGAAATAATAATATTTTGTATTCCCAATTTTAATTAAAAGTCTGCATATGCTAAAATGTATTATGCAAAAGTAAGTGCAATAAATCATTTAAAAGTATGTTTTTTATCGCATTCCGAGAAAAGAAGATTATTGCATCTTTGAAACAGATAGGAAGATATAAATATTAGAAACGTAAATGGAAGCAATACTTAAAATTCTTTAACACAGAATTCAAGTATATTTTCATACATTTTATCTTTCTGCATATTATTATTCCAAATAATGTTTCAAAGTTGAAAATCTTTGTCAACGGTTTCATCTCAATATCATTTCTTATATGCTTGTAAATTCTGTACATAGTTATTTTTTGCTTTTTCTACTGTAAATATTTTGGCATTTAAATAAAATTCCTGTAACATGCCCACCAAACCGTTCAATGACCAAAATGGTTACGGATACGTAGATATAAGACGGCGTTCTAAACTACCATAATAGCCAGATGTTATATGGATGGATATATGCATGAAGTATCACTATTTTTAAGTTTTGTGAATATAATCTCCTTTTCTTTCACATATGCAAGACCAATAAGCTGTATTAGATAGCAGGATAAAAATGTAAAGAAATAGAGCTTAAAATAACATGAATATTCAAACTAATTTACATTCATAAGTTTTGTTGTATATTATACCAATAACCATTATTGGTTATTTGTATGAACGTACGCCAGTCATTTTGATCGCAGAACTGAAGCAGAACAGCTGTTCAAAGATTAGATTTGACGAGAAGAATTTATTATAAATTTTATCTGTCGAACGAACTTTTTAAAACATACGGCATTACACTACACAAATATAATATTATTATTAAACTATTATTAGACTATATTATCACTCCTACAACAGTGATTGTGGTTTGTGCCAGTGTGGCGGATTGTGATGCGCGAGGATAGAACCTGGGATCTTGAGGTTTGCAGCCCAATAACATGACCACGATACAAAAGCAATTGTTCGGGTAGCGTAGCTGGTAACTGGCTTATAAGCTTTCACCACAGACTCTTCCTCCAGTAAGTCGGAGGTGAGACGAATGATATGACTGTTGAGTGGTGATGTATTAGCTGTCGATTCTAATGCGCATGTACCCATTTGAGTAATGCCAAGCGTTATGGCGAGCATGTATGGGTGCCTGGTTGCTGATGCTGTTGCTACTTCAAGTGAGTCTGACGACTTTGGGCTGCTGCGGCCTTTTTGTGCTGCTGCGTCAAGTGAATGTAACGACTTTGGTTTGTTGTGTGTAGATGGCGCCACAACAGCTGTACGAAGGTTTAAGGATCATCGTCCAAGGTCACCAATGTGGTGGATTGTGATGCGCGAGAATAGAACCTGGGACCTTGTGGTTCGCAGCCCAGTAACACGACCACACGATACAAAAGCAATTGCTCGGGTAGCGTAGCTGTTAACTGGCTTATAAGCTTTCACCACACCAGCAATTGTTACAATGAAAACACCACTGCTGATAATTGCACTGGAACTGATACGGATTACAGATAGAAAGAGCATATATTTGCGTATATAAATATCCTGCTCAACAATTAAATTTGCGTACATACCAGCTGCAGTTGTTGGAAAAAAATTCAAATATTTTTCCTTTTAAATAGCTGTATGTTTAAATGTCAAATGAAGTGATCAACTCAAAGTAATGGCGCAATACTTTGCTAATGGAAGTAAGTTTTTTCGCAACTCAATTAACTAGATCCCAAACAAATTCTATATCAAGCTATTGCCAATGTAAATGAAAGCTTTGGGAATAATATCTTTTACGTCTGTTCAGTCAGTGCATGACAATTCCATAAATGACGAAGCAGGAGTTGAACTTTCATAGGTTTATTTTCACACATATATGGACACGGACATTTCTAAGCTACCACACAAACACATCACAACACAAAAGACGGGAGAGAGAGTATGTACATGTCGCCGGGTCGGCGTCTCGAGTACATCTGATTAGGGGAACAGAATTTCCCCTTTTCTCCACCGGAGGGAGTCAAAACTGTAACAACGTCTATGGATATCTTATAACTAAATAACTTTCAGTTACATAAATAAATAATAAAGATATTCTCGATAGTCTCTGTCGAACGAGGCTATATCGAACAGTCAAAGCTCATAGAGTTAAGCTTTAGCATACTTGTAAAATGATCAAACTGTTTTAAAGTAAACGCTTAAAGCTCCCCCATTATTTATATATCTCCCTCACATCATGATTTATTCTTTCACCGAATAATTCAATTATGTTGATAACATTTTCCCGTCTTCTGGTTGTTGTGTTGTTAAAAATAAAAGGAGTTTAGAACTTTTTCAATCAATCAATAGCAACATAATTCAATTCATAAATTATGCGCATGAAAAAATAACAAAAATGAGAGTAAATAATATGATTTCTGAAAGAATATTCCTTTCATTCGGAATTATAAAAGAATCAAATAATTTATAAGAAACAATAACAAAATCTTTCTGATCAGATGTATAAATAATAAAATGAGTTTTATTTATTATTTATATTGAGTTTTATTATTATTTATTATTGAGTTTCCAGAAGAAAATATTTGTATTATTTTTTAATCTTTTTTTGGAATATTTTCAAATTCAAGTTGATGAAATTTTATTTAGAAGATAGAAATTAAATACTTGGAATAAACTTGCTTTTGACTGTGGTTTGGATAATTTTACTATTAGATGGATTAGAGCATCCCATGTCCTGAAACTGAATTTATTCATCTGATTTGGACACTACAGACTCCAATTCCCACACAAAAAAATGAATAAAACTTTCTCGAAAAAGAAATATTCAAACAGAAAGTACTGCAATCTTTAAACATTTGACATCGGGATGTTAATGATCTTTAAAACTTCTTGAGACCGGGAAAGATAATGTTTTGACGCATGAAATAGTGATTGTCTTTATTTCAACACGTATGACCCATTCGTACTGCCTATTACAACTACAGTGAAAAATATAATTTTTTTTAAAAATAAATTTTTGATTGGAAACCTATCAAAGCAATAACATATTATATATATATATATATATTACGAAGAAGAAAAAGCAATTTACCTTGCTCGAAAAATTATATAAAAACTATCGAAAGAAACCGTTGCCATAACAGATTGCTTTAATGCGATGCTTCAAAACTGAAATTAGAGAAATTTTACTAGCATCATGCACATTGATCATTTTCAGATAAGTTTTGAACGTGATACTGTTTTATAATTATATACTAACAGTCACAGAAAAAAAAGTTTCCAAAATTCAATTTTTAAAATAATTTGTAGATTTAAATTTAAAACATTATGCAGATAATTTGGCAACACTATATTCATAGTAAAGTGCATGATTAAAATATCCATCTTGATATATGTATTCGAAATCTATACAGTAAGCCAAAGATACAGCGATTCCGGCATAGCTTTTATCCCTAAGATCCTCAGTAAAAGGATATTAATTTCCTCTATCAGCAAAAGCTGCATACTGAGAGGTGAGACCTTTCAAATGGTTGACCGCATCTTTTGTAAGGTAGTAGGTGTCTGACGAATGGGCTTTCTTATGCCTTCTTTTCACTCATCCATCCTGGCTGTCTACGCCCTGCCACAATGCTTCCTCCTATGCTTCCTTTGCATACTGGATTTGTTAAATATTTTAACTACAGGCAAACTTGTAACATTTGAAGTGCACTTAATACGTATACTGTATTAGGGATTATGATAATCGTTTCACTAGACAGTTTAAAATGCGACGAAACGTAGGTAGTTTTAAGGAAAATTTGATTTCTATAATAGAGTGAGTTTGATATTTAAATGCATAGATTGATGTAAGTGTTTGAGTAAACGCGCTCAGTTCAAATCCAGAGCGTTCATTTTTTTTTATTATTCTTTTTTCTGAAACTTAACTTGTATCAGACCATTCTGCTATGAAAGCTTTTTTCTGCATCATTTTCAACTTCTTATTCATTTTTTCAGTGTAAAATTTTATTTATTCTTTAAGTACTACATTATGCCTCTGCAGTATGAATTTCATGTCTTTCAATTTACTTTATACAATATTACAACAGAATGAGAAAATTTGTTTAAAATTTTCACTTTAGTGTACAAACATTTCTCTTCAGATAAGTCCATCACATAGAAAAATCTATATAACATTCTTTATTATACCTCATGTGTAGGAGATATACAATGAATATTATATATATGTTTTATTCAGTGATTAAAAAGTATTCATTATTTCTGTAACTAATTAACTTAAAAATTTAGAAAAGTTCTTTGATTTTTTTGGGGGGGGGGATTTTATTAATTAAAATCCATTTATAATTAAAAAAAATCACAAAAATCCCTTTTTCGAAAAAGATTGAAAACTTTTTTTTTTTTCTTTCAAGTGTTTAAAAACGTATTCTATGATTCTTTACATCCTCATTGAATAAACTGAATATTTTTTTTTTAAGAATTTAGTTTAGTTTAGTTATATTAAGGTCCTGTTTTAAAGAAACTCTAGGGCTATTTTGGGATGGACCTCGTAATTTTGAATCGCTGCCTGATGACGAGGACGACACATGAGCTGGCGTCCCCCTCTCCACGCGTCAACGGAAGGACTTTGCCCCGGACGGATTTAGCGCGCACCAGACCCGTTTATTCGATGGTTTTTCAGTGGAATCGGATCTCGAACCTGAAACCCTCCGGTTCCGAAGCCGAGACCTTACCACCAGGCCGCCACGGTCCAATTTTTAAAAAAAACAAAATTCTAATCAATTGCCCATTCATTATTTGCTAACACTTTTCCAATTAAACAGAGCCTTGCAATATCAGACAATTCAATGTATAATTCAATGTATTAGCACATAAGCACGAAAAAAAAAATTCGAAAAATTTTTTTTATTAAAAATATATAGATAATACATGGTTTTCAATTATTTTATTTATATTCACGCTCTATTTATTTTTTATTGAATTTTACTGAACCTACCTTTATTTTATAGAATTTTATTATAAAAATTATATAGAAACTTTCATCTTTCCACTAAGAAAAAAAATATCAAATCTTCATGTAATGAAACAAAGAGGTAGATTTAATTATTTACAAAAACAAAAAGATTCTGTTATTTTTTTGAGAAAATCAAGAAAATGTCATAGAACTTTTACTGTGATTACTATCAGAATTTATTTTTCTCGCAAGATTGATATAAGTGAATATATTATGCAATCCCCATTCTATATTTAGGTACTAATATTCTCCTGTGTCAGGAAGCGATTGATTGTTTTCCAGCAACCTGAGAAAACACCGCCTATTTGAAGCACTTTATATTTGCTCTTTTCGCCTTCATAATTTGGGTAGACGACTTTGGGCAGAATATCCAAAGTAGTCAACAAACCAAATGGTATGTTGAACAGGTCAAGTAACCCTGAGAACTCTGTCAATACCCGGGATTATATTTACCCAAAACCGAGCAACTAATACTCCTTATCACAGAAGTGATGGAAATATTAGAATGTTGGATTGACTTTCCTGACCTTGAGATGCCTCATGTTTCGAAATAGAGAACGGATGCTGTTTATGCGCAGTTAATTGCGGTAGCTAGATGTGAGTATTTCACATATTAAGGTTGATAAATTATTCCTTTGGGCGAAGTAAGTATACTCAAATAACAGGAAATATTTCTTCGCTAAAATACATCTATTGTAAATTATTTATATTTGTGGTATAATTGCATTTAATTTTTGTATGATACATTATTTATATCTATGGCATATTTACATTTTATTTTTGTATGATACATTATTTATATTTATGGTATATTTACATTTTATTTTTGTATGATACATTATTTATATTTATGGTATATTTACATTTTAAGAAACATTTGAATATAAAGGAAAAGAAATGCAAAAAGACAGATTTACAAAAACGCATAGAGCTGGTCGTAACAGAAATAAATCATAAATTAATAATAACAGCGAAAAGAATGAATAAGTTGCTAAATCAGGACGATAAACGCATTAATTGTTTTAAATCAGTCAGTAATCAATATCTGTCAGCAATATCAACATAAATCAATTTAAAAAAGCTAATAAAATAGAATATGAAACAAATTCTATCAAAAATCAAATCTTTGACCTAAATATAGCCTTAATATCAAAAATATCCCATCTTCACCTTTGATCACTGACGTATAGCTTTATATAAAATGTTGCGCGGAAGAACAATTTTGGCTCATTTTTAAAATGGATCTTTCACAGCCGAGTGCAGCGTGTTTCTGTTGATGCCAAAGATGGACAATCGAATGGGATCCTTTATATTCAATAAAGCAGTCGGAGAAACCTAGTCGAACGCGGAATTTAAACATCCCTATAACGAAAAGACTGCCGGTGCCAAGTAAGGTCATTGTGGATATCAATTGAATTTGCAATCGCGAATTATCACTCGGTTTTCTCTGCAAGTATCCGAAAAAGGCACCTTGACTTCGCGTGCATTTTGCGGCGAGATGCTGTAATAATAAAAATGACGGCAGGTAACTCATGTGAATTCTGTCACGCATTGTAGATATGATGTGACCAAGTAAAAATGTAATATATCATCCTAGAGTGATTGTACAGGATTTCCAAATGGGTATAAGATGACGGTCTTGAAAAAAAAAAAACACCAAAATGAAAGGCACAGCAGCACCGCATAAAAACAGTTATGTGAAGAGAATAGAATGACTTAATTATGTACTTATGAGGGTCTGATATCTCTTAGATACGACGCTTTTTCTTGTTGGCGAATCATGCAGTGCTAAGAGGGTTTCATGCGCCATATAAACTCAGCAACCATTGTGTGTCGTGTTCCATCTGAGCCCATGAATGAATGACTTTTGTTCCTTCATCCATTTTTTTCATGCGAAATTTTCACAATGCAATAGATGTGGATTTACCATTCTTATGATGGATTTATACTCGGCCAGTTATAAGATGGCAAGTAGGCAGCGCAAGTGTACAGAGCAGGCTGAAAAAAGATGTTCAATAGATGGCAAGTAAATGTCCCGACAGGGCAACTACAAACCGCTGTATTGCATTTTTTATTCTTATTGCGCATTCATTTGTAGAATTTGGCGTGAAAAGATTGATCATTTATCGTAAATTAATTCCGACATTTTTTTTTTTTTTTGCACTTTCTAATGCGAAGTTGTTGTTGTTGTTGTTGTTTTTTTCATTTTATTTGCCATTTCTTTTCTGTCGTTTTCCAAATTTAGGTCTGATAACTTTTTCATTTTTTTTATTTTACACTGGTTTCTTTGAGTAAACATCCATCATTTTAATATGATACGCAGTGAAAATGAAAAATTCAGAGACGCCAAAATAGCAATTTATAGCCAAGCATGAAATGCTAGAATGTGCCTTATGAAATTGTGGCAGACATAAATCAATCCCTTTCTACGCATTCGCTGTCTACTTCTCGTCTTATAACTGGTCAAATGTAAACCCGGCATTATAGAAAAATTAATGGTCAAACTTCAGCGATATTTAAATCCATAGTGTAACTGTATACAGGTAATTTTTAGGTAAAATTGTTAAGATTATTTAGTTATTGTTTAAAAATATAATAATTACAAAATTGCTAAGGGGAATTATAATTGCATAAGAAATTTCAGAATCGTTTGAGAGTATATAAACATGAATGAAAGTTGAAAACAAAATTGAATTTTCATAGAATATTCAATGAAAAATTGATTTTGAAATCATTGTAATTCGTACGAAGCGTTAATATATAAGTGCACATTAAAATTAGTTAAGAATGTATTTCGAAGTGCATGAATTTAGTGATTCTTTGAACGATCAGCAGAATATGAACCATTTTTCTAAAGTATAAGTTTAAGATTTCGAAATAAAATAGATAATTCCATTTGATTGAAAATTGTTAGAATTCCTTAAAACCAAATAATTACATTTAGACACGAATGTATGAAAGATAAAGGTATTAGTTTTAATTTATCACTGCTATTAAGATTTAAAATTTATCTCGTGCCTTTTTAATGACATAGAACGTTTTAAATTTGCATCTAAAAGAAAGTAAGGTATTACTGTTTAAAAATCAGAAATATAAAGCGAGGTGAAAGGGAATTCACATAAAATAAAACAAAATTATGTAGCCACACACTTAATTAAAAATATATTTTGCATCAAATCTGAGAAAAACAGGGTTAAACATCTATAGATAAAAAAACTGACAGTTTAAAAAATAGCACAAAACCTGAATAAAACTATTTCAACTGTTTAGAGTAAAATTGATATATTAGTACCAAAACCCAAAAAAAAGTGTCTGCTCTTATTTAGATCTCAAAATAACTTTAAAATTAAAAAAATTACAAATTAAATCACTTTCAAATACTCTAGTTATTTCTGCGAAAGGAGTGATTCTAATCTTTCATGTAAAATGATGTATCTGACACACTTACCGATTAAATTTTTTTTATAACAATTAAGTAGAATGATTAAGTAGGTTAAAATACAAAAAAAAAAAAAAATACTTAGAAATGCTTCAATACCTCAAATGATCCGTATGTTATTATAAGAACTAAAATAACAATAAATATTTCAACTAGGACATGTCATCGAATTAGGAAATCAAGTAATTTCGCAGATCAAAAAGTTAAGAAAACCTGTATAAAACCATCTTAATACTGATTTTTTTTCTATCTTGAAAACAATGGTTGCAATCAAAAATCACAATGCCCTTTTATTTAAGGATAAAAGTCAATTAAACAGAATTATCCTGATTAAAACAAAGGCATTGCAAAGTTTTATCATTTATTTTATTTTATTTGCCTGAAATAGGTCGACAAATAAAGGTATTTATAAAAAGTCTGCCTTGGGGATTAAAATGGAGGAGTTGTTCTGGAAATTCTAATCTTGTAGATTTCTTGAAACCATAAAACTTTTCTAGGAATTAAGATAAAATTAAAATAAAAGGAGATACATAGTATTTTCTGGATACTTTTTATTTAACATTAATATATGCTTATCAAAATATATACTATCAGACTTTTCTTGTTTAGATAAGAATAATAATGTTTAATTCATAAATTATGAAACAGTTCGGTTATGTATCATATTAAATGAAGTTGTATATAATTGCAAGTATGTACTATTTTACTTGTAGTGAAAATGATGATTTTAATTTTACATTTTTCTGACACCAAGATTTTTAAAAAAAAAACTAATTTCCCAGATCGACAGATTTTTAAAAGTGGTTGAAATCAATACTTAACTGTATTCCCATTTTTCAATTTTCTGTTTTAAAACAATATTGTAGATATATTATATTGCTGATTTCGGAGGACAATTTAATAACTCTGAGATAATAAGACATAATAAAGACATAATAAGTAGGAAAACGGAAAAAAGGCAAAAAAAATAATTTTGAAGTAACTTAATTAAGTCAAAACTATGAATTAGGTAGTCAATTTTTCTGTGAACTTTCGATGTTTTACAATCTTTAGAAGCAATTGAAATTTAGCACTCTGCAATGGAGATATTTTTTGACTCTTAATGATATTCAACTAAAATTCAACTATCTAACTATCTTCAATTAATGATATTCAACTATATTTGGAACTGAAATTATATAAAAATATACTTTGTTTCGTGTAAACCCAATTAAAATTTATGTACTAAAATATTACTATCACAATGAATAATCATAAAATTAGCTTTCAGTTTTAATGTAATTCCTTCATAAAACTTTTTCGCATATTCTGAATGTTTCATGTAATTTAGACAAATATTTTTCATTTCATAAACGAAAAAGAAAAAAAATGGGATATTTTCAAAAATGAACAGCCTTTATACTTCCTCGAGCATTAGTTATCGTTTACAAAAATTCATGTAAATATTGCCCATAACTAATAAAATCAATATAGTAAATTTCAAATTATTATCTACTTTCTGTAGAGAAGTGAGTCAAAATCCTTTTCATCTTCCAGTCAATCCATTTAAAGCACTGTAACCAAATTTTCACAATAAAATGTGAATCAAAGTTTTTTTGTGATCGAATTACAAACACAGTTTTTCCAAATTATTTGAAGATGTCCTTAAAAAGCATAAATACGGAAGTGCCCATATATTTCTAATCGAAAAAAATATCATATATAATGACACTCAGACAACGAATTATGAACATTAAAAAAATATCCAGAAATAACTTAGTTTGTTTCTAAATAAACCTTTTCATTTCTGAAATTTTTTTTCATATATACTTCTTTGGCCATACGCGTTACTTAATGCACAAAAATGCTGAAGGAAATACGAAAGATTATTAAGACAGAATTATATATGGTGTTATATAAAATACATAATACTGTTATAAGCATCATAATCAATAAAAATATGCTTAAATATTCTTATATAATTTACAATCCTTCAAACATTTTTGGAATTTCATCGTTGGGTTATAATTTTACAAAACTGTTGTCAATTTTCGTACTACATAGTGATTCTTTATGCATTATCTATATTTCCGTTGATATATTACTCATTCAATACAACTAGATTTCGATAAAAGGAATATACGAAAAAAGTTTGCTATAAAAAATTGAGCAAAATAGAATATATAATTAATGTGTACATTTACAAATACAGGGTTAGCAAGAAATAAGTTTCCCACTACAGAGGGCTCTAAAATACGTTCTATTGGGCCAAATAAGGTAAAATTAGAATTATAGATTATTAAGATGATACGCTTTACATTTATTAATTAAAAAATAGCATAAAAAGTCATAAATAGATGGCGCTGTAACACAAATGGCATTTATTTACATATATTGAAAATGTGAAACATAATTTGCGTTACAGTGCATGTGTATTATCATTTTTCTTTCGATAAAAAGAGGGCGGATTCTTCACAAATATTAGTTTATTCTCTGTCCGTGATGCCTACTTTGCAAAAAAAAAAAAAAAAAAAAAAGAAAAGAAAAGAAAAGCGCTCTGATGAAATTGTTCTCGAAAGAAATTTCATCGTATGAAGCAGATACGAAGAGGTCCAATATCTCCAGGTGCTATACGCAAGATAATACAAAAATTTGAAAAACTGGGCAATTTGGCATTCTTTCAGGAAGAGGACGAAAAGAAAAATCCCGTCTTCCAGCGTCGAAAACGTTGTGACCGCGATCTTTGAAGCCAGCAGTCAGTTGCCGCATAATAGTGTGAGTTTGCCAAATGTATCCCGTGTTCTGGGTATGCCGTATTCAACTATACGAAAAATTATAAGGCAAATTTTGCATTTTTATCCATACAAAATCAAGTATATGCACCTGTTGCAGGATGGGGACTTAGAGGTTCATAAAACTTTTGCACTTCAGTTAATTGCTCGAATGGTGGTTAACACAACTTGGCCATGGGACAATCTGTGGAGTGATGAGGTCCACTTTTTCCTCAATGGGCAAGTTAACAACCACAACTGTCGAATTTGGGCATAGGAAAACCCACACGTTATCCAGGAATAACCCTTGCATGCTGAAAAAGTGACAGTATAGTGTGCTTTTACAGCTACCTTTATCATTGGACCGCATTTCTTTGAAGATATAACTTCAAATGGAATACAAATCTTTTTCGTCACAGGACAACGGTACCATGATATGCTGCGGGATTTTTTAATCCCAACTCTTCTACAGCGTGGATGCTTTCAAGACATCATTTTCATGCAGGATGGTGCACCACCTCATATTGATCGTCGTGTAAAGCGATTGCTAATACAGCATTTCCCAGAAGCACGAGTTATCAGTCGTCATTTCCCAATAGCATGGCCTCCTCACTAGCCAGGCATAACCCCTTGCGACTTTTGGTTTTGGGGTTATTTGAAGGACAATATCTACCGTCAAAGGCGTAAATATATATCCGTCATCTCTACCAGATCTGAAGGACAACATTCGATACCATATTCTTAATATACCGGCAGAATCACTCCGGTCATCTATAGACCTAAGGTGAATTTTCGTACTAATTTTTTTTCTTTAATAAATGTAAAGCGCATCATCTCAATAATCTGTATTTCAAATTTTATCTCATTTGGATCAATAGAACACTTTTTAATAACCTCTGAAGTGGGTAAATAATTTCTTGCTAACCCTGTACATTTAATTTTAGATAAAAACCCCTTAGGTTTATTTTTAGGAAGTAATTTAAATAATTTCTAATATGATTACTTTTCCTGACATTAAAAATAACATAATGAGTCATTTATGAATGATTTATTTATAAATATTTGACACAAAATGTTATTGCATTTTTTAACATATTAAATAAATTATCTAAGTAGGCATTTACCTGTTCTTACAGTATGAATTATTTGCTTTATCTCTATTAAAGATTAAACTCATTTCTAAAATTCTATACAAATAAAAACAAAATTCTTGGGATAAAACAAAGAAAATTGACTGTCATTTGCTTTATTGTGTGCAAGCAAATAGCCAGAAAATTAAAACTTGAAACATTCAATTGTCTGAAAATTTGCCTTTCTGTCCTCATCTTGTAATGATGTGCCTCTTGAGATAAACATTACCGAGCCATTCTAGTTATATGCTCAATTAGATAAAGTATGTAATAAATTGTGAAGTGAAAACCTATTACAACATTTAAAGCCTGTAAGTTGATTATATATCATTTAAAGTGAGACAGTTTAAATGCTCAGTAGTGTCTATGAATTCTAATGTGAGAGGAATATGGTTATTAAAGCATATTTAAATCAATTGCAATTTGGCTTTGAAGGAATAAATCGGAAGAACTATGGAGCTAAACGAATACGTATTTGAATTGTTTCAAGTACATGTGTTGTTAAGATGGTACTTTTCTTCTTTTTTTTAGAGTATTTTAAATACTTTGTTTAAGTAGAATATTTTTAAGCAAATTTTGTATACTTTCTATACTTAAGTGATTTACGTATAAAATAGCTTTCTTATAAAAATATATGAAGTTCCCTTAATATCTTTATTCCTGGAAAATGAAATATACAAAGAGAAAATGTAGAAAACGTCAACACTTGAATTCGAGATTTTGATAAGTTTCCAAGTTCCAGTCATGCCGGAGCCGGCAAAAAATTCTATGTATGTGTATCTTTCTGTATATCTATCTGTTAACACGCTAACTCAAAATCCTTTGAGATTAGCCAAAAAAAAATCGCCTCATAGCAAATTTTAAGATTTCTGTTACATTTTGAAAACTCCCATCCACTGGAAGCGTGTTTCAGTCTTTCTGAACACTAACACTACAAATTTGTTAAGCTAGATTAATACTTTAAGCTCATAGATTCAATTTTTTGAAATGCTGTTTCAATCAAATTTTGAAAAAATATGTCACTCATGTATTTTCGCATTCGTGTATATTCGAATAATCAAAAATGCAACGATTTAAATAAATGAAATTTAGTGAACGATATTCTTCTTAAAAATTTAGTTCTCCGTCAAATTTTGGTATTAATCGATGGAAAAGAAGGAGTGCGAAATATATATTTGATTCTCTTCATTTTGCCGTGAACCATAAAATTCTCATGGACAGTACTCATAAATAAATACCTGAATCCTCTTGATGTTCACAATCTTACTAAAGTCTACACCGTTATATGGAAGGAAAGTTGAGGGTCAAAACTTTTCCAGAGAGTCGGCGTCCTGGAAAAGGAATCCATAATCTTTCCTTCCCCGTGATCTGGGCGTTCGGGTTCGAGCCCCGGTTCGGGCATGGTTGTTCCTCTTCTGTGTTCTATCTGTGAGGTGTGTGAATATGTCCCCCTGTAAAAAGGGGTTCTGCAAGTGAATGTGAAGCATGAAGTAGCTAAGTCGTACTCTTGGCTCTAGTTGGCGTTTCTGAAAAAACAAGAGATGCTCATTTCGGCTTAAGAGGGATTGTAAAGGGCCGTAAGTAGCAATAACAACAACTTTTCCAGAGAATTCGTGAGAAAGTTTCGAGGTGATTACTGCATTCTGTTAAAATATGTATTTATTTTTATTTAGTGTATCCTATTATAGACACTAAATAATAGTTGTTTATATTAGGTTCATTGCGATGATTTATGAAGGCTGAAAAGCAACCTGAAAAGCATGAGAATAATTGCTGTTTCGTATGCGTATATAGCATTCATGCCAAATGCTTTAGTTGTCCTTTTGACTTATGACACTTTATAAGCTGCCGACAGTCATCTGTCAGCTATTTAAGCCGAGTGAGCGCCTCTTGTTTTTTCAGAAGCGCGAACTAGGGTCAAGTGTACGACTTAGCTACTACATGCGGCACATTCGCTTGCACAACCCATTTTTACAGGGGGAGAACATTCATACACCTCACAGACAGAACGCAGAAGAAGAACAGCCATGCCCGAGCCGGGACTCGAACCCGGTACTCCCAGATCACGGGGAAGACGCGCTACCCTCATATAAGGACACCCGCGCTTAATGAAATATTTGGTATTTTAAATGGATTTTAAAATTTATAATAAATATTTAGATACTAATATATATTACTGATGTGTAACATATAATAAATATATATATATATATATATATATATATATATATACAAACTAAGACAATTAGAATCAGTATCTTTTTGATGGATATGCCTACACTTTCACAATGCAATACACTTTCTACACTTTAATGCAATAATAACAATTGCATATTGAATGCTGGATTATTGCATTGAAAATTCTAAATGATTTATTCTAGTATTAATTCCTAAAGTTTATTAATTACATGTTATAATGTGGAGATTAGCTTGAATAAATATTTCTATACTTTTGTTAAAAAAATATAAAACAAAATTATATTATGATACTTTATGTCATAGCATGGAAATAACTTCTGCATTTTATTTGATATTTAACTAATTAAAATCATTTCCTACAATTTAAAATAAACTCTTAGAATTTGATTAATTTTAATATCATTTAAAATAATTTCCCAATATTAAACATATGTTTACAAATATAAATTTTTAAGGCTTTAGAAAATGCATGCATAATCGTAATCATTGCATGTATAATCATAATCATTTTCGAAACATATGTAAGCTATTTAATTGAATAATTGTATGTCGTAACGGAAAATGTTTTTAAAATAAGCAGTGAAAGCCTCTATGATTTTGCATTCCCTGTGTCCAGATTTAGCTGACAAACTTTCATTCCTCTTCTAACTAAGAGACAAAGTTAAATTTGTAAAATCGCAGAATAGGCAAATTGTCACGCATTTTGAAAAAATGCGAATTTATTGTTTGAGAACATGATCTGCTTCCCAATCGGAAATTCAAAATTAGTCCGTGGTTCTTTTATGTCCCTGCTTCTCAAATAAATAAATTTAAATGCAAAACAAAGGGAATTAAAGAAGAATGTATATTAACAAAAAACTTTTCAATACATTTCAAAATCTTTCAAAAAAAGAAAAAGAATCGCTCTCTATCTCTGTATATGCGTGTGTGTCGATTGTCGCTAGACTACTATTGCTAGATGGGATTGTGGGATTTACTGGCGCAAGAGCCATATTTGACTGTAGTGCCCATACATACGGATAAAATATTAAAAAAACGTATTTATTTAAAATTCTGTAAAAGTTGAAACCAGTTAATAAAATTGCAAAGCAATGTATTTTGACATTGTAAGAAAGAAATTAAAGTTGACAACAAAGTGAAATGCTAAATAAAGCTATAAACATGAATTGATTTTAAAAATTTAACATGATTTTGTGGGGATGTTGCCCCATAAGCACTTGCATGTCCAGTGATAAAGAGTTAAGAAATCTTAAACGATGATGAATAAAAAGAGAAAATTCAATGAAAATGTGAAGAACCATTAAAATCACTTATCATCTCTAGTAGAAAGTAACTTGATCGCCAAATAAAAGATGCCCATGTGTAGAAAGGGTAGGACCAATGGGGAGTCTAGACGGAGCTTTTCCTGGAGTTACCAAATTTTTCACAAATGTAGTTTAGATGAAATAAATGTATTCCTAAAAAAAGTTTTATAATCTAAATCAATTTACTATTAAGTGATATTTTATCATTCTGCTGTCATAGAAAACTCCTGAAAATCATCTTCCTAAAAAAAGGAAGAAAAACTTTGAAATGATAAAAAATTTTCATTCAGTCATTATCTAAATTCTGATAATTGTTTAATAACTTTTCGCACAAAAATGTAAATTTACTTTGAAATATTTATTGTGTGCCACTTTCCCATTGTTGCCATATTAGGTAGAATGATTCTCGCTATTGCCTATTCATTTCTACTTTCTGGTATACAAAGCATAGAGAAAGTATTGTATTCGTAAAACAATTCATCTAGACATTTTGACGAATACCCAAGATTTAGATCTCTCCGAATTCCCAAAATATATTTTTGGAATTATCTCTGTTTGTCTGTGACAGAGATAAATAAGTCAAACAAATTTTTGAGATAGACCGAGGGCATTTTGTACAAGGTATAAATTGGTATGGTAACAAATTTGCAAATTTCTATTAAAATTTTGGTGAAATTCTCTCAGAGGGATTCTATCTGTCTAGCTGTACGAATACAAGTAACACAATAATCACAATACAAATAGAGCTAAAAGGGTTACAATTTAGTATACAGATTTGATATCTAAAGTGTTGATATGTATCAAGTTTGGTCCCAAATCCGTCAAGGAGTTGGTTTTCTGCTCATCTGTACTTTCAGAATCTTGTATACATGATATACTCAAATAATTGCAATTTTGAGCTATGATTTTTTTTTTTTTTTGCAGTTCTGTATTAAACATTTATTTCAATTTGTTGGAAAACAATCCGCCGAATACTCAAATTCGAGTAGGGAATACCAATTGCTAAGTTATAACGATTGATCACCCAAAAATATTTCCAAAAATCAGACGATAGATTCATTAATAATTCGAAATCAAGCTAGTGCCTTTGCATTCAGTGTAATACAAGGCAGTCGCTCCTTTACCAAAGTTCAACAATTTTATGGGGAAAGTGGGACATAACAATTTTATTGGAGACTATGTAAGAAACTTTTGGGAAGATATCCCCAATAGTTAGTTAAGGAATAAGAAATTATAGAAAATTTCCAGAGAAATATAACTTGCAATTAAAAGTAGATTATTTTAAAAAAAATTATGTGCTTTATTGGCACTATGAACTCAATGACTTAACTGCATTTCAAGGATTGATTTTTTCAATGAATGAAACATGTATAATAACAATTAAAATTATTAGTCCTTAAAATCAATCATAACTTTATGCTTGAAAACACATTTTTCAAGGAAAAATGAGCATCAAGTTACCCATAAGTGTGGTTTAAATATAGTAAAGTACGTTTGAAGAAACACCGAGGATATTTTGAGCCGGAGCTTGTAATTCTGCACAGAGAGGTCAATAGCCAAGGACAAAACTTGAACTAGCATTCATTTCGCCAAGCTTTTGTGAAACGAGATCTGAGCGAATTTAACATGTACCATACACGCTTGTAAAACTGACATTTGGTAGAGCCAAGTCTCGAACTTAGAACTCACAGACCCCAAATCCAAGGCCTTAGGGCAGGCTGAGGTTACTTATAAGAGACATAACCATAACTATACAGAACAAATATTCTCAATGAATCAACTAACTGTCAAAGGCAGTTAATTAATAAATGCATAAAAAGAATTTATTTTTTAAACACTTATATTAATTATGTAACAGAAGAAAAAAACAGAAAATCAAAGTATGAGCATAGGGTATTAGGATTTTCTCAAAGTTAGGAGGAGTCAAAGGCAGTTTATATATATATACTTTATGAATTTCTAATATACTTGAAAACTGTGTATTGCTGATATACTTAAATAATTTCCTTTTTTTAATTTGTTATAAAGTGCTATATTTTTTGCCCTGCATTCATTATGCTGTTATATACTTTATATTTCTTTTATCACTCTCTTCCTGCTATTATGAATGAATTACCATAGATAAATTCTGTAAGTATCTGGTAACTAATTCAAACAGTGAATACAATTTTGTTTAATGGAATTGATTCTTTTGATATTTATGTATAAATACTCTAAAGTAATTTGCTTCTTTTCTTGAAGAACACAAACTTCAACTTTTTATTACCAAATATTAAGATAAGACACGTAGGAACCGAGGTATTAATTTTAAGACATCTTATTAGGTATGCTTCTCTTTTCAACACCGTTGAAATAGGTTTTAACAAATTACAGACGTTTTTTATGATCGGTAGACGGAGAAAAGAGTTGGAAACTTCGCAGATAACGTACTCAATTTTTCCCTAGAGATATATTAGAGTCATTATTATTCCACGAAGAGGTTGCTTTAATGCAACCTTATTCTATTCTTTAGGATAAGCAAATCCACTTCTAATATCTTTCTTGCTTATTTTGCATGATCTGTATCAGAAAATGATGTCATTAAAATATATTATAAAATGCCAAAGGGAATCGATAACGGTTAATGGAGGACGAAACCAAACCATTTCCCTCCACCAAAATTTAGACACGTTTTTAATTTTATTAAGACTATTTTGTAATATCAGTCGTTTTCTTCGTTTTCCAGAAGCCTAGATACCTTATCACAAAGAAAAATAATTTGTATAAAAGTGACCATTTATTGTACGATTTGAAACTAGATAGTTTTTAATCTTATATTTTTTCGTTAAAGATTATTTAAATTATATTCAGAAAGTATAGACTCTCAGGTGCTGCAAATACCAGTGCTCTATAGTCATCAAAATATTGTATAATCTTCTCCTAATTAAAGGATCACAGAGGTCTTATTTTAAGCCTTGTCTACGTAACTGATAATTGCATATATCAGAATTGATCACACGAATGATCTGGAGCTCAGGTTAAATTCTTGATAGTCAAATGTATTCGCATTAGCGTAATATAGACAGTATAGACAGTCTTAGGTTAAACCTGAAATTGAAAGAAAACGTTTTTAGCTGTCGCAAAAATGATATTGCGCATAGTCAGAAAAGCACAGAATGCATAGTTGTCAATTTACAAAATGTAATAGCACAATTTATTCGTGAAATGCTGATAATCAAAGTGATTGTGTTTATGATCTTATGCTGAGTTTTTGGGGCGTTTTACAGAACTTACCATGTAACGTTGAAATTGAAAGAAAGGAAAAAGCCCACCCTTTCTTGTCACTGAACAAGATATTCCAAAAATCATTCATTTCCTTAAATATCATACCTTCAGATATATTGTAAAATATTAAATTTCATTAAATCATGTAAGTATTTGTATGATTATACTTTTAATTCTGTAAAGATTATTTATCAACTTTAAAATATTACAAAATTATTATTAGTAAAATATTTTTAATACATCTATTTATGCGCAGAAGAAATTTCATACTTCTGTTTCCAAAATTTCCAAAAATAAAAAGAGTTGAAAAAACGTTAAATAATTGTTTTTAAGATATTGAATAATCTGTCTGTAAATACTAACTGAAAATTCCGGACTTGAGATAACAAGTCTGGGTGGTAAACCATAGATAATACTTTGCCTCTATTTCTCCATCTGAAGTAATTCCGTGTGTAATGAGCATAAAAATATCTCATCGAACTGCCACAAGTTAGACTTCCTTAGACAGACAATGATGCTGCACTTTATTTTCCTCTGACATTTTCATCAAAATGATTCTGCTAATTGTTCATAATAACCTTCTCTCTTGAGCCAGGAATAGTTGAGAAAGTGTAGAATCTTATTGCGTTGCAATATTGAGAGCCATTAGGATTCAAATATATAACAGAGGATATAATTTCTACTCATTTAATTTCTTTAAACATGATAATTGTTCCACCATATTCGTAGTACGCAAGTACTTATTAGACAGAGTTGAATTCGTATTGAAAGTACGTAAATGTAGAGGAAACTCTGTCTGAAGATAATTGATGAGTGCACTTCTTATAAATAAGTTAATAAATAAATCGGATACATTTCTATCAGATAAATTATGTAAAACGGTAGAACAGTGGCTTGAATGGTTGTTTAGTTGAATGTAAAATAAAATTTGAAGAATGATTTTCTAAAATTGAAAATGCGAATAATCCATTTTCTTCGTTTATCTAAAACGAGCTCCGAACATTTAAACTGAAATATACATTATAATCTTTATTATTCTATTACAATGATTATTGCCATTTTTCATGGGCACAATAAAATGCAATTGTAAGAACTATTAATAATTTTTATAATCATAGCCAGAAAAAAAAACACTTTCTAAAATAATTTCAATTTTGTTTTGTATTCTAAAAACATTCACTCGTATCATTTTCCTCTTCACTAATTGCATTTGTCTTCTTATTAATTCCAGATAAAAAGATAATAAATGAAATGATTATCATTTTCCCTTGACCGTAAATTATAATATACAATTCATCCGGGCATAAACATAATGTTGTGAAATGAGCGAACTAAGTCATATAATAGCGTATAGGCGCGTTCATGTAATTCATTCTTTAATCAAAAGAATAATTCACATTCACTGAATATACGTCTTTTAATGATTTCGAAATCCATTTCTGTCTTTCAAATTTTATTGTTTGCAATGACAGCCTACATTTTAAAATTAATGAAATCATAATATAAAAGTATATTCGATGGGAATGTGTTATATGGAATAATTTTTGAGGCGATCGTTTAATTTTGCTACGAGATAGCGAATAATGTTCATCTCCTATAGATTCAATCATTGTTTATTCAGTACGTGCACTTCAGTTCTCTGATTGTTATGTGAGCTTTTAGAGTAATAATATATTATTATCATTCAAAACAGTTATAAATTGTATTGATTTCATCCGCAATTAGTCTCAGGGTAAAGAGAAAAATAATTTTCAGAATTTCTCAATTATCCTCTAGCCTTGGTGATAAGAAATGATGATTATGTGAAGGAAGTTAAAGAAAATACAATAATTATGGTGATATCTCTATTATCAACCTAAATTGCGGATCCTGCTTAACAATGTGATGTCCCCTGTCTTGCTGACAGTTTCAACTCAAGAAATGCGTCGAATCAGTTGTATGAATTCTCTCTTGGTAGTCTTGTTCACAAAGGTAACTTTGTAGTTGATTGAGCTGTGCTTTTGCTGCATTTTTAGTAATATGTTATTGATTCCTGCAAATGCTATCTTTTTATATTATGCATTATTTATTGGTATCTGTGTTCTATGTATTCTTGTGGAATAAGGCTTCTTTTTCAGTTAATAAGTTTATTGGACGTATTGAACCGTATAAACACACCTGGAAATTCCCGTAATAATTCATTGCAGTTAATTGTTTAAATAACATTGAATATTTTTTCTCTATTATGGAAATGTATTTCCATTACTTATTTTACTTTAAATTAAACTAAATTAAGTAGTATGTCTGTCAAGTTATTTTATAAAATCATTCAGCTGTTTGTTTGTTTTTAAAATTTGTTTCTTCAAATGATATTTCACCTAATAAACAAAATATCATTAAAAAATTTTGCAATTTATTGTTGCAATGGTGGGTATTTGATTTATTACATAATCTTTAAACGGATTTTATGTTACTGAGATTTGGAGAGGCAGTTTTGCCATGTTTTTTCCCCATATTATTGAATTAATTTAAATTTGCTTAACTCATTTCTGCTTGTCAAAAACAAACAAAAAGAAGTTTGTTTTAAGTCTGCTGATAAAATCATGTTTTATTCATTTTCAAGTCAAAAGAAACTTGAGCATCTATAAGAAATTTATCCTTTTTTTTATCGACTGACGGAAGTTCTTTGTAATAGGGGAAATCGGGGAAAGTGGAAGAAAAGGAAAAGATAAAGATTGCCTTAGTTTATGTTCATCTTACCCGCACTTTATGAACACATCTAAAGCTCCTCACTGATAAATACTAAACATTGCCAAAGCAAAGCATCTGCAAACGTATCATTATTTCTAAGATGATGTGTATTTTGTCTTACCATCCGTAAATTTCAAAGCCTTCAAAGTACGATCTCGTTGGCTAACTATGAATAGATTCGGTTATTCTTTGATGCATTTGATGAAACTAAACAATTCACTCTTCACAATTATAATTTATTTATAAGTTAATGTTGATTAACATCTTCTTTAAAAATATCAAAGAGAAGTAACTTTTTCCATCAGACATGAAGACTCTGATTTGTTAAAGATCTCGTCATCCAGTCCAAATGTTGATTGATTTATTATTTCCAATTTAGAATTTATTCCTATTTTATACTTTGTTTAATTTTACAAAAGATCCAACAAAACATTTAAAGCAACATACAAGAGGACTGGGATATAAAAGAAAAAAATCTTAACCAAAAATGTTTGTGATAAAAGAAAAATTGGAGTTCAGCATTCATGATCCATTTAATTTTCTAAAGACAGCACAAGTAGTTTCTACACTTTGCGATATTTATCATGATCCTCCATCATTAATATGGGAAAGAAGATTTAAACAAAAATTCGAGATGCATTTTAACTTAGAAGAATGGAAATTCGTGTTTTATTTGTTTTTTATAATAAACAAACACCGATTTTGTGTTATATTATGAGCTACAGAGTTTAAAACACAATAACTCTTTCATTAGGCTACTTAGTACTAACGCTATTAAAATAAAACATTTAACTTTTTGTTATATATTCCTTATACTTTTTCGTATACGTAGTATAGATAAAGTATAGTAATTTGGAAAAAAAATCGAACTTGAAATTTTGACAAATCTCCACGTTTTAGGTCTCCTTGAGTTCAAAAATGTATCTCTGGAAAGTGTCAGTCAGCCTGTCTATCAGTGACAAACTAAAAACGTTGTAAATTTCTATCAAAATTTTGAGAAAAATCCGCTCAGAAGAAGACTGTCACTCTAGTCATTCAAATATAACTTAATACGATAACTACAAACAGAAAAGAGCTAAATAGATAAAATTCGATACAATATACATTCGACACCATTCAAATTTTGTGCTAGATCCAACAAAAGATTAACCGTATGTCTATCTATAATTTTAGAAACATGCAAATGTGATAGCTCAAATTTGTAATGACTTGTATATATCAAAATTGGTATGTGATTTTGTACTTACAAGTGTAGTTTAGAGTCAGATTTTTGTTTCAATTCGCTTGAGAAAAATACGCCAACAACTCAAATTTGATTTTAGGTTACTATTAAGCGCATACCAGGGACTAATTGTCAAATAATAGTTTAAGAATAATAGTTAAGAAATAGTTTAATATCTAAGAATAAAAAAAAAGAATCGAATTTAATACAGGTTTTAAATTGATTCGATGTATCTTTTATTAATTGTTATGAAATTTGTACCCAATCCATTGGTTTGTATTCTTCATTTATAGAAGCTGTTCCACTAATTAAGCTAATGAACTATGCATTAAAACGAAATCAAAGGGTTCTAATAGCTTTGGGAAGGCTTTTATCATTTACGGGATAACTTCATTAACAATGACAAACTTTGTGAATAGTTGGATAAATTGAGATATGATGCATTCTATCCTAATCAATGCTTTGTATGATTTAAGCTTCCGTCAAAACTAAGCTTAATTATGACAAATAATCACAACTCTAAAGAGATTTTGCTGAACATTGCTAATTAAATTATATCATAGAATCTCTGGAATTCAATAACGGAAAATCATCTTTGTTAATGGAATGAGACATACTGAAACCATATAATTATCAAAATGCAACAGGATGTAAACTGCTTAACTGCTGGACATAAATTCTTTGAACTGTTTCAGGAAACACATTATATTCCAACTAAGGAATTCTTACTCACAAAGATAGTTTGTATAAGAATATATTGCAGTGAGTTTGAATTTAATTTATATTCAAATGAAACAACACAAGCGCAGCACAACACAGAATGACAATTTTGAATTATATTTCTGGATGGATTAGTCCGTATCCAATTTCAGCCCCCCAATCTCCAATAAAGACGTTGCGCTTGAATTATTACAAAATAAGTAAAAAAACAAAAAAAAAAAAAGTGAAACCGGCAGTAGCAGAAAAAAAGTCAATCACTGAAAAGAACTAACAGTTCTTTAACCAGAAGAAAACAGCTCGACAAAACCTTTTTGGTCTTGATTACATATGAAATGATTATCTGATTTCGAACAATAATTGATTCTAGAACAATTAGGAACTGCTAATTGTAGAAATGGGAGACTTTTCAGAAAATTGCGAGAAAGAAACACTTATATTGTTAGATCGGGTGAGACATTTTTTTTTCATGTTGCAATAAAAAAGCATACAGATACAATACATTACATATTAAATAACCTTATTAAATTCACCACAAATATACGGTGTTCAGATTAATCGTAGGACAATGCTTAAATTATAAAACATACACATATATGTATTTACAATTGACAAAATCCTTTTAAACAACGGGGAAAGATTAAATTTTATTTTCTTTGAATCAATAATTGTACTTTTGAAAAATTACGAATTCCAGGTTTTTATTCAATCATTGTGGCTGAGGAGTTTAAGTAAATAATTTTATTAACATTAAGTAAATAATTTTATTAACATTAAGTAAATAATTTTATTAACATTAAATTTATTAACATTGTTAACAAAAATGTACTCTATTCCTCTGTGAGTATAATGACAGAAGATTTGAAGTCATTATAATCAGTTAAAGGAACTGGCTTTTAACACGGAGAACTTAAGATTTAAGTAAGTTAAGATTGTTGTAAAATTAAGTTTAGAAAATTGTATCAAAATGTTTATTTTGGTACTGAATTTCATTGATCATAAGTAGATATGAATGGTAATCACTTGACCAAAATCTATACCAACTGAAATTGAATAATGCTTAATATGTTCCATTGTGTTGATATAAATGGTTGTTCATTAAAAAAAATGTTTTTAATGAAATAGATGAAAACAGTTGATTAAAAAATTGCTAATGAAATTTGTCTTTCCATAATTTCATACTGATTTTTATTATAAGCAGTAATATGTTTTCGCATAGCATTTCAAATTTTACTGTTTGTAGCCAATATCTTAAAAAATTATTAGAACATAGTATCATTAACTAAACTATTTGATTTGACTTTGTTTTATTTTTATATATGGCCTTGTATATAAAATATATTCTTAAAAATAAGTTAATAAACTGCATAAACAATTACTGATCAAGAGCAGAACAAAATTAAAGTTACATAGTTAGTTTAAAAACTATTTAAAAGCATTTTTTTCATAAAATATTATGGAAAGGTCCTTTTAATATGACATAATTGTCATAATCTAATTAAAATTAAATACGGAAATAATGTAAAGCCAGAAATTGACATTATATTTATGACATAAATCTTTTTTTTTCATAATTATCATTTCATAATTTTCATAATTTTCATTTCATGATTATCTCATTAATTATGGAAGAACAATTTTTTGTTAAATTTTTCTTCATCTATAAGATACAAAAAAATATTTAAACCAAGGAGTTATTATTTACTAATTAGTGTTCTATTATGTTAGTGTGTTACGGAAGTTTGAAGATAAGGATATGTTTTAGGAATCTTTCCTTAACAAGAATAAAAAAAGACTATTTTTCAGGCATAAGTAGAGAATACATTTTAAATCTTTTTTTCAGAATGGATTTTCAACGATAGTTCATGGAATTGGAGCCTCTGAATATTATAGAAAATATAAAGAAACTTCAATTCACGAATGAAAATGAAACATATATTTTTATTGAAGGTATTTCAATAAAAGAAGAAGAAAAAAAATGTAAGAGAAATCGACAAAAAAAAGTTTTAGTTACCCAAAATATTTGTACTTTTTATACTTATATATACTCTTATAAAATTAAATTTTTTAAACATATATAAATGTATCATAAATATCGAGTTTACAGAAACATTTAATTAAAGCTTGTGAGTCGAAAGCATATCCTATAATTATCAACTTGAAGATGTGATGTCATGTAGAAGAGAAAAATGGTTCCAAATTTGTTCTTCATGAAGCGTTTTTCCACAAGGAAAACTTTTTCCTGCGCTTTCTATTATCCAGTTTCTTCGTCCTTGAAAAGACCAAATGGTAAGGCAGAAAGAAAGGAAAAAAAGTTTGCTTATAACAACAATCCATCATGAGATCAGTTGAGATATATCTCTCTTTAATATCCTTATTTTACCACTTACTCAGTGATGTGGATAAAGTTAGGAGCTTCGAAAAATCTTGATGAATAGTTGTTCAACGAGCAATTCCTATTTACTAGATTTTTTTTTTACTGGAATATTGTATTTAAATCAAAAAATTAGCACCTTAAAGAACATTTAGAAATGGGATTCAATAAAGAGTTTGCTAATAAATTTACTTTTTCTGTTTTATTTGCATCGTTTATTTAATTGCATTTTTTTCCTGATATTTGTAATAGAAAACTATGATTTCATATCAGTTAAATTCAAGTGAAATTAAAGATTCTGAATGAAAATAAATAACTATGATGCGTCTTATTTAAAAGACTTATCTTTAAAAATAATTCTTTAAAAATAATTTCTGAATATTTAACTGTTGTTGAAAATAAGTCTTACTTGCATATCTTATCTTATTGCAAAATTTTTGATTTTTCTGACATTTATATAATTGGAAACTATGCTTTTAACTGAATATTTGCAAAATTCATGCAGCAATAAGGATTTTGAATAAATTAAAATAAGTAAATATGATACATTTAAAAGACTGATCCTTAAATAACTACTGTTCTTTACAAAAAATTCCTGAATTATTTTATTCAAGAAGTCTTACTTGAATAACTCTTATCTTATTGCATAATTTTAGATTTTGCTGATATTTATAATCGGAAACGACGTTCTTAATTGAGTATTTGTAAAATTCAGGCAACAATAAGGGTTTTGAATGGATGAAAATAAATTAAATATGATTCATCTTATTTAAAAAAATGATCTTTAAATAATGATTATGTCTTACAAAGAACTCCTGAATATTTAGCTGTTAGCGACAAAAATGCTTAAAAAATAAGGAAACAAATTATTTGTACAATTTCCCATTACATAAAACATATTTTTAGAATGTATGTTAAGTTCTTAAAGAGAGTTTTCCATGCCATCAACTTCTCATATACACGGTGTGCCAGAAATATATGGCATAAGTTTAAATGTAGAAAGAGGAAAAGTGAGGATTTTGTATTGGAAAATGGTTACGAAAATGCAAGATCAAGAGATTGCTGAAATCTGTCCACTGATGTGAATCGTTTTTTTCCTTTCTTGCATCATTACACAAATTGAGATCATGAGTACGCGCATTTATGTAAAAGACAGAGAACGTAAATACAAAGCTGTTTCAAGGATGCAAATAGAGATAGTTGCGTTACTTATGGCATATACTATATAGGATGAGATGGAACGTTGGCTACAATTATCAACATATTTAATCATCATAGATTTCTTATTTTGGAGACACATTTAAAGAAATGAAATATTTAAGGAATCGAAAGAACTAGTGGCTAGACTGTGAGTTTCTTCTGGAAAAACGCATGATATATCTTGCAATTTTCAAATTGAAGACAATCCATGTGTCCCTTTTGTAAATCTTTTAATAATGCTAACATTTAAAAAAAGATTAAAAGCGGTAATTTAGGGACTAGAGAGTAAATTCGTATCTGAATAACTGAACGAAAACCGAAAAAAGTTAATGTGATCCAGCTATTTCATTGAAAAAATTCTGATAGTTTTCTTCGGCACTATTTATGAGAATTCGTTTTTTTATAAAAGATACAGAAGATTTAAAATAAAATTTAAAAATGGCATTTCAGTTAAGATATCTGAATGCTTTATTATTCAAGTGAAATAGCGAGTAATCTTATTAATAATAATTATAAATTAAATTTATGTGTTAATTTGTTTTTAATAAATTTATAGATTTTCATTATCAAATATTTGCATAATTTTTGTTGTTTATGCCATTAAAAGAATTTATTCCATATAAAAATAAAAACGTATACAGAAGGAAAATAACAGTAAATTATGGAAAAATTAAGGTTTCCAAATTAAATCTTTTTTATTCATAAGTGTGCGAATTAATACTTTATTTTGAAAAAAAATTAGATGATTTTAGTACAAGACACTGTATTGAAGAGTAAAAAATTTCTAATCTTTATTCCTAATTATTTTCATGCATACCTAAGGAAAAAAAGTTTGCTAAATGTTCGATATTTATTTCAAGAATCAAAAATTTAAGCTTATATATGTTAAGTGTGATTCATATAATAAAGTAATGGAGTTTAAAAATATTTTTTTTAAATAATAACAGGTTTATTAACTTTTTCCTACCAGTAATTGCCTCTTTTTTCTAGTTTACGAAGTATAAAAAAAGAGAAAGTACTATAATCGCTAAAATATAAAACAGGCGAATTTGACAAATCTCCAAGTTTCATTCCTCTCTAAGTCAGACGTATACATTTAGAATAATGACAGTCTGTCTGTGCCAATATGGAGTGACGATATATCTATGATAATAATAATTCGAAAACGCCTCAAATTAAGCAAATGGAATTTGGTGTATGCCCTGACAACAAATTTAAAGATTGACGCCAAATTTTTAATAAAAATCTATTTGCAGGAATTCTGATTGGCTATCCGAATATAACGCAAAAGCGTATTTTCGGAAAATAAGAAGTTAAATGAATGAAAGTCTGTACATGAATTTAGCCCGAAAGTGTATATGGTTGTCAAAGTTTGTACTATGTCTCTCAAGGAGTTGCACTTTCGCATCCGTCTGTAAGTTCGCATGAATGTAAACGCAATAAATAAAAAAAAATATTAACTTAAATACATGATATTTGATATATTAATTAAGCGTCTAACATTAAATATTTTTGAACTCTGTAGCCTATTTCAATCAAGGATTGACCGTCTGTCTGCAGTCATTTCGCATGAATAATACGATAACTCTAATCAGTGACGTGGATAAATTAAATTTGGTGCATAATTTTAGCATATGCTGTGTATATTTTATTTAATTTCACAAAATTATTGGTGGTCTGTCTATATGATCATTTTCATACATATAAATATTATAACACATTACCGTAAAACTTTAGAACAATGAAATTTGGTATCTTATATTGTTACTAAAATTCTATTGTAACAAGAAATTTTGATGTCAAAATGCATATTCGGTTTCATATGCGGTATTCTGGAAAAACCCTTCGTTGTATTCAAAACTTTGATTAAGGTCCGCAAGTTTTTAGTTTTAGATATATTAAGGTTCCATTGTAAAGCAACACTAGGGCTATTTTTGGACGCACCTCGTAATTCTGAACCGTGGTCAGATGACGAGGACGCCACCTGAGCTGCCACCCCTCTACAACCCACCACACTAGCGGGAGGACGTTTGGCGTGGTCGGATTTAACGTGCAACAGACCCCCTCACACGGCAGTTCTTCGGTGGAATCGGGTCTCGAACCTGAAACCCTACGGCTCACTAGCAGATACCTTATCATTACGCGTCCGCGATCCATTAAGATCCACAATCTTATGCGGATAAGAAAAATTTTGGTATGATCACTTCCGTTAATTTATTATTTTCGAATGTTTCAAGTACATTTATACAAGCATGCATCTTCAAATAATTATTTTCACCGATCTTTTTCTCCTTATATATACAATTGATTTTTAATTGCATTATAAATTTAGCGTTTCAATCATTTCTATTTATAAAGTTTGTTTTTCTTATTTCAGAATACAGTTTAATGTTTATATTATCTTATTATTATATATAATTATTATTAAGTTTATATTATTATATAAATGTTTATATTTTATTATATGCTTATATAATAAAGTTTTTTTTTCTTCTTTATTTCAGAATACTGCTTAATGTTTATATTATCTCTAGTGAATACGCAGTATTAAAATCAATAATTTCATTTGGTAAAATACGTTTTTAGAAATTGATCATTGATTTTCTCAGAAATGCGAACTTGGCAGAAGCAAAATCTGTGAAGTAAAACTGGAAATACATTATTTTTCTTTTCAATTTATATCTGAAACATTCTCAACGTAGATACTATTGTTTTCGTTTTTAGCAGATAGCTATGAAAAATGCTCCCAGGATTAAGATTGCTTTTTAATACGATATCAACTAAATAGAGCACCACTATTGCATTCTATACTTTGCATTTTGCCGAAAAAGAAAATGGAACTCTTCCTCTTATCATTGTTGCTAATGGATTTTGTGAAAGATTAGTCGATGAAATTTCCTGAGAAATCGTTAAGAAATCGCATTTTTATAATGATAAATGATGATAGAAGATTTTTGCATGATTAGAAAATCAATACAGTTAGAAATAAAATTCAAATTTGAAGAATATTTTGTTTACGACATTCATCATCCCGGAATGAAAAACATAAATTGTTATTTCTTTCAATTAAACAGAAAACTGTAACTAAATTATTTTGCTTATCAGATGATAAGCTTCCTGTCTGCGAAAACGCAATAAAATCTTTATTATTTATTAATTATTTATTACGGGTTGATCATCGAAAAACTCTGAGATAATGTGTTATCTGAAAAGCTTTTTTACATTAACTGTCAAAATTGAAGAATAAAACGTTTTTCTAATAGAAATATGATATTTGCACAACCTTATAAAAGTGCTTCTCATTTGTTTTTGTTCTTTAGAATCCATTTAATCATTAAACTATAAAAATATAAGATTCCCGTGTTAAAACAATCGTTTGCAATTTTCAAAGATCATTCTTCCATCTCGGCAAAACATTTTACTTTTATTGTAATACTACACAACCTAAAATACAAAAATAAACGTAGGAGGAAAGACTTTCGATAATCTCTTCTACAAAATCTAAGACAAATTTGAATTTTCCTTTTTTTAGGGGGAAGGGCTGTGAAAAGATAATTGTAATATTTGAAACAATTCGGAAATATTTATAACAGAAAACATTTTCAATAGACTTTTACTCGCCTTTTTTTAAAAAATAAAAACAATTTTTTCAGTTACATATTTTAATATTTTAATCAAAGCATTAAATAATTTAAGCTTTATCTGTATTGTCTTAATTCAATTTGTTATTTTAAATAAATTGTGTGTTTAAAAAATGCAATTTTTTAATGTATGAAATTTGGTGTGTTAATTTCTACCTGCATGTGTAGTTCTGGGTCAACTTTTGGATTTCGTAGCGTTTGAAAAAGAAACGCATATAAATTATATATTCTTTTTTCTGGCCCTTTTGTATCAATCATATCCCATAACTTCCGGATCTATTGTCCGCCAGTGGCATGGAATTAACGAAACGAAAGAACATTTATTAGAAAACACACATTAAATGTTCGTGTAACCACACCTGCTGCTTTTTCATTGTTTTTTTTTCAAACCAAAATGCAATGTCTTTAATGCCTTTTTATTGTTTTAGACTTCCTACTTATGACATTACTACATAATTAATTATTTTTATAGTGTTCCTCTAATGTAAGATAGAAATAATCCGACAGGATTAAGCACATTAATTTAGAAAAATATCACTGGTCCATTCTAAGAAATATTAAGTTTTTAAAAAATTCTCATTAAAGAAAAAAAAAATCTTATCCCCATTTCCAAATAATCTTTTCAGTAAATTATAGCTTAAAATAGTTCTACTCTTAATATATAGCATATATAAATATTTATGTTTAAAAAAATATAAGAATTATTCGTCTATTGTTGAAATATGTAACAGAGAACTAAATAAAATTGAATCTGAAGATAAAAACTTGTTCTCCAATTGTAATCAAACACATATTTGTCCCCCCAAAATGTTTTCAGAATTCATATTTAATCCATCTTAAAATATGTTACCTTTGTTATGTCAGAAATATTTAATAGTATTGAAGTTAAGACAACAATGCAAATTTGTCTACTCTGTAGAGCTAAAATTTCATGAAATTCATTGCAATTATTCAAATTAGCCACAAAACTCTTCCTGAGGGCTAATCATCGTTCCTACTGAGACTTAGTGTTAATTAATTGTTTAGATACCAGCGAAAAGATCCTCAAGAACAAAATAAAAATAGTAAGAAAAATAATAAATATGAGGCATGGAATTACAATTAAAGACTAGTTAAAATACTTTCTTAGCATAAAAAAAGTTATATTCTTTTCATAGTTTCTTTTAATGCAAATATCGATAGATAGTCGCTATTTCATTTATTAATTTTCTGTTTTGTTTATTTATTAAAATGAAAAAAAAATGTCGTCCGAATTTATCAGTGTTATTGTTTGCTAATACCTATTATAAAAATGATATGATGGAACTAAAAATTAAAACTCATTTCAGTAAAATTAAATCCAGTGAATGAAAGAATTGTATTCCTGTTTAATGATTCATTTACTGATTAATTCACTTTAATATTAAATATGTATCACCTGAGGTATATCAATCGCATCAGCAAGAATTAAAGTAAAATAATAGACTGGGCGAATATATATTTATTTATCGAAACATTGACAACAACAGTATATATATTGAAAAATTATTAAATATCTTTGCAATAACATTCAATGAATAATCATTATTCTATTCATCCTTTATTTTTACTTTAATCCTTTCGTATTTTTCTACTGCTTATTCCTAATATTGGAAAATAATACAATTTTGTATGCTTAAATTAACAATTTATTAATATTTACATAGTTCAAAATGTCTTTTATTCATATGAGAACCAAATATACTATGTTTGACAGGTATTTGATTAGATTTGTCAACTTGGAATTTATATATTTTGCACTTTTTGCCCATTTTAGTATTTATTGCATTATGGTATATAATATATTATCTTATATGACTTTTTAAAAATTATAATACCAAATTAATGAAGTTTTAAAAATTAAATTAAAAAATTAATGCATTTAAAGGCGCTTAAATAATATATCCATCATGAACATAAGCATTCTTATAATGTCATGTGCTAATAAGAGTAAATTAAAATAATTACATGTGTATTTTAGCCAATAACTGCTGTTTCTATTAAATCAATAACTCAAAAACTATAAGGTCTTCATTATTTTAGATTAATTTTATACAAACGTCACGATAAACATCATATTTTACCAAGAAAATTATGCACACAGGAGTCCTTTTAATGTGCATTAATATTTCCATCAAACCAGAAATCAAACGTGTATCAAACCTTTTGTTTTAGAATATCTTCCGACAAAGCAATCACATTTAATCATTTAATCACATCAAATAAAAATAAAATCAATATTTAATGTAACATTATTTTAAAGAAAAAATCTTCCAACAACACTATAATTCTAATAGGAACACTGTTTTAGGTGATGAATTATATTCGTTCAATAAAATAATTGCTGGAAAAATTCCAAAGTATGCGTTGTTATATTGTTCCGCAGTTCTCTTTGTCACATTCCTTAAAATATTCTCGGCATGAAAAAAATCACGAGAAATGTTCCACTCATCTGCAATCCAAATGACATAACCACACATGCTTTAATCATGATTTTAGACTTTTGAGATGGATGTTTCTAGGAACATTATTCAATGGACGGACTCACTTTACCCGAAATGTTCATTGATTGCTTTAAACATTGGTACATTATTATGTCATTCCTTTTATTCATATTTCGTGAAGTATTTTTAGCATGGTAAATTTAAAACAATTGCTGTACTTATCTGGGATCAAAATGACACAACCAATAACACTTTAATCATGATTTAAGACTATTTAAATGGATTTTTCTAGGAAAATTATTCAATCAATGGACTCCCCGAAATGGTCATTGATTTTTTAGACATTGGTAGATTATTATGTCATTCCTTTTATTCATATTTCGTGAAGTATTTTTAGCATTGTTAATTTAAAACAATTGCTGTACTCATCTGGGATCAAAATGACACAACCAATAACACTTTAATCATGATTTAAGACTATTTAAATGGATTTTTCTAGGAAAATTATTCAATCAATGGACTCCCCGAAATGGTCATTGATTTGTTTAGACATTGGTACATAATTATATAGTTCCGATGTCTTCTTCGTCACATACCATAAAATATTTTCGTCATGGTAAAATTAAAACAAATGCTCCACTGATCTTCGAGGAAAATAACGTAACTACAAATGCTTTAATCATGATTTTAGACTATTGAAATGAATGTTTAAAATAACATTATTCAGTTCCTTTCCCCTAAATGGTCATTGATGTCTAAAATAATCTAATGAAAAGTTTCTTAACTAGGTCAGTTTTGATCACAGAAAAAATGATTTTTTTTTCTTGTTAAAAATGATAGCTTGGCAATAATATCTTACAATATTTAGAATACAAAAAGACATAATAAAACTTTACATTTTCACAATTCTTATCGTAGTATATTTATTGATTGAACAATAGAATATGTGATACTTTGAATAATTTAAATATTTCCCCAATGAGAACTATATCTTTATTTGAATAAAAATTGGTATATTCCTTCTTGCATATTTTCTCTTGACATTTCATTTCTTTATCAGAAATGTAAGTACAATAAAATAAAAATTAATCATATATATTTTTAGAGGAATATACTTTCTTTTTTATTATTCTCTTATTCTAAATTTTTAATTGGATTTTTGAAGATGATTCATTTGCATAAAAGGATATTTACTTATTCTATAAATAAATTTTTAATGAGTAAAAGATTAAATTCCATTCCTATGATTTAATAGAAAAGTAAATATTCCTTTCAAATCTCTTGTATATATATATATATATATAATTGCATTTTGTATTTTACGTATTTAATTCTTGTTCATATTTAATTACTTTTATAAATATTTAAAGAATATAAAAATAAGATTACATTGAAGATATATGATTCAAGATGTGTGCATCAAATATATTATTTCTTTTATAAAAGGTCACGTGATTGAATAAAAGATTCTCAAAAGATTTGAGTTTATTAATTAAAATATTTTTGTTATTCTAAATAAAGTCAAACATCTTGTTAATTTCAGAAGATATAATTTTACAAAGAAAAAAAAAAGTAATCGTTTTTTTTAATATTGAATTTTTACGCACGTGATATTAAATTTCATTAATAATAATAAAATATATAAATTATTTACTACATGGACATTTTAATTTAATATATAAAATTTACATATTCTTCTATGATGTTTAAATTAATGGTAATCCATGTTTCATTTAATTATTAATAACTATTAGAAGAGCTTTAACTCATATCACTCATATATTCATTGTTCAAATATATTGCTACGATTAAAGATTAGTATATTTGTGAAATTGATATTGTGAGAGCTGCTAACATATCTCATATCGTGTATGGCGCCATGCTGCGTCATTGATCACATGAAACTTTCCCGCCATAGTGGTAGGAGAGAGCTTGACGGTGAGTCGGTAAGACGTACCGCTCACGCTCATGTATCTTTTTATGTGTTTTACGTTAGTTTAGTAATGTTTTGTCCTTGTAATCTTAATTAATATATTCTACATATTATTTCTAGTCGTTGCCTTTCCCCACAATATTATATATATATATATATATATATATATTATTAATAATAGATAATAAATATTCTACGATGAGATATTTTCAAATTTAAAAGTTTTAACCACATTATCATTCTAAATTCAATAAAGTTTAAAAGAATGAAGCTTATTTTTAAATGATTAAAAAGGATTTAAAATTTCGGAAAATATAAACGGCAAATTGGTTAGAGCTATTAAGGCCATAGTGCATTTATGCAGAAATTGGTATTTTTCTGCACAATTATTTTATTGCAGACCTTCAATTGATTTAAATATTGATCCTTACTTCTATTACAATCTGAAGTGTTATGAAGATACATTCAATTTTTTGTTTCTATTATTATTTAAATTAGGCTAGTTAAATAATTAATGTAATTATAATAATCTAAATTTGACTAGTATTCAACTGATATATATCTGACAACTGAGATATGGTCTGGGGACATTTGAATGTAAAGTCGTAATTTTTAAACGCGACCCGACAACGAAAAATGCATAAACAGTCTTGAATTCCAAATTACTGTGCCATGCCACGATTTAAAAAAAATCATCCTTAGTTCCGTGTAAGAGTTAGTAGTTTCTTTAATCCTGTCAGAAGATTTTCAGTAACTATTTGTACTGTCTCATTACAATGAGAGTCTCAGATGCATTCCGAC